>NW_006921681.1:76732-87456 GCF_000298275.1 Orycteropus afer afer
TGGCAGTTCAAACCCATCAACCACTCCATGGAAGGAAGATGGGGCAATCTATTTCCACAAAGATTTACTGCCTTGGTAAGTTTTGTTTTTAAGTTTTTTACATTTCAACATATCCAGCACCTCACATAAAACCTACACTAGGTAATAAGTAATGTTTGTTGTTGTTGTTGTTGTTATGTGGCATTGAGTCAAATCCAACTCATAGCAACCCCTCCTTGAGTTTCTAAGACAGTATCACTACAGAAGTTGTTGTTTGCTGTCGAGTCGCCCCTGACTCATAGCGACCCTTCCTTGGGTTTCCGAGGCAGTATCACTACGGAAGTAGGATTGCCCAACCTTCCTTCCGAGGAGCGGCTGGTGAGTTTGAACTGCCAGCCTTCTGGTTAGCAGTCAAGTGCCTTAGCCACTATGCTACCAGAGCTCCCAATAAACAATGTTAGTGTTCCTAATTCACAAATGAAGAAACTGAGGCTTGGAGAAATTAAGGAGTTGGTTGTTAAAACAGAGATTGGCAAACTGCTTCTATAAAGGTCATGCTTTGCCAACCATGCAGTCTCTTTTGCAATTAATCAGCTCTGCCTTCAGCATGAAAACAGCCATAGACAATATGTGAATGAATAGGCATGGCTATGTTCCAATAAAACTTTATTTATAAGAATTGTCAGTGGACAGGATTTGGCCTGAGGGCAATAATTTGCTGACCCTTTATCTAAAATTACAAACTGATGAGAAGCCTGGCTAGAACTGCCCTCTCCCACCTCTAAACCAAAAAAACAAACTCACTGCCATCAAGTCAAATCCGACTCATAGCGACCCCTCCTTGGGTTTCCTTGACAGTATCACTATGGAAGTAGATTGCCCACCTTTCTTTCCAAGAAGTGGCTGGTAGGTGAACTTCCACTTCTAATATGAGTTTTATCCAGCAGTCCTGACTCTACTACTTCACCATGGAGTCTTGAAAACAGATGATGTTCCCCAAACCCTTTATTCTTCAAGCTAACATCCCTCTAGATGTTCCCCAATTCAACCCATCTGCGTTTCAGGGTGTAGTCTGGCCAACAGATAGAGGACTGAGATACTCTCCTCTCTTTTTCTAGACCCTATTCTATAAATTCAACCTAAAAACTGCCTTAGCTTTGGACCAGCTGCACCAACTACTAGCTCACGTTGGTTTCCTATGCACTAACACCAGGCATCTGTCTTACACAAAGCTAAAGAGCCACATGGCCTTTGTCTCACAAACACACAGTTGATACAGAACCCAGATCCAAGCCTTTACATTTTCCCTGTTAAATTTCACCGTGCTAGAATTTGGTCCTGGAGTCCTGGATAGTACCAACGGTTAAGGTGGTCAGCAGCTAATCAAAGTGTTGGCAGTTCACATCTTACAAGGCCGCTCGCAGGTTTTTAAAACCCTAGCCCTACTCACCAAAGAAGCTCTGGTAGCGTAGTGCCTAAGGCACTTGACTGCTAACCAGGAGGCTGGCGGTTCAAACCCACCAGCCACTCCTCAGAAGGAAGGTTGGGCAATCTATTCTCATAGTGATACTGCCTCTGAAACCCAAGGAGGGGTCACTATGAGTAGGGTCCAACTTGATGGCACATAACAACTCACCAAAGTAGGAGGTAATACATTGTCTTTGTAGACTATGTTATGCCAATGGACCTAGATATCCCCCACACCTATGGTCCTAGTCCCCAAGCCCAGTGACTCATTCCCTTAAAGTATTTGGTTATGGCTAAAAAGTTTTCATAACTTTGCCCTCATATGCTCTACTATTTGTTGTTGTTATGTGCCGTCGAGTTGGACCCGACTCATAGTGACCCCTCCTTGGGTTTCTGAGGCAGTATCACTGCGGAAATAGATTGCCCAACCTTCCTTCCGAGGAGTGGCTGGTGGATTTGAACCGCCAGCCTTCTGGTTAGCAGTCAAGTGCCTTAGGCACTATGCTACCAGAGCTCCCATGCTCTACTATATACATGGATATATTTGCAGCAAATATAAATACATATGTGGAAATATCCTCTACCAAACATGTACATATTCAGGGGTGTTGTCCCATTTGCCTTCCCACACCTGTTCACCTTACATGCCTATCTATGTATCTACCCATAGATTATTATTATTACTGTGATTACAGGGTTATGTGTGTAATATATTCACCTTGGTTGCCTTTAACTCTTGTGCATCACCCAGTTCTTCCTTTGCCTTGCTCATGTTGTGCTGACCTCTCCTTTACTGTATATTGCCTTTCCCATCACCCAAGTTAATCTTTGTCTACTCTCCAGTTAGTAATTTTCCATTCCCTTCCCTCTCATCCCTGGTAACCATCAAAGAATATTTCTTTCTGTGTGAAAGCCTTTTCTTGACTTTTTATAACAGTGTTCTCATCCAATATTTGATTTTTTTGTGATTGCTTTATTTCACTCAGCATAATGACCTCTAGGTGCATCCATGTTATGAGGTGTTTCAAGGATTCATCATTAGTCTTTAACATTGTGTAGAATCCCATTGTGTGTATGTACCATAGCTGTTTATCCATTCATTCATCTACTGATAGGCACTAGAGTTGTTTCCATCTTTTTGCTATTGCAATGAATATGGGTGTGCATATATCTATTTGTATCATGGCTCTTATTTCCCTAGGAACATACCTAGTGCCTAAGGCATGGTACTGCTAACCAGAAGGCTGACAGTTCAAACCCACCAGCCACTCCTCAGAAAGAAGGTTGGGAAATCTATTTCTGTAGTGATACCACCTCAGAAACCCAAGGAAGGGTTGCTATGTGTTGGATCCAACTCCACAGAAGTTAGTTTGGTTTTTTGGTTTGATGTATCTAGTGACAAGATTGCCCTGTCCAGAGTAAAGAAGAGTGAAGAAAATCAAAGATGCAAGGAAACAATTAGCCCAAAGGACTAATGGACCATGTGAAAGGCAGCCTCTACTACTTTTAGATCAGCAGTACTAGATGGTGCAGCTACCACTACCAATTGTTCTGAATGGGATCACAATACAAGGTCCTGGATAGAGCAGGAGAAAAATGTGAAACAAAACTCTAAATCACAAAAAAGGCCAGACTTACTGATAGAGACTTGTGGAACCCTTGAGACTATGACCCTTAGAACACCCTTCAAGCCTGCAGCCCAACTTTCAGCCAAATGATAGGCAGGCCTACAAGTGAGTAATAACACCAGGGAGGAATATACTCCTAGAAAAATCAACCTCATGAGACCAAAATGACAGCATTTGCCTAAAACCAAAGTTTGGAAGACAGGAGAGAAGATACAAATGGAAATGGGGAACATAGGGAGGAAGTGGAAGAGGGCTGTTCCATGTGGGGATTTCAATCTATGTTACAAAACAAAATGTGTACAAATTGTTGAATGGAAAATGAATTTGCTCTGTAAATTTCCACCCAAACTACATTAAAAAGTTTAAAAAAAAAAAAAAAAAAGTTTGGCTGCTTTAACCCAACCAGAGGCACCTCAAGGCCTAGAGATCTGCTTCAGAAAAATCAGCCCTTGAAAACCCTATGGTGCACAGTTCCACTCTGACACACATAAGGATGCAGTAATTCAGAGTCAACTGGATGGCAACTGGTTTCATGTCTTTGGTTTAGAGTTGAGCCTATCACGTGAGGTCACTGGGGCTGTTTTCCTGATTCTCTCACCTTTGTGACTTTATTGAAATCCTTGGCCTCCCCATGCCTCAGTTTCCTCAGCTGAAAAAGGGGATATTAGTGGTGTCTCCTTCATAGAATTACGTGAACATTAGATGTGGAAATACATGTAGATTGTAGAGGATTTAGACAAGGCCTTAGCTCTTAGAAAGTGCTCCCTGAGAGTTCACATTTATACTGGCATTAAAAGCCTGCAGCCAAGTCACTGAAGAAAACTATTCATCAAAACTAGGCAAGGTTAGAGCCCTGGAGCACACTACTGGAGACTTCCCTCCAAGGATGTCAAACAGTTAACCCACACTCTCTGAACACCATTGGTCAGAAGTAACAACTTCCTCTGATGAAGACCCTACGAAGAAGAAGACAAGAAGAAAAAGAGATAGAGGACATAATTTAAGCAAAATTACCCAGGGAAGGTCCAGCCTAAAACTGCAACCCTCATGACTAGATTTCCATGTCAAGGTCATGACCATTAGTGCTTCTGAAACACTAGAGGGCTTTCCTGGTATATCCTGCAGCCTGACCACACTCATCCAGGAGCCTTGGGCCTTAGAATCCTTAGGCCTATGGTAAGGTCTGGCCTCTGTTTTGCTTCTTTGAAATGTAATACAGTGAATCTCCACAATCTTAAGCCAAAAAAACAAACCCACTGCCATTGAGTCGATTCCTACTCATAACAACCCCCACTGGGTTTCCAATGCTATAAATCTTTATGGAAGTAAATTGCCCCATCTTCCTTCCATGGAGTGGCTGGTGGGTTTGAACTGCCAACCTTCTGGCTAGCAGTCAAATGCCTGAGGCACTGCTTATCTTGTTGTTGTTGTTGTTATGTGCCGTCGAGTTGGACCCGACTCATAGCGACCCCTCCTTGGGTTTCCGAGGCAGTATCACCTGGGAAGTAGATTGCCCCATCTTCCTTCCGAGGAGTGGCTGGTGGGTTTGAACTGCCAGCCTTCTGGTTAGCAGTCAAGTGCCTTAGCCACTATGCTACCAGAGCTCCTACTGCTAATTTAGACAGTCTTAATTCAACTAACAGTAGCTCATACTCACTGAGCACTTACTATTTCCCAGCCATGGGCTAAGTTCTTTGACTCACTTAACTCAAACCACCCAGAAAGTTGTTGTTGTTGTTATGTGCTGTCAAGTCAGACCTGACTTACAGCGACCCCTCCTTGGGTTTCCAAAGCAGTATCAAAGGTAGGTGCTGACTTCCACCCTCCACACTCAGGGGAGCGCTTGGAACCTCAGTGTCCTCATCTTTACAGTAGGGATGATGGCACTTCCTCCCCCACGAAAGGGCCTTCAGGATTAATTGAGTAAAACCACATCTAGTAAGTACCAGCAGAGTGTCAGGTGTGGCATAGTGCAGGAGATACCCCACGTAGCACCTGGAAGAGCTGAGTTCAACTTCCAAGTTTTCCCTACTTTTAAGGGAGCAGAGCTGGAACTTGAACTGGCAGCCTAGCCTCAGCCACTGTACACAAGAGTTAATCTGAGCCAGAGTTCATCAGAAGACCTCCTGCCCTGGCCCCAGAGGGGCTGCGGTGCTGGAACAAGAACTTGGATGAGGCAAGATTCCCAGAACCCAGACTTCTCCATGCCTTCCTCATTTGCCCCAGGTTAAAGTTGGATTGTCTGTCCAAACAATCAGATAATCAATAACTTCTCTAGAGCGTCCAGGCAGTAAAAAATTGAGAAACGTCTTTATGCCTGGAGACCTCAGTAATTAACCTGAGTGTGGAGGCGAGGGCTTGTTTTCTGGGTGTAATTGGCTTTTGGAGGGAGGCTGGAAGAGCTGACAAATGCCCTCCACCCTCAACAGCCCCCACCAGGAGGAGAGGTCTGTGAGGCCCAAATCATCAGGGTCCCCAGTGAGCCTAGGAGGAGGAGATCCATCTCTGACAGAGGCAAGGACTGGCTTCATGAGGTGACTGATGCACATCTTCCGCTCTGCACACACACCATCAATCTAGCAGCCAGCTCAGCCTGGAGGGAGAGGGAGGCTCGGACAACTCCGGTCACCTTTCCCATCACAGAGCTCTGAGCCAGCCCAGTCAGGTGCCACACATTCCCAGGGGCCCGTGGCTCAAGGTTAAAGAGGGCACAGTCTCCATCCAGGTCCATTGGACTGGCTCAGGGCAGAGTGGGGGGTGCCAAGGTGATCCTTGGATGGATGTAAGAGGGAGAAATGGCAGGGGCAATTTAAGGCTGAAAAAGTCTTGGGGTGGTGCCAATAGTTAAGAACCCAACTACTAGCCAAAAATTTGATGATTTGAACCCACCCTAAGACACCTTGGAAGACAGACCTGGTGATCTGCTTCTGAAATGTCACAGCCTTGAAAAACCTATGGAGCAGTTCTACTCTGCACATATGGGGCCATCGTGAGTTGGAGCTGACTTGAAAACAATCAAGTTTAAGTTGAGACTTGTACTTCCTTCCCCCACACTGAGCTCCAGCCCTCTTGGAGTTGGTGTCTGAGGGAAAAGCAGCTCTTTTCCCAGCACCCGCCACTTCTTGCCAGGCTCTCAGGGAAACCTAAGAGGAAGGGTGAGGCTAGGCCACAGATAAACCAGGGAAGCTTCTAGTATACCAGTGGTCATGACCTTGGAGTGCAATGGACCTGCATTCATTCCAATCCTGCTCTGACAATTTCCAGCTGAGAGTTGAACTCTGATCATTAGCCTCCTCTTCTGTAAAGTGGGGCATGGAGAGAATGGGAGATCATCAAATGGGGCAGGGTCTGAGAATGAAATGATAATGGAATTGTGCTTAGCTCAAAGTGGACACCTTACACTACAACATACCCCTATCCCCACCCCAAGGCAGGCCCCCAGCCCTGGCCAGCTTGTAGGCACACAGGGAAGGAAGGAGAGCAGAAGTGAGGATGATCATGGGGGATATGTGACTCAGCAAGGAAGGCATTCTGGAGGCATGGGACAAATTTGGATTTGAGGTGATGAAGTGAAGCTGGAGACCCTCATGGGCAGGGTGCAGATGAGGAGGGACTGATATGCATACCCCATGTAGAATCAGGCCAGAACAGGGTGATCCCAAATCAGAAAGATCCTTATGAGTGCATGACTCTACTTCTCCAATGGTCCCAGGAAGAAAGGCAGTTGGTTGCAGATGTTGAGAATGTCTGTGGTGCAAGTGGAGCAAAGGTATGGATGAGCCTGCACAAGACCATCTTTACCAGAAGTTGCAAAGTGGCAAGGCGCCCTGGTAAAGGCTCTTGCCATTTTGAGTGCTTGCTGCTGGTTGGGTCCTAGGCTGGCACTTTCTTACCTTGACAATTATCATCCCTGTTTCACATGTAAGGAAACTAAAGTTCAGGAAAGATGTCACCACTGGGAAGCAGCTGGTCAGAATTTAAGCCTCAGTAACCCAGTCCTTCTGACCCCAAATCCCACATTGTGGTTGCAGGCTGCAGGTCCTTCTTCTCACAGAGAGCCCTGGCCCCTGCCCTTCCATAAGGTACCAGCAGCACCGGATACCTCGGACCAGCCAAAGTAGCAAAGAATCCCTGATGTAAAGCAGTGCCTACCACATGCCAGGTTATATCTAAGCACCTTACCCTATTGTGTAATTTGATTCTATTACAACCCAGAGAGGCAGGTATTATAAGCATCACATTTTGCAGTTGAGGCAGAGAGGTCAGGTCCATGCCCTTGGGTTCCCAGCTAGTCAGTGGCAGAACCCCTAACCACAAGCCTACTGTGCAAGTGGAGTCCCTGTAACCCAGGGGGATCCGAGCACCCATGCCCCATGTATCCTGCTTCTGAGCCAGGCTCACAAAGGCACAGACCAGAATAAACTGGCCTATCTCTAGGGCCCTGAGCTGTCCAAAGCCTGAGATGCACCAGAAAATGATTAATGTGACCCAGGTCGGGGAGATAAGACAAGTAATATGCTGTCTGAACGCACCATGCCCTGCGGGCTGCAGGGTGCAGATGATGTGGGGAGCATCCAGGTCACAGGACTCAGAGAAATGTGCCCCCCACCCCCGTTCCTCTGTTTTGTGCAGTCATCACAGTCTGTCTGGGGCCTGCACAGCTCCTACACTCCCCTTCCACCATGATAACCGCTGGCAGAAATCTGCTACAGAAATGCCACTTGAGTGCACTGCAGAGGAAGGCTGCTGGGAAGCACTGAAAGGATATGGGGGAGGGGGCAAGGGGCATTAGGACCATGGGGTCTGATTGCATCAGCAGAGAGTATGGCTGGTGTCCAGGGGGCAGGAGGATACGTGGAATGTATGCCAATCTCTTGATGTTGATGCACTGGATGCTACCTAGCGTTGACGCAAGGCTTAGAGGATAATTTGAAATCTAATTGCTGGGTGTTTTGGTTTGGGATTAGGGACATTCCACTTGGTAAATGTCAAGGAGCTGGAAGCCTTCCCTGATGCTCTGGGCAAAGTTTACTGGTGGTACCCTGGCAGTGAATAAGGGACGTGAAAAAGCCAGAGAAAGGTGGCTTCCAGAAGGAGAGAGGAGTGGGAGGGCGAAAAGGAGCTACGGGACCAAATCCCCAACAAACATGCTTCCCATCTGCCCATGCAAACTGCCTTAGTTACCTAGTGCTGTTATAACAGAAACACCACGAGTGGATGGTTTTAACAGAGATTTATTTTCTCACAGTTCAGGAGGCTAGAAATCCAAATTTAGGGTGCTGGCTCCAGGGGAAGGTTTTCTTTCTCTGTCAGCTCTGGGAGAAGGTCTTCTTTGTCTCTTTTAATTTCTGCTCCTGAGGATCATCATGTGGCTTTGCATCTCTCTTACCCATCTCGGTTCTGCTCCCTTGTGTAATCTCTTTTATATCTCAAAAGAGATTGACTTAAGATGCACCCTACACCAATGCTACCTCATTAACATAACAAAACAGCTGTTCCCAAATGAGATTATAACCACAGACATAGAAGTTAGGATTTACAACACATAATTTTGGGAGAAAAAATTCAATCCAATATACTACTGTGTTTAAACGCCCACCCAAAAAAAAAAAAAAAAAAAAAATTCATATCATTGTAATATACAAAACACATTCTCCCCATCACAGTATCCCAAAAGTCTTAAATCAACTCCAAATCCAAAATCTCATCTAAATCAAATAAGTGTGATATTTTAGACATATTCCATCCTGGGGCAAAAATTTCTCTTCATCTGAACCATGAGAAATCTAAAATACAAGTTATCTATTTCCAAAGTACAATAGTGGAACAGGCACAGGTGTTGTTGTTGTTCTGTACCATCGAGTCAGGCCCAACTGATAGTGATCCCTCCTTGGGTTTCTGAGGCAGTATCACTACAGAAGTAGATTGCCCAACCTTCCTTCCAAGGAGTGGCTGGTGGGTTTGAACCTCCAGCCTTTTGGTTAGCATTCAAGTGCCTTAGGCACTATGCTACCGGAGCTACAGGGTAGACATTTCTATTACAAATGGGAGAAATTGGGAAAAAAAAAAAGAAGGGATAATGGGCACAAACAAGTCCAAAACCCAGAAAACCAACTTATATTACTTCCCAAGGCTCAAAATAATCCTCTGTTCTCTGAGATAATCTAGACAATGGCCCTGCCCTCCAGACTTGGGTATTGGACATGCACTCTAGATTCCAGGTGGAGGGCCCTAAGCACTGGGCTTCAGCTCCACTTTCCAGGCCGACTGGAATGGTAACTTTGCTCCCCTGGCTTTGGGTGGTTCCATTTTCCTAGTCCATCTGAGAGGCGACCCCCTACACCTTCAGCATTGGCAGGCCCCATTCTCCTGCCCCTCAGCCCCAGCCCCCAAGTTATGGGCAGTGGCCCTATCCTCCTGATCAAACTGAACAGTAGCTACACATTCAGGAATCAAATTGATGACAATATGACTCTTTGAAACCTAAGAAGCCATGACTCTACCCTTTGACACCCCAGAGGCCATGGTCCCACCCTTTGAGACCAAGGCAGTTCTGCCTACTGTGTACTTCCAATAATTCTGCTGATCTCTAAGCAGCTCCAGGGATGGTTCTTTTCTTTTCTTGGAAGAAAACAAATGTATCTCCTTTGACCTGCTTCCTGCCTGAAGAATTCCAAGAACCAGTGTTCTCTCTTCATTCTTTCTTTATCCCCTTCAGTCTAACTTGATGGGAATTTTTGCTGTGGTAGTTGGTTAGACACATCAATCACAGGCTTAATTAATCTCTTTAACAAAATATTGTGTAGCCACATACTTGATGAAAATTCTAGGACGTGTGTACTTAGTTTGTGCAACAGAATTTTCCAAATCTTTAAGTTTTGTTTTCTTTTTGTACAACTCATTTTTAAGTCCATCTCTTTTCTCTTGCATTTTTTAAGATCTTCCTTAGAAATCTCCACAGCCACATATCAAAATTCACCACTTGCAAGTTCTGCCTTCTTCCTAACATGAGCTTTTTTGCCATTACATGAAAAGCATCATCCTCCCTCCATTATCTAATCACTTGTTCATCATTTTCTTTGAAAGCCTCATCAGAAGTATACTTAACATCAAGATTTCTAGCAACATTCTGTTTCTGGCCCAATATGAAATCTCTTAAGATGATAGAGATGGGCTATGGGAATAGGTGACCTGTGCAAAATATCTTTCATAGGAAGGAACTGTTATTGTCATTAGCCACCTTCAAGTGGACTCTATGCACAACAGGATTGGATTATCATGATTCATAGTGTTCTCACTGGGTGATTTCTCAGTGTAGCTCTCCTCACTTTCTTCTGAACCTTCACCAGAGTTGCCTTTGATATCCATAATACTACCAACAGTCTCTTCAAGGCAATCTAGGCTTTTACCATTGTTGTTGTTGTTGTTGTTAAGTGCCGTCGAGTCATTTCCAACTCATAGCGACCCCATGCACAGCAGAACGAAACACTGCCCAATCCTGCCCCAGCCCCACAATCCCTGCTATACTTGATCCCATCATCACAGCCACTGTATCAATCCATTTCATTGAAGGCCTACCCCTCTTTTGTCGACCCTCCACCCTACCAAGCATGACATCCTTCTCCAGGGAATGGTCCCTTCTTACAACAT
>NW_006921681.1:88261-103508 GCF_000298275.1 Orycteropus afer afer
GAAGGCTGGCGGTTCAAACCCACCAGCCACTCCTTGGAAGGAAGATGGGGCAATCTACTTCCATAGTGATACTGCCTCAGAAACCCAAGGAGGGGTTGCAATGAGTCGGGTCTGACTCGACGGCACATAACAACAACAACAAAGTAGGGGATCAGAGAAAAGGGGAAGATCCTCACCAAGATGGATTGACACAATGGCTGCAATGATGGACTAAAGCATACAAAGGATTGTTAGGATGGTGCAGAACCAGGCAGTGTTTCATTCTGTTGTACACAGGGTCACTATGAGTTGGAGCCAAGTCAACAGTACCTAACAACAACAACATAACAAAGATTATGTTATCCCAAGTGAGATTATAACCACAGACATAGAGGTTAGGATTTACAACACAAATTTGGAGGAACACAATTCAATCCATAACACCAGGGTTGTTTATAGGTCTCCTCCTCCTATCAGATGAGCAAAGATCAAAAGCTCTATGTGGGAAAGGAATATTCCAAGGGTAGAGCTCTTCTGAAGGATCTCTGTCTCTGCCCTACTCTCTTCTAATCCCAACCCTGCATCTTGGTACCCAACTCACCTAGATAAAGGCAGAAAGAGATCTGGGAAGCAAACATGTTACTTCCATGGAAAGCAGGTGTATGAGAGTAAAAAGGGTAAGTGGTAAAAGTTAGTTTTATATCCTGGTGGGAAATGGGTGATAGGGATAGGTGACCCATGAATAATGTCTGTAAGGAGCTCTGGTGGTGCAGTGCCTAAGACATTTGACTGCTAACCAGAAGGTTGGCAGTTCAAACCCATCAGCCACTCTGTGGAAGGAAGACAGAGCAATCTACTTCTGTAAAGAGTTTCCACCTTGAAAACCCAGTGAGGGTTGCTATGAGTCTGTCAATGTCTGTAATACGAAATGAGTTGTCATTAGCTACCTTCGAGTGGACCCCCTACTCATGGTGACTCCTTGCACAACAGTATTGGATTATCATGATTCTTGGGGTTCTCACTGGGTGATTTTTCAGAAGTACATTGCCAGTCTTTTCTTCTTAATGAAGTAACTATTAGATTTGAATTTCAAATATAGAGCCCAGGAATCATTTAAAAAAAAAAAAAATTCAAAGAAAGAAAGTTGGAACTTTACTTCAACCTTATACAAAAATAAATGCAGGCGATATATATATATATATAAATTACATGTGAAAAAGAAATAGTATTTCAAGAAACCATGATTTTAAAAAGACAATCTCAGAGTGGGGAAATGCCCTTCTGAAGAAGATACAAAATCTAGGATCCACAAAGATAAATGTTAAAACAATCACATAAAGATGAACATTTCCTGCTGGGTAAAGCTACCATAAACAGAGCTGTATTTTGTTTTGTTTCCCTAAGGATAAACCACAAAAATTATTTGCAATTCCTATCATAGTCATAGAATAAAGAGCCTACAAAAATCAACAAGAAAATATCTAATAACCCAATTGAAAAAGTTTACAGAAAAAGAATTATAAATGGCTTCTCCAAAAAAAACAAGCTCACAGCCACTGAGTCAATTCTGACTTACAGCGACCCCCATTGGGTTTCTGAGGCTGTAAATCTTTATGGAATCTGACTGCCCCATCTTCCGCAGAGTGGCAGATGGGTTCAAACACAGACATTTTGGTTAGCAGTCAAATGGTTTAACCTCTACACCACCAGAGCTCCTTATGACTGATCTCTCTTATAATGACAAAAAAGCAAACTAAAACCACGAAGTAACATTTTCACTTATCAGATTGGTAAAAATCAAAAGGTTGGTGATACACTGTTGGTGACAAAGGTGTTGGGACATAGTGGTATTTGCATATTATCAGTGGGAATATATTTTGACAAAAACTTCATGAATTGTGATTAAACAATATCTACCAAAATTACAACTAGACACACTCTTTGATGCCACAATTTCACTTCCAGGAATTTATCCTACTGATACACTCCAGATGTCTGAAATCATGCATGAACAAGAGTAATTTTTTAATTTTTAAGTGCAATATACATATCCAGATTTTTGTTTGCTTGTTTGTTTGTTTAACTTTTTATTGTGATTTGGGTGAAAGTTTACAGAGCAAATTGTTTTTCCATTCAACGATTCACACACATTTTGTTGTGACAATGATTGCAATGCCCACAATGTAACAGCATTCTTCTCACTTTCTCCCTGTTTACTGTTTCCATTTGTCCTTCTTTCCTATCTTTTTATGCCTTTTGAGCTTTATCTCTGAAAAAAATGCTACCCTTTTGATCTCCTATGGTTGATTGTTCTAAGAAGTGTGTACCTCCCTGATGCTTACCTTATAATAGCCTATATACTATTTGGCTGAAAGTTGAGTTAAGGGGGTAACTTCAGTTCCAGGCCTGAAGGGTGTTTGAGGGATATAGTCTTGGGGATTCCATCAGTCTCTATCAGACCAGTAAGCCTGATGTTGTTGTTGTTGTTGTTTGTTGTTGGGTGCCATCAAGTCGTCTCCGACTCATAGCAACCCTACACACAGAAGAACGAAACACCGCCCGGTCCTGTGCCAACTCCATGATCCCTGCTATATTTGAGCCCATCGTGACAGCCACTGTGTCAATCCATCTCGTTGAGGCCCTTCCCCTCTTTCAGTGACCCTCCACTTTACCAAGCATGACATCCTTCTCCAGGGAATGGTCCCTTCTGACAACATGACCAAAGTAGGTGAGATGAAGTCTGGCCATTCTTGCTTCCAAGGAGCATTCTGGCTGCACTTCCTCCAGGACAGATTAGTTAGTTCTTTTAGCAGTCCATGGTACTTTCAGCATTCTTTGCCAACAACACAGCTCAAAAGCATCAATTCTTCTTCTGTTTTCTTTATTCATTGTCCAGCTCTCACATGCATATGTGGTGATTGAAAGTATCATGACTTGTGTCAGGTGCACCTTAGTCTTCAATGAGACATCTTTTCTCCTCAGCACTTGAAAGAGGTCCCTTGCAGCCAACTTTCCAGTGCTATACATCATCTGATGTCCTGACTGCTGCCTCCATTGCCATCGATTATAGAACCAAGCAATGTGAAGTCTTTGACAACCTCAATCTTTCATCCATTTATTGTGATGCTGCTTACAGGTCCAGTTGTGAGAATTTTTGTTTTCTTTATATTGAGATGTAATCCATACTTCAGACTGTAGTCTTCAATCTTCATCAGTAGTGCTTCAAGTCATGCTCACTTTCAGCAAGCAAAATTGTGTTGTCAGCGTATCTCAGGTTGTTAATGATTCTTCCTCCAATCCTGATGCCACATCCTTCTTCATATAGTCCAGCTTCTCGGATTATTGCTCAACACATAGATTGAATAAGTATGGTGAAAGGATACAAACCTGACACACTCCCTTCTTGATTTTAAGCCATGCCATGTCCCCTTGTTCTGTTCCAATGACAGCCTCCTGGTCTATGTACAGGTTCCTCATGAGTACAATTAACTGTTCTGGAATTCCTGTTCTTCTCAATGTTATCCACAATTTGTTATGATTCACACAATCAAATGCTTTTTCACAGTCAATAAAATAATAAACATCTTTCTGGTATTCTTTGCTTTGAGCCAAGATCCATCTGACATCAGCAATGATATGCCTTGCTCCACATCCTTTTCAGCTTGTATTCTAGAAGTTCTCTGTCGATACACTACTGCAACCGTTTTTGAATCATCTTCAGTAAAACCTTACTTGCGTGTGATGTTAATGATATTGTTCTATAATTTCCACATTCTGTGGAATCACCTTTCTTTGGAATGGGCATAAATATGAATCTCTTCCAGTCAATTGGCCAGATAGCTGTCTTCCAAATCTCTTGGCATAACCGAGTGAATGCCTCTAGTGGGGTATCTATTTTTTGAAACATTTCAATGGGTATTCTGTCAATTCCTGGAGCCTTGTTCTTCACCAATTCCTTCAGTGCAGCTTCAACTTCCTCCTTCAATACCGTTGGTTCTTGATCATATGCCACCTTCTGAAATGGATGAATATTGACCAATTCTTTTTGGTACAGTGACTCTGTGTTTTCCTTCCATCTTCTTTTGATGCTTCCTGCATCACTCAATATTTTGCCCATAGAACCTCTCAATATTGCAACTCAAGGCATAGTTTTTTTTCTTTGGTTCTTTCACCTTGAGAAATGCCAAACACTTTCTTCCCTTTTGGTTTTCTAACTCCAGGTCTTTGCACATTTCATTATAGTAATTGGTTTTGTCTGCTCAACCTGCTCTTTGAAATCTTCTGTTCAGCTCTTTTATCTTGTCATTTCTTCCATTTGCTTTAGCTACTCTCCATTCAAGAGCAAATCTCAGAGTCTCTTCTGACATCTATTTTGGTCTTTTCTTCTTTTCTCATCTTTTTAATGACCTCTTGCTTTCTTCATGGATGATGTTCTTGATGTCATTCCACAATTCCTCTGGTTTTCAGTCACTGATGTTCAATGCATCAAATCTGTTCTTTAGATGGTCTCTAAATTCAGGAGGAATATATTCCACATCATATTTTGGCTCTTGTGGACTTGTTTTAATTGTCTTCAACTTCAAGTAAGCCTGATATTTACTGTGATTTTGAGGGTTTTTTTCCCTACGTTTTCCTCCATTCTAACTAGTACTTTCTGTTGTGATCCCTTTCAGAGCAGTCAGCAGTGATAGCCAGGCACCATCTAGTACTTCTCATCTCAGAGACATGGAGGTTGGGGTTTGTGTGGTGCACTTGTCTTTGGATCAATTGTTTCCTTGTATTTCATATTTTCTTCACTCTTCTCTGCACTAGACAGGGAGAGACCAATAGTTGCACCTTAGATGGCTGCTCACAAGCTTTTAAGACCCCAGTTGCTGCTCACCAAAGTAGGACATAGAACATTGTCTGTGTGAACTCAAATTTACCTACTGCCATCGAGTCATTTTCCGACTCATAGTGACCCCTCCTCCTCGGGTTTCCAAGGTGGTTTCTCTTGATCAACTTAAGTTGATTCCCCAATCTTCCTTTCGAGAAATGGCTGGTGGGTTTGAACCACCAGCCTTCTGGTTAGCAGTCAAATGCCTTAGGCACTATACCATCAGAGCTCCTTTGTGGACTATGTTATGCCAATTGACTTTGGTGCTCCCAGAGAACATGGTGCTGAGTCCCCAGGCCCAGCAACTTATTCATTCAAGATGTTTGGATACGGCTAAAAGTTTTCATAATTTTGTTCCCTGTATGCTCTACTATGTTCATGGATATATTTATAGCATATGGAAGTGCATACATAGAAGTGTCCTCTGTCAAACCTGTATATATTCATTGGTGTAGTCCCAACTGCCTTCCCATGACTGTTCAGCTTGTTTGTGTATCTATGTACCCACTCATAGATTATTGTCATTACTGTTATTACAGGATTGGATATGTAATAGTATTTAGCTTTGTTGCCTTTAACTCTTGTGCTCCTCCCAATGTCTTCCTTCTCCTTCAACAAAATGCTGCCCAAGTCTGTGCCATCTTCAAAATCACTACTATGTTTGAGCCCATTGTTACAATCAATTTCAGTCCATCTCACTGAAAGTCTTCCTCTTTTTATGCTGGCCCTCTATTTTAACCAAGCACGATGTTCTTCTCTGGGGACCGGTCCTTTCCACTAACATGTCCAAATTACATGAAAAGGAGTCTCACCATCCTCACTTCCGAGGACCATTCTGGCTGTACTTCCTCCAAGACATATCTCTTTGTTCTTCTGGCAGTCCATGGGATATTCAATATTTTTTACCAACACCTTAATTAAAATATATCAGTTCTTCTTCAGGCTTCCTTATTCATTGCCCTCTATTTCCTCTACATCATCAGGAAAGACCAATTGCTGAAGAAGTACATCATGCTTGGTAAAGTGGAGGTTCAGTGAAAATGAAGGAGACCTCTATGAGATGGACTGACACTGTGGCTACAACATTTGCTCCCAAGAACCCACTACTTGATGAAATTTCCTTATTTACTTATTTATGGTCCCCAATTCCCATGTGAATGGAAGCCTCTAAGGCAAGAGATCTCATCTTCCTTAGTCACCACTGCATAGTCAGCACCCAGGACAGTCCCTGGCACACAGTAGGTGCTCCATGAATACTTGGTGAATAAGTAAATGATCAATTATAATAACACACAGCTCAGTGGCCATCTGCATCCTCCAGGAAGCCATTTGCTCTGCTGGCACATCCTGTGTTATGTAAAGATTTAGCAGGAGGAGCCTGGGATGTGGATAGAAAAACCAAGAGGCTGTCTGCAAAAGCCTGCTAGCTAGGAGGGATGTGTGGATCTGTCCTAGTCAGGTAATTACCCGAAGAGATAGCATTGATTAACACATTAATAAATAACATTGCTATTAAAAGATGGTCTCAGACCGCTGAGGGGATAATTGCCTTGGATGGGAGTGGTCTTGGCCTCTTCTGCAAGCCTCCCTCCTCCCGCCTTCCCCACTTCCCACAGTAAATTTGCTCTGAACATGTTCAGCAACCCAGCCTGGGCCTACCATCAAGGAGGCTGGGGCTGGCACCTATCTAGGACAGGGAAACCAAGGGAACACCGAGTTCCTGGGGGAACTGGGGCATCCTGACCACATCCCTCAGGGAGGGACTGAATCTCATTTGTCAACTCTCATTAGTTTCTGCTGCGGTGACAACCACCATGCCACTATACCTTACAACAGAAAAGTGGGCTTCATACCCACGTTGAATGTGCTCTGAGAAGTTACTTACTTGCCTCTCAGTATTCCTCTCTGGACTCAGGCTACAGAGCACCCCCACCTGGACCAGGAAGAGGATGGAAGCCAGAGTGACTCTGAGAGCCTCTGCTCAAACAAGACACTCATCCTTCTGCCTCCCTCAACCTCCAGCCAGGGCCCACCTTCAGTGAAGCAATCTTCCCAGCTGTGACAAGGCAAAAAGGAGATTATGGGAGTTCTAGCCCTGGTAGTGCAGTGGTTAAGCACTCTGTTGCTAACTGAAAAGTTGGTGTTTCAAATCCACCAGCTACACCATTAGAAAAAAAGATATGGAAATCTGTTTCTGTAAAGATTACAACCTTGGAAATACTATGGGTCACTATAGGGTTGCTATGAGTCAGAATCAACTTCAGAGTAGTAGGTTTGGTTTTGATTTCTAGGTCAGTCACTCAGAGCTAGGTCTTGAATTCAGCTGGGCTAGTCCTGGTGGTCTGTGGCCTGCCCTGCTCTGTCTATGGCTATGATCCCAGGTCCTGTCCCACCTTGCCTCACATGCACACACACACACACACACACAGAGAGTCCTCCTGGAAGTAGCTCTCTGCTCTGAATCCCAGCCCATCCACTGGACTATTGGTCATGGGCTTCTCCCATGACCTATTGCTATAGACCTGCTCCTGTAGGAGGCAGGAGTTGGTGTGGGGGGCCTGATGTGAGAAGCTTAGACAGACACAGCCCAGACTCAGCTTCTCCAATTAGTTGTTGCTGTTGTTGTTAGGTGCTGTCGAGTCGTTTCTGACTCATAGCGACCCCATGCATGGCAGAACGAAACACCGCCTGATCCCGTGCCAGCTCCATGATACCTGTTATACTTGAGCCCATCGTCACAGCCCCCGTGTCAATCCATCTCATTGTAGGTCTTCCCGTCTTTCATCGACCTTCCACCTTAGCAAGCATGACATCCTTTTCCAGGGAATGGTCCCCTCTGACAACATGACCAAAGTAGGTGAGACGAAGTCTGACCATTCTTGCTTCCCAGGAGCATTTCAGCTGCACTTCCTCCAGGACAGATCTGTTAGTTCTTTTAGCAGTCCATGGTACTTTTAGTATTCTTCACCTGCACCACAACTCAAAAGCATCAACTCTTCTTTGGTCTTCCTTATTCATTGTCCAGCTCTCACATGCATACGAGGTGATTGGAAATATCATGGCTTGGGTCAGGCACACTTTACTCCTCAAGGAGACATCCTTGCTCCTCAGCACTTGAAAGAGATTCTTTGCTGCTGACCTGCCCAGTGCTATATGTCATCTAATGTCCTGACTTCTGCTTCCATTGGCATTGATTGTAGAATTAAGTAATGTGAATTCTTTGACAACCTCAATCTTCTCTCCATTTATTGTGGAGCTGCTTATTGGTCCAGTTGTAAGGATTTTTGTTTTCTTTATATTGAGACATAATCCATACTGCAGACTGGATTCTTCAATCTTCATCAGTAAGTGCCTCAAGTCATCCTCACTTTCAGCAAGCAAAGTTGTATCGTTAGCATATCTCAAGTTGTTATTGATTCTTCCTCCAATCCGGATGCCACGTTTTTCTTCATATAGTCCAGCTTCTCGGATTATTTGCTCAGCATATAGATTGAATAAGTATGGTGAAAGGATACAATCCTGACACGCTCCCTTCTTGATTTTAAACCATGTAATATCCCATTGTTCTGTTCGAACGACAGCCTCCTGGTCAATGTACAGCTTCCTCATGTACAGGTTCCTCAATCAAGTGTTTGGGAATTCCCATTGTTCTCAATGTTATCCATAATTTGTCATAATCCACACAATCAAATCCATAATGTTATCCATAATTTGTCATAATCCACACAATCAAATGCCTTTGCACAGTCAACAAAACACAAGTAAACATTTTTCTGGTATTCTTTGCCTTGAGGCAAGATCCTCCCCACTCAGTAGCCATGTGATTTAAACAGGATGCTCCTCCTCCCTGAGCCTCAAGGTCCTCACCTTCACAGTGCTGCTGAGGCTTAAAGGGGTAGCCAGAAGCTAGGCCTGGCATACCCCTCTCCCATTCTTGTGGTCTGCTGGTGTCCAGGGACCTGCAGCTCTGGGTTGCTCTGTTCAGCTTGTCTCTACCCTTCCCCAGCATACACACCCATGTATCCTCACAAAGATATTGCTGAGTACCTGCTGTGTGCATGACAGAGCCCAGGGCAGATCCCCTTTTCTGCTTCAGGTCATGGTCACTTTTGGGACCAGCAGAATCAGCTTCAGGGTGTTAGGGAAAATGGGGAGTCTTTGCCTGGTAATTTCACATATATTGAGCATGGCTGTCTCTCCCTCTCTCTGTCTCTGTCTTTCTTTCTTTGACGTGCTTTCTCTATGTGTCTCTCCTCCAGCCCCTCAAGCTCTCTCTCTCTTTCTTTCTCTTTCTCTCCATCTCTCTCTCTCTCTCTCTTTCTTTTCTCATTGCCCATTTTTCTATTTTTCTCTCTCTCTGCCTCTCTTGATCTTTCTTTGTCTCTCTCTGTGTCTCTTTGCTTCTCTGTCTCTCTCTCTCTCATAAGTGTGTCCTCCATTACATTCAGAGAAATTCAATCAGCACTCCCACTCATACCCCCAGGCCCCAGTCTCTGAGGGCAGCCTTTTCCCTGTAGGAGCCACTTCCAACCCACGACACCTGAGCATAATTCAATCACCCTTGACCAAGCGTGTAATTCCTGCAAAATGATGTGTCATATACACACAGGCATTAAAAGCAAATAAAATTTCACGATGATCGTTATTACCATAATTACTAGAGGAATTAGTGATGATGAGGTGCTTGGAACCCTGCTCTGCACCCACATAGACTCAGCACCCCAAGACTGCCCTCCTGACAGTGCCCTGGAGACAGCCCTCTTGGCTCCAGCACCCCACACACACTTATCCCCACCTCTAAACTAAGGATTGACATTTTGCCCTGACCAGGAGGAAAATTCAGGCAGGAGGATGACCAAGAGAAAAACCCTGGCTTCGATGGGATAATACCGAACACCAGTCAAGGGTGGGAATCATCACTCTCATTTTACAGATGAGGACAATGGCCCTCTGAAAAGGTAAATAGTTCCAAAGCCTGTGCTCCTACTTACCACACAGTCTGCTCACCTTTCCCTGGTCTCCAAAGATAGGCACAGAGAAGGGAGAGCCTGACCCCAGTGCCTGGAGAGAGAGTGAATAGTCTGTACCAACTAACATGCCCCCTCCAGTCTGGTCCACCAGTTCAGTTGTCATCAAGTCAACTTTGACTCATGGCAACCCCATGTGCACCTGAGTAGAACGGTGCTCTATTGGGTTTTCAGTGGCTGATTTTTCAGAAGTAGATCAACATGCCTTTCTTTCAAGGAGCCTCTGGATGGACACAAACCTCCAACCTTTTAGTTAACAGGTGAGCACTTAATCCCCTGCACCATGTAGGGACACCCCAGTGTGACTGAAGATCCCTTAATCTGGCCCCATGGAGGTAGCAGCATTGCTTTCCCAGCTCCAACAGAAACACATCAGAAATGAATACCTCCTATTTTTATCTTTGCTCTGTGCTTTCCAAAGGCCTCACATCAGATTTATGCCTCCACATCTGCAGCCTCCAGGTGAAACCATCCCCAGGACAGGTCCTTTGCAAGATGGTCCCTGGCCCCAAGGTAAGTCTCCAGAGGACATGCTCCAAGCACTGATGTCTTTTGTTGGCCCTATCAGGATGACCCAGCAAGAAAGCTAACCCCTACCACCATTTTCTAGAACTAGACTGAGACCAAAGCCAGGTGAGCTGTATGCCCAAGCAACTCATTAGAAGAGCCAAGAGTGGGGCCTAGAACTGCCTCCCCCAATACCTGAGCTTCCCCCCAACATGCCAGACCCAGGCATGATACTAAACCATGCCCTGGGTGATGTCTCTTAGCCAGTCCTGTCTAAGTTCTCTCCTAAGCTAGGGCCAGGGATCTCACTAATCTGCTTCACTTTTCACTCACCGCTCCAACCCTCCTGAGGCCTAAACAATTCAATTATAAATCCCTTCCGTTGTTAGCTGGATCCAACTCATGGCAACCTTATGCACAACAGAATAAAATGTTGTCTGGTCCTGCACCATCTTCATGCTATGTTGCAGCCACTGCATCAGTCCATCTCATGCATGGCTTTCCTTTGCCTTTACCAAATATTATGCCCTTCTCCAATGACTGGTCCCTCCTGATGACGTGCCCAAAGTAAATGAAACAAAGTCTTCCCATCCTCTCTTCCAAGAAGAATTCTGGCTGTACTTCTTCCATCAATCTCCCTTGTACCTATATAATTATATATCAGGAATTCTTCATTCCCTACTTGTCCCCAGAACCTTAAGGGGACTTCAAAATTCCTTTGCAATGACCTCTTAGAAAGCACAGTTCTTGCCACATCTGCTTTGGGTAGGACAGGCCCATTGGATAAATTTACTCACTCACTTGCCCTTGTACAGATGTTTGAGCAGGCAGCCTTAACCTCTGCTAATGACAGGGGTCTGGCCCAAGCTGGTCCAGTCATTATCAGGGGCTCCCTGAGCTGGCCTAACAGGAGGAGGCCCTTGGCAGGAGAAAGACCCAGATAGACCTCACCCCAAGCCTCGCCTTTTGTAGGGCTCTATAAATAGGAGTTCTGGTAGCATAGTGGCTAAAGCACTTGACTGCTAACCAGAAGGCTGGCGGTTCAAACCCACCAGCCACTCCTTGGAAGGAAGGTTGGGCAATCCTACTTCCGTAGTGATACTGCCTCGGAAACCCAAGGAGGGGTCGCTATGAGTCGGGACCAACTCAACGACACATAACAACAACAACAATATAAGTAGGGGACCCCTGGACGAGCACCTTCCTGGGGCCCAGGTGGACATCTTGTTGGATTTCTTTAACTTGTTTAGTTTCAGACTCTTTGGCTCTGAATTCCCCTCCAAAAAGATGCACAGATGGAGTTTTACCTTCTTATTATCCCCATCTCTTGCAGTTTGCAGATCAAGGGCCCATAACCCTCAACACTCTGTAGTTAAATACACGAAGGGAACACAGTCTGCTTGTGGGGAATGGGCACCATTGCATGGAAGACTTGTCCCTCTAGTCCTTGCCTCCCTCACAACTCACTCTTATCATCTTCTCCCAAGAAAAGAAACAACAGCCACCCTGGACCACTGAGCAAACATCCTGCTGTGCATCCCACCCTCGCTCCTGCCACTGCAGTAGTGTGAACTGGGAGGGTGGACAGAGGGGGCTTCTGAACATAGGAGGGAAGACAAAACTTTGCCCAACATGAGGCTTGGATCCCAGCTGCACCATGAGCCTTGGGGCTTCCAGCAGCAGTAGAAGGTGGGTGCTTCCCTCACCCCCATCCAGATTTAAACTTCCACCCAAGAGGTCAGTTCCAGGAGCAGCAGCAGGAGATGGGTGGAGGGAGATACAGGGGGTGAGAAAGGGGGGTCCTGTCAGCTGGGTGCCTGTACAGATCTGGCTGCCACAAGGGAGTTGTGTGCTTTTGTGTTACAGTCATGCTTGCTGTCAAGGACATTTCCTCCTTAAATCTGCCTTGCCTGCTCCTTCTTCTATTGCACTTCCAAAAGCTCCAGGTGCCCTAAAAGATGAAGTCAAGGGGAATCCCCAAAGTCTCCTCCTATTTGAGTCTTTCCACAACCCAAGCATTGCCCTTCCACCATGACACTTGTTCCCCCATAAATGCTCTTCCCTCTATTTGACCATCCCTCAGGTTCCCTCTGGGAGAGTAGCGCTCACAAACCAGGCAGAGCTCCAAGTGTGATAGCATCTGGTAAGCACACACCCTGACCAGGAGACAACCTAGCTCAAAACAATCTGAGATCAAGATTGGTGGTAAACTTAGTGTACCAGAGATTTAGAATCATATAGAGTTAGGTTCAAACTTGAATCTGCCATTTCATAGCTGTGCACATGTAAATGACTTAACCCCTGAGTCTTGCATCTTCATCAGTGAATGAGATGATGATAGCACATGCTTCATAGGATTATTGAGAAAATTATGCAAATCGAAGTGCCTAAAGTCCTTGGCACATGGTAGACCTTCAATCAGTGCCAATGGCAACTGTCACTGATAAGGATGGTAATGATGATGATGGGGATGATGATGGTAATGACGGTGATGATGATGGTGATAGTGATGATGATCATGGCAATGAGGATGGTGGTGGTGGTGATCATAAGGTATCCACCAAGCTTACCACAGTGGCAGCTCACAGAGGTGCTGTGGCCAAGAGGAGGTAGCTTCTGGGACCGCCTCTCTCCTTTTTGGTAACCTCACTTTTCCTACCATTCTTTCACTCACCACAAGAGTAATGTCCAGCACTAATCCAAGCTTCTGGGGAAACTCCAAGGAACAGCAAGCCCAACCCTGGTCATCTAGGATGGCCTCATACGGGGGTCTGGAAAGAGCTTGGATGCCCAGTACAAAGCAGGTGATGAGATCCATGAGTTCCATGGCTGTTTCCACTCAGGTCTAAAGGGTCCTTGTGCAGGTTGCATTGAAGTACACCCTGAGAAATGCAGACAAGCACACACAACTTGGTTTGAAGCTATTTCTTAAGAGCAGACCTAACCCTTCAAGAAAACCTTGCCAAAAAAGCAGCCAGTTCCTTTTCCCCACGGGGCTGCCAGTGCCACAGTGGTTCTCTGCTCTGGCAGGCTGACAGTTCACTCCTGAGAACTGCTAAGTGACTGGAGCACTTTACCACTGAAAACAAACAAACAAAGCTACTCGAAAGTGGATCCTGAGCAATATTATTGTGTGTGGTCTCCTGCACCCCTCCTCTGTCCTTCAGGAAGTGGCAATTAGAAAAGAGGCTGAGTGTCCACACACACAAAAAAAAAGTTTACAGGAAAATCCTACAGCTTTTTCTCCAATTCTGGGACAGTGAGTGAGAAGATTTAACTCCACCAGGAGCCAAGCATTGACCTGAAACTCACCACACATCCACTGGAGCTTTCTGAGTTTGCTACACTTATTTTCAAACTTAATTTTAAGAGTCTGCAGAGCTGTGGTAGACACCATATTTTCATGGGAGCTGCCCTTTCGGGGCACTCACAGGCAGAGGGCTCACTAATGAAATCAGCACCACTGATAGACTTGTGCTGCAATTGAACTTGAGGGGTGGGAACAGAGACTGAAGAGGGTTAACAGAAATAAACTCTGGAAATAAAACCTTGTGATGTTAACCAGTGAGGAAAAAAATAATTAGCAAGTTCCAAGGGTGAAATTGCATTGTGACTGCATCTTGGGAAATCAGAGAAACTCTGTCAGCTTCAGAGGATTTGGGCTGGAGACCATTGTATGAATTCCCAGGTCTACCTAACAAAGTACCACACACAGTGCAGTTTAAAACAATGGAAGTGTATTCTCTCACTGTTCTAGGGACCAGAAATCTGAAATCAAGGTGTCAGCAGGGCAATGCTTTCTCTGAAGACTTTAAGGAAGGATCCTTCCTAGTTTCTTCCTGCTGCTAATGCTGCTAGCAGTCTTGGCATTCCTTGGCTTATGGACTCACCAATCTCCATCTCTGTCTTCATTAGGCTCCCTTCCCTGTTTGTCTCTGGAATAGGGTGGACCCTAACGAAATATCGCAAACTGGGTGGCTTATCAGAATGGAAATGTATTGGCTCACAGTTCTGGAGACTAGAAATTCAAATTAACATGTCAGCTGGGCCATGATCCCTCCAAAGGCTCTAGGGGAAGTTTCTTTCTTGGCTCTCTCAGCTTCTGGTTACCCCAGGTGTTCTTGGGTCCGTGGATGCGCCTTCACATGGCTATCTTCCATCTGTCTCTCTGTATCTCTTCCCTTTTGTAAGGATACAAATCATGTTGAATTAGGATCCACCCTTCTCCAGTTAACTTATATTAATTGAGTTAACATAAATTAATCCAGCTAATATATGTTAACTTAGCTTAAAACTTCTTCAAAAACCTTATGTTCAAATAAGATCACATTCACAGGTACAGAAGATAAAATTGCAACATATATTTTAGGGGGCACAACTCAACCCCTAACACCCGTCATAAGCCAACACAATGGGCAGAGGATGGAAGGAAGAATGCTCTGTGAAAAGGAACAAGTGGTTACCTGCATGAGAAAGTATTGTCTCAAAGAGTAAGACTTCTGATAATCCTTCTCCAAGAACCTGAACACAGAGAGAGCTGCTCCCTGCAGCACTAATAGTCAGCAACCTTCTATCCCTTTCTGTGCACCAGGCATTGACCCAAATGCTTTCCATGTATGAATTCAGGTAATCCTCCCATCAGTCTACCAGGAGACTGCTATTGTCCCCATCTTACATATGAGCAAATCCATAGCCCAAATATCTTGCAACAGTCCAAATACAATGTGACTGTGGGCAGCAGATGAATCCAGAATTGGTACCTCCATGACATGAGAGATTTGCAGGAAGCTGGTTAGACATTTTCCAAAAGTCATCTCTTCCAGGAGATTGTCCAAAGATTACTGCTTCTCATTCCTCA
>NW_006921681.1:104843-109934 GCF_000298275.1 Orycteropus afer afer
AGAAATTAAAATGTATTACAAAGTTATAGTAATTAAAACTGTGTGGTAACTAGTGCAAAGTTAGAAAAACAAACCAATTAAGTAAAATAGAAATCATAGAAGCAGATTCAATTTTTAGAATAAAATGCTGGACAATATTTTTATGACAACAGAGCACAGAATTACATTTTTTAAATTAGAAGCAAAACAAAATCCATAAAGGAAACTACTGACAAATGTAACTGGTAGCATAGCCTATGATAGAAGTGGCATTATAAATCAGTGAAGATAAGATGTACCACACAATCAATCCAAAACAACCAAACTCACTGCCATCAAAACGATTCTGACTTATAGGGACATTGATTGGGTTTCCAAGGCTATAAATCTTTATAGAAGGAGATTACCTCATCTTTCTTCCATGGAGCAACTGTTGTGTTTGACCCACCAACCTTTTCATTAGCAGCCAAATGCGTTAACCTCTACACTAGCAGAGATACTTAATCAATAGTGCTTGAATAATTAGTTATCTATATGGGGGGGGGCAGGTTTGTACAATGACTCAATAGATGAAAACTGATTAAAAGGGAGAAAAATTGAAACAGAATTTCAAGTTTCTCATAGAATCTTGACTTCATGGATCCATTGAGGCTGCAGGAATCTCTGAATCTGTTATCCTGAAGAAATTTTTGAATCTTAAGCTGAAACTGTAGGGGTGGAGTCATCTTCAACAAAACAACAGTTTACCTGAATCATGAAAGGATGTTTACCTTGAGCATTGTGCTCTTTCAAAGAATTATCAAATAAAAGTGACAATAGTAACTCTAGAGGTGAGAAGTTGATAGGGCCGTAAGTTTAAGTCAATGGTGGTGAAATAATATAGAGAGAGATAGCAAGAATGGTGACACAGTGTGAAGAATGTAACCAGTGTCATTGAACTGTACATGTAGAAATTGTTGAATGGGCGTACAATCTTCTGTGTATATATTCATCAAAAGAAAAAATAAGAAATACTAAGAAACATATATATTTGTGTGTGTGTATACATACATACATATATATATACATATATATTTTTCTTCACTCACTGCTGTCGAGTTCATTCAACTCATAGCAACCCCTCCTTGGTCTTCTGAGGTGGTATCTCTACAGAAGTAGATTGCCCAATCTTCCTTCCAAAGAGTGGCTGGTGGGTTTGAACCACCAACCTCTTGTTAGCAGTCAACTACCTTAAACACTACACCACCAGAGCTTGCATATGTTTCTTAGTGTATTAACCAAAAGATGTGTACTTTGAAGTTACCAGCTGCCCCACAGGAGAAAAATGAGTCAGTCTGTCTCTGTAAAGATCTATAGCCTTGGAAACTTGGTGGGAAACACTACTGTCTTAAAGGGTTGCTTATGAGTCACAATTGACTCAATGGCAGTGGGTTTGGATTTTGTTTGGTTTTGCATTCACATCCTTGTTATGAGTTTTGTTGCCAGAGTTTTGTCCCAACTCTGCCATTATTTTTCCATTGGATCTAGGCAAACCTTACTCTTAACACTGTGGGAGGGAAAAGTCCTGGTTTGGCCATGTGACTTGCTGTGGGCAGTGGAGTGTGGGTGGAAGTGACAGCATGCCAGTTCTGAGGCTAGGCCTTAAGAGGCCTACCAGGTTCCCCTTGCCCTCTATGCTTCTGCCATTGCCATGAGAACACCCCTGTCCAGTCACTTACTCCAGGAGAAGGATGAGACACATGTGAAGCAGAGCCAGCCCAGATACCTGAGCCAAATTGCCCGGTCAACCCACAGACTTGTGAATGAGAAATGGTTGCCTGTTGTTGCATACCTGTGAAATACTTGGTTACTTGTTATGCAGCAACAGTTAACTAATACAAATTGCTACCTCACAGTTCCTACAGACAAATAATTTAGGGATTAAAAACAAGTATATATATGAAAAATAATTTTTTTTTATAGAATTAAAAAAACAAACTCACTGCCATCAAGTTGATTCTGACTCATAGTGACCCTCTCTTGGGTTTCTGAGGCAGTATCTCTATGGAAGTAGATTGCCCAGTCTTCCTTCTGAGGAGTGGCTGGTGGGTTTGAGCCACCAGCCTTCTGGTTAGCAGTCAAATGCCTTAGGAAATATGCTATCAGAGCTCCCAGAATAAAATATAGGGTAGCATTTTTGTAACAGCAGAAAATAAATGAGTTTTTTTGGTTTTTTTTTTTTTTAGTAAAATACAAAACAAAAAACATAAAGGAAAACATTGACAAAGTTAAGCATGCTAAAAGTAGAAACTGGCATATGATAAAATAGACCATTTAAAAAGTTAAAAGACAAAGATAATGTAGGTAGACAGAACAGATTTCTAACGTATTTGGCCAAAAAAGTATTGATCGATCATTTAAAAAAACCAAACTTATAAATCATTAAGAAGAAACCAAGGAGAAAATAGAAAAATGAGCTGGAGATGAGGAAGGAGGAAACAAGAAGGGCCAATAAATATGAGGAATGGTATTCAACTCATAGTAATCCTGCAGATCCCAACTAAAACAATGAAAGTATTTCACAGCCAATCAGACTGGCAACAAATTAGAAGGTTTGATATCAAATATTGGTGAAAGTAGGCAAATACGGATGTGTGTATTATTGATCAAAGTGCAGAGCTTTAAAGACCAATTGGCAGCTCTTCAGCAGAGCCCCCACCTCACCACCCAAGATTCAGTGCATGGATTGGAAACATCAGCATCATTTGCTTGTCAGAAAAACAGAATTACAGACTCATCTGGAAAACATTGGTGAATGGAAAAGGCAAATTGCAGAATAATATCCATGGACTACTATTTGTCTGTGGAGGCAGTGGCGGTTTGGTGGTAGAATTCTCATGTTCCATGAGGGAGATCCTGGTTCAATCGCCAACCAAGGCACTTCATGCACAGCCAGCATCCAGCTGTCAGTGGAGGATTATGTGTGGTTATGATGATGAACAGGTTGCAGTGGAACCTCCAGACTAAGATAGACTAGAAAGAAAGGCCTGGAGATCTGCTTCTGAAAATCAAACAATGAAAATCCTATGAATCACAACTGCCTGATCCTCACCCAATGGGGATCACACAGCACTGGGAAGCATTTAATCCCACTGTGCACAGGATAGGCATGAGTTGGGGGGGGGTGACTCAACTGCAGCTAACAACACCTGTTTGTACAGAATTGTGAAAACAAAACAAGACCATAGATTCTTTGTAGACATGCATACTAAAACCCACTGCCATCAAGTCAATTCCAACTCTGTGTGGTCCATAGAGTTTCCAAGGCTGTAAATCTTTATAGAAGTAGATTGTCTCATCTTCCTGCAGAGAAGCTAGTGGGTTTGAACCCCAGACCCTCCTAGTTAGCAGCCAAGTGCATTAACCACTGTGCCACCAGAGCTCCTTATAGACATGAATACTCAGTATTAAAACAAGGGTGGAAAGGATGCACATAATCCTTGGAATGGTGAGGATGAAATAGGCAAATGGAATAGACAATAGGTATACAATTTAAGCACCAACTGTAACTGTAGTGTTTTCTTCCCTTGAAAATAAAGCTCTGAAGCTTGTGTCAAAAACTACCCTTTGTTAAGTCTAACTGGTAGATACATGAGAGTTTTATATCATTATTCTCTGCACTGTTCTGCCCACTTGTAATATTGTGTGATGTCTTTACAGTTGATATGGTATTAAAGGAAGAATGCCTAAATGGTAACAATGGTTACCTTTAGGTGGTAGAATTATGAGTAAGTTCCGTTTTCCTTTTTTCTACTTTTCTATTATCCTGATTCCATTTTCTGAGGATATATTTCTGTTATGATGAAAAAATGTATATTAAGTCTCTGGTCATAAGCACAGCTGCCCTGGTTGGGAGGATGGAGAAAAAGTAGCGTATCCATTTCCCTGGCCAGCCTGTGGGCAGCTCTGTGGCAAACAATATGGACATTCCTCCCCTGCAGCCAAAGAGTTAAGAAGGTTCTATATGAAATGAATCATCCCACAAGAGCTAAATCCCTGCCTTATCTAATTTTGTATCCTGGGGCTTATTAATTTAAACTCTAAAATAAAGTAAGCATCAGCTTTAAATAAGGATTAAATATTCAGCAGGGTCCTTAGTTGAGCAAACTGACATTGTGCATTTTATCATATGGATTGAAGGGGACCAAGATGGGGTGGAGGTGGGGTAGCAATAATGATGCTCTGGGCTAAAGAGAGAAAGTTACCAGGGCTTTGGGTTCTAGAGTGCATCCACCTTTAGCCTTTAGTCTGGATACCAGCATAAAACCCAACAGCCACAGAGAGGCAGCCACTTTACTTAGGAGGAGGTCTTAAAACCTATGCAGCCCCTGCTCCTTGCCCTCAAGTGAAAACAGTTGCCATCAAGTGGATTCTAACTCATAATGATCCCATGTGTGACAGAGTAGAACTGTGCTTCATCAGGTTTTCATGGCTATGATCTTTTGGAACTAGATTGCCAGGCCTTTCTTCTGAGGCACTCTGGGTGGACTGGAACCTCCAATCTTTTGGTTAGCTTAGAAGTATGTTAACTCTTTGCACCAAGGGAGACATTAATCATAGAAGTAGGGTTAGGAGACTTGAGGAAGCCCCTGATTTATTCTCAGAAAGCAATAGAGAAGTGATGTCACCAGTCTGGTTATTGCTACCAAACAGCTGACAAGAAAATGACCTAAAAGTAAGATCCATGACTCTTCTTGTGGATACTAAATTACAAGAGGGAACAGAGAAAGGTGGGGCAGATAAAGAATGAGGTGGAGCTTGCTTACATATGATCTTGGAGAGACACGGTGAGTCAGAGGTGAGAAGGTCACTGATGGATTCTTCCAGGCCTGCAGCACAGTGCCATCATCCTAAGAATAGGCCAACCCACCTCTGAGACCAGTGAGTATCACAGACCAGAGCCATGACACTATGAGAGCATGTACAGCATGAATAAAGCACTTAAGTAGAACCCAGGAGGTCATAGTCCCATACTAACTGAGGTACTGACCAGCTATGTGGCTTGGACAATTCACTGAGCCAATAGGTTCCACTGGCTCATCTATGATGAAATACCTTCAACAAACACACACA
>NW_006921681.1:110835-114677 GCF_000298275.1 Orycteropus afer afer
CTCAGGGCAAAGTGGGAGTTACCAAGACTATGGCTAAAAAAGCCATACCATGTAATTTGCTACACTGCAGTCAGCAAAAAATATGGAGATCCTCAATGATATGGATTGACACAGTGGCTGGAACAATGGGCTCAAACATACCAATGGTCATGAAGATGGCATCGTACTGGGCAACATTTTGTCCTGTTATACATAAGGTAATTATGAGACAAAACTGACTCAATGGCAACTAACAACAATACTGTGTACAAGGTAGGCACTATGTTATTAGTTGGGAGTACAAAACGACCTCCAGTTCATCAAAAGTAAGCATTGCACCAGTTGAACACAAAAACTCCAAGTTGTTAAGGCCAAATGGGGAGAGGCAGGTGTTTGAGAAACAGGGAACATCACAGAGTTGGTGTCTGCCACAATCAGGAAAGTTTGATGGATTGTCCTCAAACTGGTAGCTTCTCCTCTTCCCACCAAAATGCATAGTTGTCTATAAAGTCTTCCCACTATAATTATAATTTCATCCTTATAATTTCATCTCAAGAATGAAATGCAGCTGAGAAAAATGCAGATGAGAAAACCATCAGGTTTTGGCACCATCGGGCACAGATTTTTGCAAGAAGCAGAGTAACTCTTATGCCTCCATGGGTGGCAGCTAAATGTAGAGAAATACATTTAATGACTCATGGACTTTGAAGATTAGCATACCTGCAAGATGAAAATCTTCTCCAATCCAGATGGTACAAGATGTGGAAGTATAGAAGGAGATCAAAGGAAGATGGATACAGAAACAGGGTGACAAGAAGGAAGTTCTCAACATGGCCAACACAAAGGCATGGGTCTCTGCCAACAACAACAACAACAAAAATAGCTTATAGTAATGAGTGATTGCTGGTATTTAAACATCAGACATACCACATCACAGAGGCAGCTCATGACAACAACCCTGTGTGATAGATACTGCTGTTGTTTTCCAGACATGGAGCTGTTAGTTAATCACACACAACTGGAGGAAGTCTTAGAATCAGTTTAAATTTATCATCTTGTGATTTGCTTTCTATTTGTCCCATCTGTTCACTGTTCCCTTTCCCCTATTTTTCTGTCTTCTCTTGGATTAATTAAATTTTCATTCCATTTCATTTTCTTTGTTGGCTTATTATCTACATTTTTTTAGTTTGTTTTTCAGTGGGTGATTTGGGGCTTACAGTATACATCTTTAACTTACCACAGTCTAACTTTGAGTAATATTATGTCACTTCATATATAATATAAAAGCCCTCAATAGCATTCTTTTCAATCCCCCCACTTTCAGATCTTATGCTATTTTATTTTTACTCACATATTTGCAATCTTTAGTGTTCATTCCTTTGTGTAAGGAGCTCTGGTGGCACAGTGGTTAAAGCATTAGGTTGCTAATGAACAGGTCAGTTATTTGAACCCACCAGACAGTCCATGGGAGAAAGATGTGACAGTCTGCCTCCATAAAGATTTACAGCCTTGTAAACTCTATAAGGCAGTTCCACTCTATCCTAAAGGGTCACTATGAGTTGGAATCAGCTCAATGGCAGTGTGTATGGTCCATTCCTTTCTGTAGATCCATATTTACCTCTGATATAATTTGTAGTGCTAGCTTTTAAGCTTTCTTTAAGCTTTGGTATGTCCAAAAGTCTTTATTTAAAAGACATTTTTTAAAAGACATTTTTGCTGGGTATAAAATTCTACATTGACAGTTGTTTTTACTTTCTGTACTTTAAAGATGTTGCTCTACTATCCTCTGGCTTGAATTATTTCTGGCAAAGAGTTTGCCATAATTCTTATCTTTGCTCCTCTATGTAAAATGTGTCTTTTTTTCCTCTAATTTTAAGATTGTTTTCATCATTGGGTTTCAACAATTTGATTATTATACACTTTAGTATAATTTTTTTTCATGTGTTTTGTGCTTGGTGTTCTCTGGGATTCTTGGATCTCTGATTTATAGTCTTCATAAAATCTGGAAAACATTTGGCCACTATGTCTTCAAATATTTTTTTTTCCTCTCCCCACTTACTTCCTTCAAAGACTCCAAATATATATCTATCAATCTTCTTAAGTTGATGTTCTGTTTTGTTTTGTTTTGTTTTTTCAATCTTTTATTCTCTGTGTTTCATTTTTGATAGTTTCTATTGCTGTGTTCAGGTCTACTAATATTTTCTTTTGTAGAGTCTAATGCTGTTAATCCCATCTCTGGTGGCATAGTGCCTAGGCATTTGCCTGCTAACTAGAAGGCTGGATGTTCAAACCCACCAGCCATTCCTTGGAAGAAAGGTTGGGCAATCTACTTCTGTAGTGATACTGCCTCGGAAACCCAAGGAGGGGTCACTATAAGTGGGATCCAACTCGATGGCTGTGAGATTTTTTTTTTGAGTTTTGAGTGTATTTTTCATCTCATACATTGTATTTTTCATCTCTAGATGTTTTATCTGGGTCTTCTACATATTTAGTATGCTCAAACTTTCCTTTACCTTTTTGATTAAAAATAATATTGTTTAAATAACTTTTTTAAATGTACTTGTCCTTTAATTCTATCATATGTGTTATTTCCGGGTCTGAATCTATTGATTGTTTTTTCTTATTATTGTTGGTTGCATTTTCCTGCTTTTTTATATATTTGGTAATTTTTTATTGATTCAGCATTGTGAATTTTACCTTATTATGTACTAGATGTTATTGTAGTCCTTGAGCTTAGTTCTAGAATTTGGTTAAGTTACTTCAAAAGATTTTGGTCCTGTCAAGGCTTTCTTTTAATCCTTGCTAAATGCTATAGCAGCCTCAGACTATGGCTAATTTTCCTCAGTATTGAGGCAATTACTTTTTGAGTACTCTACCCATTATCCTGGATAATATTCAATTTTGCCACTGTTGCAGGGGAAAAAAACAAATATGCTTGGTCCTGTGTGAGGTTCAAGTATAATTCCTTCTCATTTCAGATGCTTCATTTCAGAATTGGGTATTTTACTCACACATATGCATTGTCCTAAAGATTGTAGTGCTTTCCTTTTCTGGAACTTTCATCTCTAGTGGCACTCAGACCTGCATACTTGAGGTGCTTTTGTCTGCTTAGATTCCAAGTTCCATCTCTTCAACTCAGGAATATCACTGAGTTCAGTCTGAGTGCTTCCTTTCAGGGCTGTGGCCTGGAAACTCTCATACAGTAAACTAGGGAAATTTTTGGTTCCATTTATTTATTTACCCTTGCTCAGGGATTGTCCAATGCTGCCTGATGTCTGATTACCTGTAGTGGAGTTAGGATCTGACCAAAATGGCCTGACACCTAAGCCCATCCTCTAATCCTAGTTGTCCCTCACTCCTGTCTTGAGAGTTTCACCAGCTTCTAAAGCAAAAAGCAAACCTGTTTCTGTTGAGTCAATTCCAAATAACAGCAAACCTCTAGGACAGAGTAGAACTTCCCATAGTGTTTCCAAGGCTGGAAATCTTTACCAAAGCAGACTGTCATATCTTTTTTTTCTTTCCCCATGGAACAGCTGGTGGAGTTGGACCACCAACCTTCTGGTTAACAGCCAACTGCTTAGCCACTGTGCCACCACAGTTCTCCACCAGTTTCTTGTTGTTGTTGTTAAGTGCCGTCGAGTCGTTTCCGACTCATAGCGACTCCATGCACAGGAGAATGAAACACTGTCTGATCCCGTGCCAGCCCCACAATCCCTGCTACACTCGAGCCCATCATCGCAGCTACTGTATTAATCCATCTCCCTGAAGGCCTCCCCCTCTTTCGTCGACCCTACACCCTACCAAGCATGGCATACTTCTCCAGGGAATGGTCCCTTCTTACAACATGACCAAAATAGGTGAGA
>NW_006921681.1:118450-125812 GCF_000298275.1 Orycteropus afer afer
GCTTACCTAGCTCCCGGAGACCCGGTCCCTCTCGGGAGGGTAACAAGGGAAAGTGTTCAGTGCAGATCAGTGAGTAAGCACAAGCCCGCCTTGTTTCAGTACCTATGCTTCAACCAGTTTCTTAGTGAGGATCAATTGGAAGTAGTCATCAGCACTGCTTTATATATTATTAGTAATTGTTGGATATCCTTATACTACTGCCTAATAAATTGCCTATCATTCATTCTATGTCATAGGTTCCATTCTTATTAACTAATCTTAATCCTTCATGTTGTCATTTTAAAGGTGTTGCTCTGGATCTACACAATATCTGAATGTCTGGAAGTGATAGTCAAGATCTGGTGCTCAGAGTCACTACATCAGAGAGTTAGCCCCTATTTAAGAGGGGGCTGTTAGGAAGACCACTCTCAGAAAGTGGCCCACAGAGTAAAGCCTAGTCATGAGGGGCTAGTAGTATTAAATAATGGAATTGAATGCTGTGATTTCTCAGACTTTCTGACTTAACAGCTATGAGTTTATAATTATACACTTCCCCTCAGGGAAATAAAAACCACAATCCCTGATTCACGAGCAGGACTGGATCAGACCTATTCCTGGAATATGCCAGACAGCTTCTGGAGATTAAAATAATGACCGCTAATGGATATACATGTTTAATGTTTCAGTTACCGGTAAAATTAATACGCTGTTTAATATTAATAGGAATGATGTACGTCTCTGGGGCTGTTAATCTGTTACCTTTCCACTACGTCAGATGTAAAAATGGCTCCCTATGATTAGCCAGGTGGGTACAGATGGGTGGATGTTGGGAAGGGAGGAGGGAGGAACTGAGGAATAATAATGGGATGGTGACAATGGCATGCATTTTAAATCCATTAAGGCTTATCAGAATTCTAAGGGAGAATGCATTCTTCTAAGTAAAGATTCTCTTTCAAACTTCATTCATGGGTTCATTTACATTCAACAAATATTTATTGACTGTTTTCTATATGCCAGGCACTGTGCTCATCTCTTTAGTATTTTAGCTTATTTACTTGCCACAGAAACGTGTTGATGGCAGTGCTATTATCATTCCCATTTTAAAGATGAAAACATTGAGGCTCAAGATCTTACAGCTAGGAAGGAAACAGAGACAGCACTACGGCCTAAGTCTCTATGAGTCTAGAACAAGTACTGTTAACCCATACCCTTTAGGGCTTTATTCTTCTAATGCATCTTCATATTTATGACCTAATCAAAACTGCAGGAGGCAAGCATGAAGGTGAGACAGAAGGTCAGGAAGCTGAGATTCAGAAGGATCAAGTGTCCAGATTTGTCCAGGTCTTCCCAAGTCCTGGCTTCACAACCAAAAAGAATACTTGGGGAGAATTCCCTTCCTTGACAGCAACATCAAACAGTCATCATTAATTAAACAAAGATGTATGGGGCACCTATTGTGTACCAGGCATTGTGCTAGACACTGGGGAAAAAGGCTACTAAGACAGACACAGCCCCTTCCTTCAGGAAGCTCATACTTTATATTCTACTCAGAAAGACAGACAAAGAGATACATAAACTAGTAACTAAAAAAAACTAAAAGGAGTATGTAGACATAAATAAAATAAACACAAAGTGTGTTGACTGCTATTAAGGAAACAAAGAGAACTTTGAGGTTGGGGATACCTACTAGAGGCAGAGGGGTCAGTGAAGTCCTGCCTAGGAAAATATTTCTGGTAATAGTCATTGGGGGCAAGCAAGAGGTACCACCACTGTGACCCTCAAGGTAAAGAATTGTTGGAGGATCACTGGTAGTTTAAAGTGGGTCAGGATTGCAGTCAATGTCATGAAACAAAACAAAACAAAAACAAAAAAAGTGGGTGAGGGGCTGGAGTCACAGGAAATCAGGAATGGAGTCCTTCTCTCCCTCCATCCATCCATTCATCCAGGAACTGCTCCTGGTGATGCTGCTAGAATGAACATCTGCCAACCATTTGTCCTCCTTTCCTTTACTCCATCTACTGAAGACTAAAATCTCCGGAAGTAGGATGCTAGAGGGAAGAATCCAGTTGGCCTGGCTTGGACCATATGCCTGCTTCTTGGCTGGGTGAAAATAGAGCTCCTTAATTTTTGTTTTCCCACCAAGGTTGTTCATATAGAAAAGAGGAGATTCTCTACAAGAAAATCAAGGTGGTGTTTGGAAAGAATAGATGCTGCAGAGCTAGGAAAGTCAATCACAGAAAAGACAATTACCAGAATTGAGACTAAAGGATAAAGAGGAGGAAATACCCAAAGATGAAAGGAAAAGCTATCTACAAAGTAGGGATATCATGTGCAAAGACCCTGAAATGAGAATTTATGCCAAGTAAGAAGAGACTGAATTCATTATCTAGAGGAAAAGGAAGGCACTCTGGTGGTGCAGTGGTTAAAGCATTCAGCTGCTAACCAAAAGGTAAAAGGTTCAAACCCACCAACTGCCCCACAGGAGAAAGATGAAGCTGTCTGCTTCTGTAAAGATTAACAGCCTTAGAAACCCTATGGAGCAGTTCTACGCTGTCCTGTAGTGTGTCTATGAGTTGAAGTGGACTCAATGGCAGTGGCTTAGGTTTGATAGAGGAAAAGGAACTGATCTGTGTAAAAAAAAAAAAAAAAGTTGCTGTCAAGTCAATTCTGACTTATGGCAACCCTTTGTGTATCAGAGCAGAACTATGCTCCACAGGGTTTTGCACACACGCACCCCCGCCCCCAGTCTGTATTCCCTTTTTTTCCCCCTTTTCTTTTTTTAATTGTGATTTAGGTGAGTTTACAGAGCAAATTCATTTTCCATTCAACAGTTCATACACATTTTGTTTCATGACATTGATTGCAATTCCCATAGTGTAACAGCTCTCTTCTCATTTCCTCCCTGTGGTCACTTTTTCCATGTGTCCTTCTTTCCTATGCATTCCTGCCCTCTGTGCTATCTCCCTGTACAAATGCTGCCTTTCTGATGTCCCATGGTTGACTGCTCTAAGGAGCATATCTATCTGGTGTAAATGTTTATCTTAGAGGCCTGTCCATTGTCTGGCTGGAAGCCACAGGAGAGAGTTCAATTCCAGGGCCATAGTCTGGGGCTTTTACCAGTCTCTATCAGACCAGGAAGCCTGGTCTTTTTTTAGGATTTTAAGTTTTGTTCCACATTTTTCTCCCTCTATCCAGGATCTCCTATTTTGATCTCTCTCTGAGTGGTTAACTGTGGTAGCTGGGCACCATCTAGTTCTTCTGGTTTCAATGTCATGTAGGCTGAGGTTCACATTGTTCACTAGTCCTTTGGACTAACTGTTTCTGTACATCTTTGATTTTCTTCATTCTTCTTTGCTCCAAATGAGGAGAGACTGATTGCGGCATCTTAGATGGCCATTTGTGAGTTTTTTAAGATGCTGATCACTACTCACCAAAGTAGGATGTAGAACAATGTTTTTGTGTAGTATATTATGCCAATTGCATGTGATGTCCCCATGACCATGAGCCCAAGACTGTAGACCCAGAGACTCACTCCCTCAAGGTGTTTGGCTATAGCTAAGAAGTTATCATAACTGTGTCCCATTAGCTCTTTATATATATGGACATCCTCATAGCACATACAAATTGGTATGTAGAAATATCATCTGCCAATCTTATATATTTATGGATATATTCCCTTTTACCTGGACATATCTGATCATTTAGTCTCTCTACCTGTGTATCCACAGGGTTTTTAATGGCTGATTTTTTGTTTTTGTTTTAATAGATCACTAGATCTATCTTAGGAGGTATCTCTGGTGCAACTCAAACCTCCCATCTTTCAGTTAGCAGGCAAGCATATTAATTATTTGCACCACCCAGGGACTCCTGTGAATCTGTGTATAAAGATACACAGAGTAAATACATGTATGTAGATAGATAGACAACATATTAAAAAGAGAATGGACTGATTGAAGATAAGTTTACTAATGTAGGTAGGTACATGGATGAATGGAAGTTTGGATAAATGGATGGATTGAGGGAGGAATGGATGGATAGATATGGAGAGAAGGAGAGAGAGAGAAAGGGTATGTGTGTGGAGAATAATGAATGGGTGGAGAGGTGGAAAGTTGGATGGATGGATGGATGGATGGATGATTGGAAAAATGAATGAGTGGATGGATGACTGGATGGATAGATGGACAGATGAATCCTTCAGCATTGTCATCCATGGTCATAACACAAATGATTGAGTATCAGGGCCAGAATTAGAGTGAAGGGAGTAAGGCACAAGATGTAAAGAAGTACTCCCTCTTAGAGTCATGCAAATGTCCTGAAAGTGAGTACCTCCTTAAATGCTTCACCCTAGGCACCTCATTCCTTCACCCTAGTCCCTGCCCTGCTGAGTATTATCCACACACTTCTCCTGAAAAGGAAATAAACTCTCTAATAGAGAAAAATAGATCTGTCATTGTGCAAATTCCTCAGAGCCCAGGGCATTTCAACAGTTTGTCCCACCTGCTGTTCTTTGGCCCTTCGCTGAGACAGGGTTATATAATAGAACCTTCATTTGTATGGTCTAGACCCAGACTAGTGCTATCAGCTTGCTGTGTGAATTTGATGCCTTTTCCTCCCTCTGGGCTTCAGTTTCCTTCTTTTAAAACAGAGGAGGTCAGTCTCACTCTGGAATAATATGGTTCAAAATGGAGGTAGAAGAGAAAGACCCAGTCTCCAAGTAGTTTCTTCATCTTTTGCTTTTACAAATGTTCTTCCTAAATTATTGGCTTTGCACTGGACACTAGGGCACAACGATGAGCCAGGCAGCTGCTATTCCTGTCCTTCTGGATCTTAAAGTTCAGTAGGGAATCCCATCATAAATCAACACACTCATCAGTCACAGCTGTAGTTCCTTCTCTGAGAACAAAGCCCAGTGGGCAAGAGCAGCCTGTAGCAAGGAGCCCAACCCGGCCTGGAAATGGGGCTTCCAGGAAGAGGTGGCTTCAACAGATGAACAGCAAGAGGTCAGGCACATGGGAAGAGGTGCCCAGAGCCTCATTCAAAGGTCTGTGAAAGGGTCCAGAAGTGAGCACTGTGAATCCCTCATCAGATCCCAGGATCATTTGTTCATCTGAGATGGTAGTACTGCCTCCAGGTGAGAGCACATCATCTAGGAGTCCTTAAAAGTCTTTTTTTCTGACTTTTAAGGTTAGATATTGCTGAGCACATGGAGGGGTTTTAAGCTTGACTTGTTGGCACAGAAGAGGCAGAGGGTGTCATTTCTTCATACACATGCCCTGTGGGCAGCCCTATGTGAGGCCTTAGAAGATGATGGGGGTATTTGTTCAAAGGATGTGATTGCTACATTTTCTTTTCCATTTTTGATGTTTATGACTCCTGTTTCATCTTCTGGCTGTATCCTAAGCCTCGTCAAGCTCTCTCTTCAAGCCTCATCTCATTATCCATTTTCCCCCCCATCACATATTTTAGGGGCTGGTAATAGGGCTGCCTGGGGTGTGATGTATTACAGCCTGAGGATCTGCAAGACTCCAACATCCCCACACTCCCCCGCCATGTGTAAGAGACAAAATATTTTCATTTCTAAGCCTCTAAGCCTGGAGGGAAAAAGTTATGCAACCGTGTGACAGTAGTGGCTTCAAACACAGAAGGATTCAGTAGCTGGGGAAAGAATCCAGTTTCTGCCTGGCTTTTCTGTATCAGAGACACCTGATGTAGCCAAGGGAGGAGAAAAGTGTTCTAAAAGCATCTGCCTTCACTCCTCTAGGCCTGTCGGGAGAGTCCCAGCCATTGCTTGAGATGGGCATCTTCTGAGATGAAGGTGAGGGCAAAGACAATGTCTGTAGCACCCACTATGCAAAGGTGATATTGGATGCCCTTGAGTTGATCCTGACTCATAGAAACCCCATGTGACACAACAGAAATGTCTCATAGGCTTTTCTTGGCTGTAAACTTTACAGAAGCAGATCATCAGGTCTCTCTCCTGCTGGGTGAGTTCAAACCCTGGTAACATAATGGTTAAGTTCTCAGCTGCTAACAGAAGGGTTGATGGTTCAAATCCATCCAGTGGTTTCAGAGGAGAAAGACTTGGCAATCTGCTCCTGTAAAGATTACAGCCAAGAAAACCCAACTGAGTAGTTTTACTCTTTAGATTACAGAGTCTACATGTGTCAGAATTGACTCTACTACACCCAAAAACAACAATTCAAAGATGCAACATTTCATTCTGTTATACATAAGGTGGCCACGAGTAGGGGCTGACTCAACGACAATTAGCAACAATTAAAAGTTTTATAAATGCCTTGCTTTATAGATGCGTCTTCAGTTTGCATTCATATGCACATGTATTAGTTATCTCCATTGTGTCACAAATTATCACAAACCTGATGGCTTACAACAACACACATTTATCATCTTAGTTTCTGTGAGTCTGGAGTCTAGGTACAGGTTAACTGGGTCCTCTGCTCAGAGTCTCCTCAAGGTGTCAGCCAGGCTACAACCTCGTAGAGGCTTGGGGTCTTCTCCCAAACTCACTGGTTGCTGGAAAGTTTCAGTTCCCTGCAGTTGGAGGATGGAGACCCTCAGCTCTTGGAGGCTGTTTTCTGCTGTGTGGCCTCTCCCCAACACGAGAGTATTCATCTCGGGTAATAGGGGAATGACTGTTCTCTTTCCATTTCTCTGACTTCTTAATTCTGACCTGTAGATCCTCATTTAAATCTTATTAGATCAGGCCCACCCCTGATAATCTCTTTTTGATTAATTTAAACTCAATTGATTGGAAACCTTAATGCTATCTGCAAAGTCCCTTCACATTGCTGTATAATGTAACTTAATCATGAGAATGACATCTGTATTAGTGTTTAGGGTTGTCGTTAGAAAGTACCACAAATAGGTGACTTAAAACAACAGAAATTTATTCTCTCATAATTCTGGGAGCTAGAAGTCTGAATTCAGGGCCGTGCTCTCTCTGAAGGCTCTAAAGGAGGATCCTTCTTTGCCTTTTCCAGTTTCCACTTGTTCCCTACATTTTTTTGGCTTATAAATGCAGTATTACTTCAATCTTCCTCTGTTGTCAGATGGTCAGCTTTACTCTGCATCTGTCTGTGTCGCTTCTCCTTTTCTTATAAGGACTTGAGTCATGAAGAGATTGTTGTTGTTGTTGCCAGGTGCTGTCAAGTTGGCTCTGACTCATAGCCACCCTATGTACAAAAGAATGAAACACTGTCCGGTCCTGTGCCAACTTCACAATACTTGCTATACCTGAGTTCATCATTGCAGCCACTGTGTCAATCCATCTCATTGAGGGCCTTCCCCTTTTTCATCGACTCTCCAGTTTATTCACTGCTGTCAAGTCGGATCTGACTCATAGTGACCCCTCCTTGGGTTTCC
>NW_006921681.1:126158-127171 GCF_000298275.1 Orycteropus afer afer
TGAAAACACCATGGCTTGGTTTAGGCACGTCTTAGCCTTCAAAGAGAAATATTTGCTCTTTAGCACTTTAAAGAGATCTTTTGCAGCAGATTTGCCCAGTGCAATGCATCATCTGATGTCTTGGCTGCTGCTTCCATTGGTGTGGATTGTGAAACCAAGTAATATGAAATCTTTGACTTCAATCTTTTCTCCGTTTATCATGATGCTGCTTATTGGTCCAGTTGTGAGGATTTTCATTTTCTTTATGTTGAGATGTAATCCATACTGAAGACTATAGTTTTTAATCTTCGTCAACAAGTGCTTCTATTCATGCTTACTTTCAGCAAGCAAAGTTGTGTCATCTGTACATCACAGGTTGTTAATGTGTCTTCCTCCAATCCTGATGCCACATTCTTCTTCATATAGTCCAGCTTCTCAGATTATTTAGTCAGCATACAGATTGAATAAATATGGTGCAATGATACAACCCTGACACACTCCCTTCTTGATTTTAAACCATGCAGTGTTCCTTTATTCTGTTCAAATAACAGCCTCCTAGTCTATGTAAAAGTTCCTCATGAGTACAATAAAGTGTTCTGGAATTCCCATTCTCCTCAATATTATCCATAATTTGTTATGATCCACGAAATCAAATGGTTTTGCACAGTCAATAAAATACAAGTAAACATCTTTCTGGTATTCTTTGCTTTCAGCCAAGATCCATCTGACATCAACAATCATATCTCTCATTCAACATCTTCTTCTGAATCCAGCTTGCATTTCTGGAAGTTATCTGTCAATATATTGCTGCAACCATTTTTTATTTATCTTCAGCAAGATTTTACTTGGATGTGATGTAAATAATATTGTTCAATAATTTCCACATTCTGTGGGATCACATTTCTTTGGAATGGGCATAAATATGGATCTCTTCCAGTCATTTGGCCAGGTAGCTGTCTTCCAAATTTCTTGGCATAGACAAATGAGTGCCTCCAGCACAGCATCCGTTTGTTAAAACATCTCAATGGGTATTC
>NW_006921681.1:127627-129663 GCF_000298275.1 Orycteropus afer afer
TCTTTGCACATTTCATTATAATAATTGACTTTGTCTTCTCAAACTGCTCTTTGAAATCTTCTGTTCAGCTCTTTTAACTTGTCAATTCTCCCATTCGCTTTAGCTACTCTCCATTCAAGGGCAAGTTTCAGAGTCTCTTCTGACATCTTTATAGTCTTTTCTTCCTTTCCTGTCTTTTTAATGACCTTCTGCTTTCTTTCTTGATGTCATCCCAAAATTCCTCTAGTTTTGGTCATTGGTGTCCCATGCATCAAATCTATTCTTTAAGTGGTCTCTAAATTCAGGAGGGATATAATCAAGGTCATATTTTGGGTCTCGTGGACTTCTTTTAATTGTCCTTAACTTGAACTTGCATATGAGCAGTTGATGGTCTGTTCCACAATCAGCTCCTTGTCTTGTTTTGGCTGAAGATATTGTGCTTCTCCACCACCTCTTTCCACAGATGTAGTCAATCTGATCCTGTGTACTCCATCTGGCAAATCTATGTGTACAGCCACTGCTTATGTTGTTGAAAAAAGATATTTGTAATGAATAAGCCATTGGTCTTGCAAAATTCTACCATGCATCGCCAGTATTATTTCTATCTCCGAGGCCAAATTTCCCAACTACTGGTGATCCTTCTTTGTTTCCAGCTTTTGCATTTCAATCACCAGTGTTGGCTTTGGTGGTTGTTGTGTAAATTTGAATAATAGTACTATTAACTGGTCTTCCTTGGAGGCATATGGATATTATCCTATCACTGACAGCATTGTCCGTCAGGATAGATCTTGAAACATTCTTTGTGATGATGAATGCCATGCCATTCCTCTTCAATTTGTCATTCCCAGCATAGTAGATCATATGGTTGTGTGATCCAAAATGGCCAAAACCAGTCCATTTCAGTTCACTAATGCCTAAGATATCGATCTTTATGCATTTCATTTCATTCTTGAGACCTTCCAATTTTCCTACATTCATTTTTCATACATTCCATGTTCCAATTACTAATGGATGTTTGCAGATGTTTCTTCTCATTTTGAGTCTTGCCACATCATCAAATGGAGGTCCCAAAAGCTTTATTCCATCCACATCATTAAAGTTGGCTCTAATCTGAGGAGACAGTCTTCCCCGGTCATATTTTGAGTGCCTTCTAACCTGAGAGGTTCATCTTCCAGACAATATTTCAAGGATACTCATAAAGTTTTCTGGTAATATATCAGACAGTGTTTCACTGCTATTCCTAAGGTTTTCACTGGCCAATTCTTTGAGAAGTGGATGGCTCCTTCCTTCTTTCAAGTCTGTCTTAGTTTGGAAGTTCTGCTGAAACCTGTCCACCATGGGTAACCCTGCTAGTATTTGAAATACTGATGGCATAGCCTCCAGCCTCACAGCAACATGCAAGCCACCACAGCACAACAAACTGACAGACCAGTGGTGGATGAAGAGATTAGGGCTGCCCTAATGACTTAATCTTAACTACTTACACCTACAACAAACTTATTTCCAAATAAGTCTGAGGTTAGGAATCGAACATATCTTTTGCGGGGAACACAACTCAACATATGACAGCATCTCATCATATTCACAGTCCTGCCCACACTCAAGGGAGCATCACACAAGGCATGTATACCAGGGGCCATCTAGGAATTCTACCCACCCAGCAGACATTATCTTCTTGCTTACAGTATCTGCTCTGAGTGGCCTCCCATTGGATATAAGAACATGAGTTCATTCTAGGGGGGAATAGAGAGGATGGTAGCCATGGGCTTCCCTGGACTGAACTTCAGGACACCTATGTTCAAACTCTGCTCTGATTCTGACTAGTTGTGTGACCTTGGGCAAGCCACTTAACCTTTCCATACCTCTCTTTCCTCATCTGTAAAAGGAATTTAATCATAATACCTATTTAATAGTATTATTCATAGGCAGTTTGGAATCTTAATTGACACATGTGTTTGACACAGAGCCCAGCATGGGGGAGTGCTTAGTAGCTGTCCACCACTGGGATTTAGCTCAATTTCATCATATTCCCCAACACTGGCAGCACCGAGAGGCTC
>NW_006921681.1:129928-131639 GCF_000298275.1 Orycteropus afer afer
TTTTCCATCCCTTCCAAAGTGAGACTGGGTTATTTTTATAATCATACAAAAAAGTAATAAACTAATATTTTAGAAAAGTGTTGTGGTCAGGAATGCCAATATCTGCCCGTTCGTGCCTGCAGGTGGACTGTTGCCAGAGTCCTTGCAAGTTTGCAGTTTGTTCTTTTCTTTTTTAAAAACAGAGATCCATTATGCAAATTGATCATAAAATTTTAAAAGCATCTTGTCCTGTCTCAATTAATTACATCCTTCATGGGCCCAGCCTCAGCATAAGGAAGTCCTCAGGGTGGGTTTCATGTCCCAGAAAAGTGACACACTGGCCTGGTCCTGCGCTGGGGACTTCTCCTGTCTGGTCAGCCTAGGTCTCCTTCTCTAGCCATGTTAATCTAGGAGTTGCTCTCACTAGCCTATTGGCCACCACAGCCCTCACCACTACCACCACCATTATGTACACACACATGTGAGTGAGCACACACACATGTCCAGACATGCACATACATATGAACACACTCATATTTATGCACACATATGCATATGCACATGCACACATGTGCATACACATGCATATGTATGTGTGGATTCATGCAATACACATGTGCATACATGGCTGTGTGCACACATGCATGCAGGTGTGCACACACAAGCAGACACATCTACATATGTGTCTGTGTGCATATGTACATATTTATACATGCACACACATGCAAACCTGCATATTTATACCTACAAGTTTGCATACATGTATGCACACACACGCTCTTGGTCTCTGGAAGTAGTTGCTGCTCCATCCTCCAAGAGAGTCCTCTTCCAACTGGAAGGAAACTAATGGTCTATCTTTTATTGCTCAGCCCCTTATGCTGCTTTTAGACAAGAGGAGCCTGTTGGCTCAATTCCATTTAGAGAGGAAAAGGGAATTAAACAGTCACCAGGAAAAGTAGCACTGAGTGCCTCTGTCCTAAAGTCTTCCCTCCTTCCCCTTCTTGGTGAAGAACATGTCCAGGCACCCTCAACAACCTTTCTCTGTTCCTGCAGACATAATGGAGGCTGCTGAACAATTAATTATACCCACACTTGGAGCTACCATTCCAAATCCAGTGGGATAAGTTTTCCAGGACAAGCCTCCCTATTCTGCACCCCACCCCCTCCATACACACACACATGCACCCTGGGCCCTACCTTCTGCCCATCAACAACATCATTTTTGCATCATTCTTTTAAACCTCACTCGTAAGAAAGGAGTCTGAAACTCATACTCACTGGGGTTTATGTGGCTGATCCACACTAACGATATCAACTGTGGACACCCAACCCCATTTCATTTGCATCTTCAGGGGAATTAATGAATTCTTTGTACCAGTTTAATGAGAAGGCTCAACATGTCAGGGTGTAAACATGAAATGTTTTCTTTTTCCCACTAGTGACTGCTCCCAAGAGCACTTTGACAACATCCTTCCTCCCTTTCTACTGAGCACTAGGTCCTTTGACATCATCTCAGTGGACTTCACAACATTCCTGTGTCAGTTATTACAGCAGCCTCAGCTTTTTACTCAGGTAGTGTGTTTGGACCAATGCATCAGTACAGCTGCTCTTGAAAAGAAAGGACAGACTGTGCCCAAGAATTCAGACCATGAAGGATTAACCACCACCAGTTGATTCCAACCTTGATGACCCCCTGTGTGTCAGAGTAGAACTGTGCTCCACAGGGTTTTCA
>NW_006921681.1:132389-134856 GCF_000298275.1 Orycteropus afer afer
GGGGAACTCTATTCTAACCTTGAACAAACGGCCACCCTTATCATCAGCTTTCTTTTTCTTATTTTTCCCCTTTACATGCAATAAATTAAGTCAATACTCATTTTATTATATCCATTCTGCACCACAAGCATCAGCTATCTGTCTATCAGCCTCTATTCCCAGCCCTTGTTAACTTGTCTATGAAACCCTGAGTCATCTTCTACCTGTTCTGATCATGCTATCTAGTTTCACAAAAAAACTATGGGAGTGAGAACTTTGAGTTGAGCTAAAGCCAGTAAAAACAATTGCATTGATTTGAAAGACAAAACAGCACCCAGGCCTTGGGTGGCCTGTCTCACTCTCCCAGATGGCTATACAGACACACAAGATCACAGACAATCAGAATTAAGACACATCGGGCCTATTCCATGGCTCAGACACTGCTGTAAGCACTTTCTGGGTAATTTCCTCATTTAATTCTCATGACAACTACAGTTAGTGTCACCATTTTACAGATTTGGAAACTGAAGGTCAGCATCACTAAGGAGCCACCCAAAGTTACAGAGATAGTGAGTAACACAGCCACATTTGAAGTCATGGGGACTCTGGAGCCTGTGTCCTTAAACAAGATGGAATCTGGCTCCTCTGATAGAAGAAGAAGGAGAAAGAGAAGAAATTGAGAGAGAGAAGGAACAAGTGATAGGGTCACTTCTGCCAAACCTGGGAAAGCGTTTGGCAGGCAGCCACTACCCTAGGCTTTCCTAGGAAGTCAGCTCTCTGCAAAAGAAACGTCACTCTTATTTGTCATAAATACTCAGAGACTTCCAGAGATAATTTTGGAGATAGTTTAGGGTTTGAGCACGAATTCTGTACATCCTGCAAGCTCAGGGAGCTGACCCCAAGGACCCAGGCCACCAGATAGAGTCCAGAGGTTTGAGAGCCAAGCCTGCAGAGAGGAATTACACCCTGGTGATGAGGACACCCATGGGGGCGGGGTGCAGGCCGCAGTTCCTAATTCATTTGGATGAAGCTTCTAAACTATAATTAAGGAAGCATCCCTCCAACTTTGGAGTACACAGAACAATAAACAGCTGCCTGCTTTGATTAATAGCCAGGGTGCGCTGAATCCCTGCCCAGAAGCTGGGGCCAATGGTAGAGCACTGACTCAGGATGAGAGCTTAGCTTCTGCTAAAGCAAGAATTCTCAGCATTCCTCTTGTTGATCTGAACGGTGGGCAATGGGCTCTGTCATCAGATTGCCTGGGAAAACACCAAAACCAAAAAACAAACCCATTGTTGTTGATTCCAACTCATGGCGACCCCACGTGGAACAGAGCAGGACTGCTCCTTAGGGTTTTCTTGGCTACAATCTTCATTGAAGCAGATTCCCAGGCCTTTTTTTCTGCAGTGTTTCTGCAGGGTGGGTTCAAACCCTGAGCCTTTAGGTTAGTAGTCAAGTACAAATTACTTGTGTGCCATCCAGGGACCTGTGGGGAAGCACCAAGTGGAACAAAGTCACAAAATCCAAATCCTGTAGGCACCTTGACTGCAAGCCATTGTTAATGTTAGCTGACTCCCTGAGAGAGGCAGAGAGGGCCAGGGAACTACAGGACCCCTCATGGGAAGAGTTTTGCAGGGAAAATCTACTAAAGCAACCTGAAAGAAAGCTTCCTCATCCTTGGACACACAGCCCTCATGGCTCCTTCCCATTATTAATCCTGTTGTCTTCACTCTTTTTATGGGCAGTGAAGAAGATGGACACAGATATGTCAGCCTTGTGTACAGTTCTTCCAACAACACTGAGTTCCCCTGTTTGAGGCTGCATTCAGTGCTGATAACAGCATGTAAGCAGTGGATGGGCAATGAGAGAAGCCCAGAGAAGCCAAGTATAGACAGATGGCTTGATTTGGGCAATGTAAGGCTAACAGAGGTGACACAAGGCCCTTGCAGACAACCAGCACCTTCCAGATGATTGCAGATGATGAGGCGCCATTGATCTGCATCCCTGAAGGAAAGGCAGGGGTAGTGAGGTACAGCCCTCCCCCACCCCCAGCCAACCCCAGATGGATACTCTGAGTGATCAAGAAATCAGCCTCTCCCAGTTTAAGCCACAGAAATTTGAAGATTACTTTTCACCGAAGCATCACCCAGCCTTATCTTGACTGATAAAAGAGCTTTTAGGGAAATGAGGGAATAGACATGTTCTGGAGCCCCTGGGGGAGCTCCAGTGGCGTAGGGCCTAAGGCATTTGACTGCTGACCGGAAGACTGGCAGTTCAAACCCACAAACCACTCCTTGGAAGGAAGATTGGCAATCTACTGCCATAGAGATACCACCTTGGAAACCCAAGGAGGGGTCACTATAAGCTGCAATTGATTTGATGACAGTGAGCTTGGTTTTTGTTTTTTGGTTTATTTTGGTTTGGAGCCCCTGGGTGGTGCAAATACCCATTGTGCTTGGCTACAAATCAAAAGTTTGGAGGTTGGAGT
>NW_006921681.1:135366-135881 GCF_000298275.1 Orycteropus afer afer
TCATCTGATGTTCTGAACGCTGCTTCCATTGGCCTCAATTGGTGTCAACCAAGTAATATGATTGACAACTTCAATCTTTTCTCCATTTATCGTGATGCTGCCTATAGGTCCAGTTGTGAGGATTTTTGTTTTCTTTATATTGAGATGTAATCCATACTTCAAACTGTATTCTTCAGTCTTCACCAGTAAGTGCTTTAAGTCATCTTCACTTTCAGCAAGCAAAGTTGTGTCATCATTGTATTGCAGGTTTTTAATGATTCTTCCTCCAATCTTGATGTCACGTTCTTCTTCATATAGTCCAGCTTCTCCGATTACTTGCTTAGCATACAGATTGAATAAGTATGGTGAAAGGATACAACCCTGATGCACCCTCTTCTTTATTTTAAACCATGCAGTGTCCCTTTATTGTGTTCAAACAGCACCCTCCTGGTCTATGTACAGGTTCCTCATGAGTACAATTAAGTGTCCTGGAATTCCCACTCTTCTCAATGTTACCCATAATTTGTTATGATCCA
>NW_006921681.1:136416-139644 GCF_000298275.1 Orycteropus afer afer
CAGAGCCAGCCAGCCTTCCAGAATCAGCTCAAGCAACCCTTCTACCTCTGCTGGGCCTTCTGACTTCTCCTGCCAGAGAACAGAGCCCCCCTTTACCTCTGCCCACAGTGGGAATGATGCAAACTCTGTTAGTCCATCAACTACCACTCTGTGAGGCAGGGACCATCTCAGGGCCAGGACACAGGCATAAGACAGTGTTTTGGAAGAATTACAGGGCAGGGGTCTCTGCCTAGACCTAGCCCTGCGGGGTGAACAAGGCCCAGGACCCTCCCCACACACCCCCACCAGTGGGCTGAGAGCTGGCAGGGCCCCCTCGGCCAGCGTTAAATTTGGAACTATAACATTTGTGGATTAAAAATAGAACTAATGATATCTTTGTTCCTCATACAAAGACAAATGTTTGGAGGAATTATAGTTTCCCTTTTCCTTCAAAGTTTCTGCAATATTTGGCATTTCCAAGTATCATAGAAATTTTCAGAATCTTTCTAAGAATAGCTTCTCCCAGGCTCCATAGCGAGGGCATGAAATGTGCCCTTTTCAGTGGAAGGAAAACGGCTTTCAAACCCTCAAAAGAGTCTCCCTGTGTTTGAATCCACATGACGTTGTCAGAATGATCATTCCTAGAAAATGGCTTTTTATCACTCTGCGGTGGAAAGCTTGCACTTCTAGAGCCCACACCAGTAGGGCAAAGGAAGCCATGACCCCTGCTGCCCACCCTCCCCCTGCACTACCCTCACCTTCCACACTTCACTGGGGAGGGGTGCAGCTCCATGGAAGTCCCCTGCTAGGCAGTAGCCTAGGACCCCTCCATCGTGGCCATAGCCAAGGGGGTCTCCTCCAGGCTTCAGAAGCCAAGACCCTAAACAGAGCCTGAGACAGTGCTCTGCATGAGGGTGTGTGAGAGACAGCACACTCCTCCTAAAACAATTTGCAATCACTGGGAATAGAAACACATCTACAACAAGGCAGTGAGAAATAAAGAGGAAAGAGAAGGTTGTTTAGTGAAAATGCATGAAACTAGAATGAAAAGAGAAACAACAGGCTAGGGGAAAATAACAGTACAGACATGACAAGGAGTCGATATCCACATGCAATAAAGATCTGTTGCAGCGTCAGTGGGCTTTCAGGTGATCGTCCAGTGTGGAAGGGCCTACATGCCTGAGCCGGAGCAAAAGCATTTATGGGCGTGAGTATGTGTGTGTCTGTGTGTGTGTGAGTGTATAACAGTATGCATGTGAATGTGTGACCACAGGTGAGTGTGTATGTGGTGCATGTGAGTATGTGAGTATAACAATGTATATGTATAAAAGTGAGTATGTTCACATGAATGAGTAGTGTGTGTAGGTGTGTATGTGAGTGTGATTTTATATGTGACTGCACGAGTGTGTGAGACCTGTGTGTGACTACGAGTATGTGTACATGCAAGTGTATGGGTGTATATGTGAGTATGTGAGTGTGATTTTAGGTGTGACTGTGTGAATGTTTATATGAGTCCATGTGTGTGAGTGTATGAGTGTGCATGTGTGTGTGTTGTGTAGTGTATGAGTGTGTATGTGAGTATATGAGTGTAAGAGTGTATATGTATAAAAGTCTAAGTGCATCCACATGAACTTGTGTAAGAATGTGTATTTATAAAAGTGAATGTGTTCCTGTATGTGAGTGTGCATTAATGTGTCCTCATGAGTGTGCCTGTGTGTGTATGGGTGTGTGTGTGTGATCAAAGGTGGCTGACCATGCTGAAGCAAAGACCTGAAACCAGCACCATCCCCAAGGGATGAACACCATCCCATCACAGGGAGCAGCAGGGTGGCAGGAGCTGGAAGGTAGAGGAGGAGGAGGCATGGGAAGAAGGGAGAAGGAGGAGAGGGAAAGGACTTTGGGATGGTTGAGCTCCAGTCAGTTCCATGGCAGGCTTGCTGTGGGCCCTTATGAATCACTTAGCCCCTCCAGCTTTGTTTCCTCTAGCACTTCCAGCTTTGTTTCCTCACCCATGAAATGGGACTCATGATGAGGCTACTGTTCAGTTACAGGTTATAATGTGTGATGGGCCCAGCACACTGAGGGCTCAGTGTCTTTTTGCTATTATCATCTGCTTCGTGGAAATTGACTCTATGTCTTAGAATCTACTTCTGAGGAGAGCTGGACAAAGACGCCTCAGAATACTGGGGCTGCTCATAGGTTTCTCATCTCCCAGGGTGGCAGAGGCACACAGGCTACAACATGGATTGCAACTAGAGAGGAAAGCCAGACAAGGAGGGAGCCAGGAAGGTAGGACCCCATAAGGAGGAACAAAAGGCCCTAGTGTCAAAGGAACATCCTCCAACTCCATCTGTAGGGATGAAACACCCCACTTAGAGGGGCAGGAGAGAGGTGCCAGGCTTAGGATCAAGGCTCTAGGTCTGAACAACAAGGCTCGTATCCCAGCACTGCAACTCTAACCTGTAGTGTGGGGCAAGTTACTTGGCTTCCAGGAAAATGGGAGTTCTCCTTTGCCTATGAGGAGTCAATGAGGGGTACATATGAGCCACCTGGACCAAGCTCTCTCTTATAAAGTAAAGTGGGAATACCCCAACTTTGGAGCCACCTGGTGACTGGAGGCAGGTAAACTTGCAGGGCTGGTTTTAATTTGCATCAACAATCTCCATCTTTGATATCAGAAAAATGTCCTCCTGCTTCACAATGAACTGGAACTGCATGAGGCTATGGGAACACCCTAAGGATGAATGGGAGAGGGACAAAGGCAGGATCAGGCACTCACACAGGATGATGGCAAAAGGACAGGAGATATAAGCCCTCACAGAATGCAGAAGTCAGAGCATAAAACTGATGAAGCACTTCTTTCAATTAGCAGATAAACATCTTTATGATAATGAGGTGGAGAAAGCTGTCATGTTAATATATACAGTGAAAGTTTCCACAATAACTTAAGCATCCATCCTGGGAGAATAGCTACATCAGTTCCCAAAGGAAAGAAGTCCACATAGCCATTTGCATGATTACGAGTAATCATTACCTTATTATTGATGTTGTTGTTGTTAGGTGCTGTCGCATCATCTCCAACTCATAGCCACCCTATGCACAGCAGAACAAAACACCAACCAGTCTTGTGCCAGCCTCATGATCCTTGCTATACCTGAGCCCATCACTGCAGCCACTGTGTCTATCCATCTTGTTGAGGGCCTTCCCTTTCTTTGTTGACCCTCCACTTTGTTGTTGTTGTTGTTGTTA
>NW_006921681.1:140690-141625 GCF_000298275.1 Orycteropus afer afer
CAACAAGTGCTTCAAGTCATCCTCATACTCTGCAAGCAAAGTTATATCATCTGTATATCACAGGTTCTTAATGAGTCTTCCTCCAATCCTGATGCCATGTTCTTCTTCATATAATCCAGCTTCTCTGATTATTTGCTCAGCATACAAGTTGAATAAGTATGGCAAAAGGATACAACCCTGATGCACTCCCTTCTTGATTTTGAACCATTCATTATCCCTTGTTCTGTTTGAATGACAGCCTCCTGGTCTAGGTACAGGTTCCTCATGAGTACAATTAAGTGTTCTGGAATTCCATTCTTCTCAATGTTATCCATAATTTGCTCTGATCCACACAATCAAAGGATTTTGCATAGTCAATAAAATATAAGTAAACATCTTTCTGGTATTCTTTGTTTTCAGCTAAGATCCACATCAGCAATGATATCCTTTGTTCCACGTTCTCTTCTGAAACCAGCTTGCATTTCTGGAAGCTCTCAGTCAATATACCATTTTTTAATTATCTTCAGTAAGATTTTACTTGATTGTGATATCAATGATATCGTTCAATAATTTCCACATTTTGTGGGATCACCCTTCTTTAGAATGGGTACAAATATGGGTCTCGTCCAGTCAGTTGGCCAGGTAGCTGTCTTCCAAATCTCTTAACATAACCAAGTGAGTGCTTCCAGTGTGGCATCCATTTGTTGAAATATCTCAATGGGTATTCCATCAATTCCTGGAGTCTTGTTTTTCACCAATTTCTTCAGTGCAGCTTCCACTTCTTTCTTCAGTACCATTGGTTCTTGATCATATGCCACCTCCTGAAATGGATGAACATCGACCAATTCTTTTTGGTACAGTGACTCTATGTATTCCTTCCATCTTCTTTTGATGCTACCTCCATCATTCAATATTTTGCCCATAGAATCTTTCAATATTGCAACTTGAGACTTACA
>NW_006921681.1:143211-144171 GCF_000298275.1 Orycteropus afer afer
TTCATAAGATTTTCACTAGCCAAGTGTTTGAGAAGTGGATGGCCCCTTCCTTCTTCCAAATAGTAGCAGAAGTATTTTAGAACATTTGTAGCCACATTTGACCCTGGAATTTTGAGACTACTCATGTTCATCTCATCCATGCTCACTATTATTAGCAACCTTCTTAAATCAGACAGAACAAGTTTGAGGAACGCTTGCCACTTCCTAGCTGCATGACCTTGGCAAGCCCTGTGAGATCACTGAGCCTCACACCTGCAGACATGTTCAACGTGCCTTCTCAAGATGTTGTCACAGAGACCAGGTGAGAAAACAGATCTGAAAGCACCTTGTGTACTATAGGACAGCTTGTTGTTTTTGTAACTGCAATTCAGCTATGTTTTGTAGTCACTTCAGCTCTACCAACATGTAATCAGCCATAAGCCAGTTTCAGCTTGTGAAAGGGAGATGATGAACTACTGCTGGTCCCCAGCAGGATTTGCCAGGGGCTCAGAAAGCTCTCCCTTGCCCTTACTCTGCAATAACCTCAGCTGTCTTCACTGTTCCAAGATGCCTACTTCCTGACTATAAATAATTCATTTGAATGCCTTACTGTTTCCTTTATCTTTCTCATTCTTCAAGGGGTGTATCTTTGAATGGAGCCATGGTTACTTTTCTGTTAACATCCAGGACCAAAGCTTTCCAAAATCTTTTCTAAAGTTATTGAAAAATACACCCACACCCACTCATACACACATACACACACATCTACACATCTGCACAATGCATGCACACAATCATACAAAGGAACATATACACACACGCATACACACATGCACAACTGCACACATACACATGTACACCACATCTAGAGAACTTGGGCTGTGTTAAGAAATGTTGCAAGAAGGTTTATGCAGAGTTCCGGTAAGATGGCAGACTAGGCAGAAAGACTGCACAGACCCTCTTCAACAAAGAAAAGGGAAA
>NW_006921681.1:149851-160806 GCF_000298275.1 Orycteropus afer afer
CTGAGAAGAGGTAACTATGGGGAGGAAGTTGGAGGGGAGCTGTTGCATTGTGGTAAACTGTGATCAATGTCATGAGACAAAGTTTATGTGAACCGCTGAATGGAAAGTGAATTTGCTTGTAAATCTTCACCCAAATCACAATTTAAAAAAAAGAAGAAAAAGAAATGTTGCAAGAAAAATGGAAAATCTTCTATCTCCAAAAACAAATCAACTGGTACTTATAAAAACTGACACACGCACCCCAATAAACAGAAAGAACGTAAGAAAAGAAAAGAAAAAAAAAAAAGGAGAGAGGAAAAAAGCCTTCTTTTAAGTCTCTCAGTGTCCCTAAACTTACTGAGTCAGAGCTGCTTCACATGCCATTACCTTCATTGGCTGGTGAGAAATCACAATCCACCTTTTTTAAATTAAGTGGGAAAGTTCTCGTGTAATTTAGTGTGGCGTATGTGTCATCCATTCCTGAAAACAAACACCCTGGCAGGAAAGGCTAGCAGATTTATCGAGAGTGAAATATCTATATTCCCTGGATGAAAGTGATGCCACCAAATGGGGTAATTGCTGCATAAACAATAAATTATCCATTGATTAATTGCATTTCTAGGGCTTTCCAGGGTGGTTTTCATTCGGACCATTGTATATACATTAACAGTGATTTGGAAAAAGTCAAAGGCCTGGAAATCAACTGCAAACAGAAGGCACAAAGATGATTAACAGGATTCCAGAACTTTCCCATCTATCTCATTAAGCTATCTCTCAACAATGCGGGCTTCATCAAGTACATAAACATTCTCCAGCAATAAGGATAGACTTTAAAATATACTTCCATAAGATATCATTACATATTATTAAACCAATGGGAAAACAAACAAACAAAAACCTCCCTGCCGTTGAGTCATTTCCAACTCATAGCAACCCCTCCTTGGGTTTCCGAGGCCATAACTCTATGGAAGTAGATTGCCCACTCTTCCTTCTTCTTCCTTCTGAGGAGTGGCTGGTGAGTGTTGAACTGCCAGCCTTCTGGTTAGCAGTCAAATGACTTAGGCACTACCCCACCAGAGCTGCTACATAACTATTAGAATGACTAAAATCCAAAAACAAAACTGACAACACCAATTGCTGGAAAGGATGTGGAGCAACAGGAACTCTCATTTATCACTAGTGGAATGCAAAATGGTACAGACAGTAGGAAACAGTCTGGCAGTTTCTCATAAAGCTAAATACAATCTTATCATAGGACCCAGCAATCATAGTCCCAGGTATTTACCCAACTGGCTTTAAAATTCTGTCCACACAGAAACCTATGTGTGAATGTGTATATTTGTTGTTCTTATATGCCATCAAGTTGTCTCCAACTCATAGTGACCTTATGCACAGCAAAACAAAACACTGCCCAGTCCCACGCCAGATCCACAATCCTTGCTATACTTGAGCCCATTGCTGCAGCCATCGTGTCAATCCATTTCCTTGAGGGCTTTCCCCTCTTTTGTCAACCTTCCACCCTACCAAGCATGACATCCTTCTCCTGGAAATGGTCCCTTCCAACAGCATGACCAAAATAGGTGAGACTAAGTCTGGCCATTCTTGCTTCCAAGGAACATTCCAGCTCCACTTCCTCCAGGACAGATTTGTTAGATATATTAGCAGTCCATGGTGCTTTCAGCATTCTTTGCCAGCACCAAAACTCAAAAGCATCAACTCTTCTTCAGTCTTCCTTATTCATTGTTCAGCTCTCAGATGCATATGAGGCAATTGAAAATACCATGTTTTGGGTCAAGAGCATCTTAGTACTCATGGAGACATCTTTGCTCTTCAACACTTGAAAAGGGTCCTTTGCAGCCAATTTTCCCAGTGTTATACATTGTTTGATGTCCTAACTCCTGCTTCCTTTGGCATCGATTGTAGAACCAAGCAATGTGAAGTCTCTGACAACTTCAATCTTTTCTCCATTCATCATGATGCTGCTTATAGGTACACTTGTGTGGATATTTATTTTCTTTATATTGAGGTGTAATCCATACTGCATACTGTATTCCTCAATCTTCATCAGTAAGTACCTCAAGTCATCCTCATTCTCAGCAAGCAAAGTTGTGTCATCATAGGTTATTAATGATTCTTCCTCCAATCCGGATGCCATGTTCTTCTTCATATAATCCAGCTTCTCAGATTATATGCTCAGCATGCAAATTGAACAAGTATGATGAAAGGATACAATCCAGAAGCACTCTCGTCTTGATTTTAAACCATGCAGTGTCCCTTTGTTCTGCTCAAATGACAGCCTCCTCATCTATGTACAGGTTCCTCATGAGTACAATTAAATGTTTTGGAATTCCCATTCTTCTCAATGTGATCCATAATTTGTTATGATCCACACAATTGGATGCTTTTGCATAGTCAATAAAACACAAGTAGACATCTTTCTGTTATTCTTTGCTTTCAGCCAAGATCCATCTGACATCAGCAATGATCTCCCTCATTCTATGTCCTCTCCTAAAAACAGCTTGCATTTCTGGAAGCTCTCAGTAAATGTACTGCTGCAACTATTATTTACTTATCTTCAGCAAGATTTTACTTGCATGTGATATTAATGATATCATTCAATAATTTCCACATTCTGTGGGATCCTCTTTCTTTGGAATGAATACAAATATGGATCTCTTCCAGTCAGTTAGCCAGTTAGCTGTCTTCCAAATCTCTAGGCACAGCCAAGTGAGTGTCTCCAGCAGGGCACCCCTTTGTTGAAATCTCATCCCTTTGTTGAATATTGCAATAGGTATTCTGTCAATTCCTGAAGACTTGTTCTTTGCCAATTGCCAATTCCTTCAGTGCAGCTTCAACTTCTTCATTCAATACCATTGGTCCTTGATAATCATATGCCACCTCCTGAAATAGATGAACATCGACTGGTTCTTTTTGATACAGTGACTCTGTATTCCTTCCATCTTCTTTTGATGCTTCCTGAATCATTCAATATTTTGCCCATTGTTTTTGTTGTTGTTATGTGCCATCGAGTCAGACCTGACTCATAGTGACCCCTCCTTGGTTTTTCGAGGCAGCATCACTGCAGAAGTAGATTGCCCCATCTTCCTTCTGAGGAATGGCTGGTGGGTTTGAACTGCCAGCCTTCTGGTTAGCAGTCAAGGGCCTTAGGCACTATGCTACCAGAATCTTTCAATATTGCAACTCAAGACTTAATTTTTTTCCTCAGTTCTTTCAGCTTGAGAAATGACAAATGTGTTCTTCCCTTCTGGTTTTCTAACTCTAGGTCTTTGCACATTTCATTATAGTAATTGGCTTTGTCCACTCAAGCTACTCTTTGAAATCTTCTGTTCAGCTCTTTTTGTTGTCATTTCTTCCTTTTTTTTTTTTTTTTTTAACTACTTTCTACTCAAGGGCAAGATTCAGAGTCTCTTCTGATATCTATTTTGGTCTTTTCTTCCTTTCTCATCTTTTTAATGACCCTTGCTTTCTTCAGGAGCTCTAGTAGCATAGTGCCTAAGGCATTTGACTGCTAACCAGAAGGCTGGCTGTTCAAACCCACCAGCTACTCCTCAGAAAGAAGGTTGGGCAAACTACTTCCCTAGTGATACTGCCTCGGAAACCCAAGAGGGGTCGCTATGAGTCGGGTCTGACTCAACAGCACATAACAACAATAACAACTTGTTTTCTTCATGGATCTTGTTCTTGATGTCATCCCACAATTCTTCTGGTTTTCAGTCTTTGGTGTTCAATGCATCCAATCTATTCCTTAGATAGGTTCTAACTTCAGGAGGAATATATTCAGGGTCATATTTTGGCTCTCATAGAGTTGTTTTATTTGTCTTCAACTTCAAGTTGAACTTGCAAATGATCAGTTGATGGTCTGTTCCACAATCAGCTCCTGGTCTCATTTTGGCTGAAGATATTGAGCTTTTCCATTACCTCTTGCCACAGATGTAGTTAATCTGATTCCTGTGTACTCCATCTGGCAAAGTCCACATGTATAGCCACCATTTGTGTTATTGAAAAAAAGGTATTTGCAATGAATAAGTCATTGGTCTTTCAAAATTCTATCATGCAATCTCCAGTATTATTTCTGCCACCAAGGCCAAAGTTCAACTAGTTGTGATTCTTCTTTGTTTCCAATTTTTGCATTCCAGTTACCAGTGATAATTAACACATCTTGATTGTGTGTTCAGTCAATTTCAGACTGCAGAAGTTGATAAAAATCTTCCATTTCTGCATTTTTTGCTTTGGTGGTTGGTGCACAAATTCGAATAATAGTAATATTAACTTGTCTTCCTTGGAGGTTTTTGGATATTATCCAATCATTGACAGCATTGTGCTTCAGGACAGATCTTGAAACATCCTTTGTGATGATGAATGCCACACCATTCCTCTTCAAATTGTCATTCCTGGCATAGTAGATCATATGGTTGTCTGATTCAAAATGTCCAAAACTGGTCCTTTTCAGCTCATTAATGTCTGTTGTTGTTGTTGTTGTTGTTGTTGTTATGTGCTGTTGAGTTGGACCTGACTCGTAGCGACTTCTCCATGGGTTTCCAAGGCAGTATCACTATAGAAGTAGATTGCCCCATCTTCCTTCAAGGAATGCCTGGTGAGTCACTAATGCCTAGGATATCAATATTTATGTGTTCCATTTCATTTTTGACAATTTCCAATTTTCCTAGATTCCTACTTTGTTCCTTCCATGTTCAGATTATTAATGGATGTTTGCAGCTGTTTTTCCTCAATTTGAGTCATGCCCCATCAGCAAATGGAGGTCTCAAAAGCTTTATTTTATTCATAACAGTAAGGTTGGTTCTAGTTTTATGATGCAGCTCTTTCTCAGTCATATTTTGAGAGCCTTCTGACCTAAGGGGTGCATCCTCTTTCACTGCATTGGACAATGTTTCCGTGCTATTCATAAAGTTGTGCAGTAATGTATCAGACAGGGTTTCTCTGCAATTCATAAGGTTTTCCCTGGCTAATTCTTTGAGAAGTAGATAGCCTCTTCCTTCTTCCTGGTCTGTCTCAGTCTGTAAACTGTGTTGAAATCTGTGCATCATGTGCAACCCTGCTGGCATTTGAAACACCTGTGGCACAGCCTCAAGCCTCACAGCAGCACACAAGCCACCACAGTACAACAAACTGACAGACAAGCTTGTCTCCCCTTAGCTGTTTGAAAACCCTCCATTTCCTGCCTCTTGGGGGTGGGCCCTGGGTCCCTCCCCTAACCTGGATTCATATATATATATATATGGAATTGTACATAAGGACTGCACTTCAGTTGATAAAGTTGTTTCCTATGGAACTACAGGTTAACAATTAACTATGGTATACTACATATTATTGTTTTTGTTAGTTACCAACAAGCCAATTCTGACTCATAGTATCCTCATGTGTGGAGAGTAAAAATGTTCTATAGGGTTTTCAAGGATGTGACTTTTGGGAAACAGATCACCAGGACTGTCTTCCAAAGCATGTCTGAGTGGGTTTGAACAGCAAAACTTTGCATTAGTGTTTAATTGTTTGTACCACCCAGGGAATCTAAAATCAAATCAGTTACCATCAACCTCAACTCACGGCAAGCCTGTGTGTGTCAGAGTAAAACGGTGCTCCATAGAGTTTTCAATAGCTGTTTTTTGTAAGTAGATCATCAGGTCTTTCTTCTCAGGCGCCTCTGGTTGGATTCAGACCTCCTACCTTTCCATTAGCAGCTCAGTTGGTTTACTGTTTGTACTACCCAGAGACTCTAATGTGTTAATATTGGTCATTTATTTCAACAATTGTAGCATATTAATATAAGATGTTAAAACAGAAGAACCTGCATGTATAGTGTATAGGAACTCTCCATACTACATTTGCAACTTTTCTATAAACCTAAAACTATTCTAAAATGGAATATATATGGGGGTAGTCCCCCACTTAGCATAGGGTTCAGTTCCAAAGACTGATCTAAGTCAATTCTGACATAAGTTGAATACCTCTGTTTTTTCAGTTTTACCATCAGCATCTTTATAATCTGATCTTTCTTTGTCTTAAGGAGTTCTGGTGGTGGCATCATTAAGGCATTTGGCTGCTAACCAAAAGATCAGTGATTTGAATCTGCCAGCCAATCTGTGGAAGAAATATGAGGTAGTCTGCTTCCATAAAGATCTACAGCCTTGGAAACCCAATAGGGGTTACTATCAGTAGCAGTGAGCTTGTTTCTAGTTTGGTTTCTTTGTCTTTGGGGATGGGAAACATTATATCTGATAATGACAATATCAGCAAACTTCGTACAATGACATTGTACGTAATACATATTACTAACAATTTGTTGTTGTTGTTGTTAGGTGCCATCAAGTCATCTCTGACTCATAGAGATCCTATGTACAGCAGAACAAAACACTGCCCAGTCCTGTGCCAACTCCATGATCCTGGCTATTCCTGAGCCCATCATTGTAGCCACTGTGTCAGTCCATCTTGTTGAGGGCCTTCCCCTTTTTCCTTGACTTTCTACTTTACCAAGCATGATATCCTTCTCCAGGGGATGGTCTCTTCTTACAACATAAACAAAGTAGGTGAGACAAAGTCTGGCCATTCTTGCTTTCAAGAAGCAATCCAGCTGCACTTCTTCCAGGATAGATTTCTTACTTCTATTAGCAGTCCATGATATTTTCGGCGTTCTTCCCCAGCACCACAACCCAAAAGCATCAACTCTTCTTCGGTCTTCGTTATTCATTGCCCAGCTCTCACATGCATATGAGGTGATTGAAAATACCATGGCTTGTGCCAGACACATCTTAGTCCTCAAGGAGACATCTTTGCTCTTCAGCACTTAAAAGAGTTACTTTGCAGCAGATTTACCCAATACTATATGATGTCTGATATTTTGACTGCTGCTTCCATTGGTGTTAATTGTAGAACCAAGTAAGATGAAGTGTTTGACAACTTCAATATTTTCTCTATTTTTCATGATGCTGCTTATTGGTTTCATTTTGAGGATATTTGTTTTCTTTAAATTGAGGTGTAATCCATAGTGTAAACTGTAGTCTTTAATCTTCATCAGTAAGTGCTTCAAGTCATCCTCATTCTCAGCAAGCAAAGTTGTGTCGTCAGCATACTGCAGGTTGTTAATGAGTCTTCCTCCAATCCTGATTTCATGTTCTTCTTCATATAATCCAGCTTCTCAGATTATTTGCTCAGCATACAGCATAAGTATAGTGAAAGGATACAACCCTGACATACTCCCTTCTTTGTTTAAAACCATGTAGTATCCCCTTGTTCTTTTCAAATGACAGGCTCCTGGTCTATGTACAAGTTCCTCACGAGTACAATTAAGTGTTTTGGAATTCTCATTCTTCTCAATGTTACCCATAATTTGTTATGATCCACACAATCAAAGGCTTTTGCATAGTCAATAAAACATAAGTAAACATCTTTCTGATATTCTTTGCTTTGAGCCTGTTCTGGTTACCTAGTGCCTCTCTGACAAGAAATATACTGCAAATGGGATGGCCTTATCAAACTGGAGTTTATTCTTACAATTTGGAGGCTTTAAGTCCAAGTTCAAAGTGCCAGGCTCCAGGGGCTGGGTGAAAGCCCCTCAACTTTGGGGTACAGCTCTGCTTCTGCTCCCGGCCCACTGGAGCTAGAGGCATTTCTTCACTCAGACAGCTGTTGGCTGCTGAGGCTGAGAAGCCCCAAGGGTGACAAGTAAAATGACACAGTCCCGATGTTACCAGACCACACAGCAGTCCATTAGCTTAAGTCCGTTTTAAGTCCCAAAGTTGGCAGAGCATAGCAGGCTGCTAAGCAATGACACGGCTACATGCAGGGTCAAAGCATGCCAAAGGCTCTAGACCATTCTCAAAGTTTCTCCTTATATACAGGAAGCAGACCACATCCCAAAGGCAGCTATTCAGCTGCTCCCAGTAGATTCCACCATGCAGTTGATTACCAGTCTCATCATGGGGAATACTACATCCAGCTACCCAGCCACTCAACCAGGCCTAGCCAAGTTGACATACAAACATAACCATCACAGAGCCAAAATCCATCTGTCATCAGCAATGATATCCCTTGTTCCACTTCCTCTTTGGAATCCAGCTTCCATTTCTGGAAGTTCTCTGTCAATATATTGCTGCAACCATTTTTCAATTATCTTCAGTAAGATTTTACTTGCATGTGATATTAATGATATTGTTTGATAATGTCCACATTCTGTGGGCATTCTTTGGAATGGGTACAAATATGGATCTCTTCCAGTCAGTTGGTCAGGTAGTTTCCTTCCAAATCTCTTGGCATAGCTGACTGAGTGTCTCCAGTGCAGCATCCATTTGTTGAAATATCTCAATGGATATCCTGTCAATTCTTGGAGCCTTGTTTTTTGCCACTTCCTTCAGTGCAGCTTTGACTTATTCCTTCAATACTATTGGTTCTTGATCATATGCCACCTCCTGAAATGGATGAACATCAACCAATTCTTTTTGGTACAGTGACTCTGTGTATTCCTTCCATCTTCTTTTGATGCTTCTTGCATCATTCAATATTTTGCCCATAGAATCTTTCCATATTGCAACTCGAGGCTTAAGTTTTTCCTCAGTTCTTTCAGCTTGAGAAATGCTGAACTTGTTCTTCCTTTTTGGCTTTCTAACTCCAGGTCTTTGCACATTTCATTATAATAATTGACTTTGACTTCTCAAGTTGCCCTTTGAAATCTTCTGTTCAGCTGTTTTATCTTGTCATTTCTTCCATTTGTTTTAGCCACTCTTCGTTCAAGGGCAAGTTTCCGTCTCTTCTGACATCTATTTTGGTCTTTTCTTCCTTTCCTGTCTTTTTAATGACCTTTTGCTTTCTTCATGGATGATGTTCTTGATGTCATCCCACAATTCCTCTGGTTTTCAGTCATTGGTGGTCAATGAATCAAATCTATTCTTTAAATGGTCTCTAAATTCAGGAGGGATATGTTCAAGGTCATATTTTGGCTCTCATGGACTTGTTTTAATTGTCTTCAACTTCAACTTGGGCTTGCATATGAGCAGTTGATGCTCTGTTGCACAATCAGCTCCTCGCCTTGTTTTGGCTGGAGATATTGAGCTTCTCCATTGCCTCTTGCCACAGATGTAGTCGATCTGATTCCTGTATACTCCATCTGGTGAAGTCCCCCTATATAGCCAGCATTTGTGTTGTTGAAAAAATGTACTTTCAATGAATAAGTCATTGGTCTTGAAGAATTTTATCATGCGATCTCCAGCATCATTTCTATTACCAAGGACAAATTTTCCAACTACTGGTGATTCTCCTTTGTTTCCAACTTTTGCATTCCAATCACCAGTGATAATCAGCACATTTGCTTGCATGTTTGGTCAATTTCAGACTGTAGAAGTTGGTAAAAATCTTCAATTTCCTTTTCTTTGCCTTTGGTGGTTGGTGTATAAATTTGAGTAATAGTAGTATTAATTGGTCATCCTTGTAGGCGTATGGATATTATCCTATCACTGACAGCATTGTACATCAGGATAGGTCTTGAAACATTCTTTAGGATGATGAATGCCATGCCATTCCTCTTCAATTTGTCATTCCTGGCATAGTAGATCATATAGTTGTCTGATTCAAAATCACCAAAACCAGTCCATTTCAGTTCACTAATGCCTAGGATATCAATCTTTATGCATTCCATTTCATTTTTGACAACTTCCAGTTTTCCTAGATTCATACTTTGTACATTCTATGTTCTGACTATTAATAGACATTTGCAACTATTTCTTCTCATTTTTAGTTGTGCCACATCAGCAAATGGAGGTCCTGAAAGCTTCACTTTATCCATATAATTAAGCTCAGGTCTACTTTGAAAAGGCAACTCTTTCCTATTCATATCTTGAGTGCTTTCCGACCTGAAGGGCTCATCTTTTGGCACTGTATCAGACAATGACTCAGAGATGTTCATAAAGTTGTCCAGCAATATATCAGACAGTGTTTCACTGCTACTCATAAGGTTTTCACTGGCCAATTCTTTGAGAAGTGGATGGTCTCTTCCTTTTTCCAAGTCTATCTCAGTCTAGAAGCTCCTCTGAAACCCATTCACCAACCCTGCTGGCATTTGAAACACTGATTACACAGCCTCCAGCCCCACAGCAACACACAAGACACCAAAGTATGACAAACCAACAGACAAGTTCATCTCCCTTAGCTTCCTGCCTGGGGGCTCTCCCTCTTACCTGTACTGGCCATCTTACTAACAATAAGATGTTTTGTTTTGTTTGTTTGTTTTTAAAAATTGCAGAACTGACAATCATAAGTGTAGTTCATCATAACTCAAATACATAGCAAGTTGGAGCTACCCATATGTGTATATGTTTTTTTTTTGTTGTTGTTGTTGTTTGGTGCCATCACATTGGTCTCAACTCACAGTGGCCCCATGTACTACAGAATGAAATACTGCTCAGTTCTGCACCATCCTCAAAATCATTTGCTCTGCTTGAGCCCACTGTCCTAGCTACTGTACTGTGTGAATCCATCTCATCAAGTGTCTTCCCCTTTTTCACTGACTCTCTCCTTTACAAAGAATGATATCCTTCTCCAAGGACTGGTCCCTCCTAATAACATAACCAAAATACAAGACACAAAGTCTGGCCATTCTCATTTCCAAGGAGCATTCCAACTGTACTTCTTCCAAGAGACAGTTGTTCACTCTTTCATCTGTCTGTGGCATATTCAATATTCTTGACAGCATCACAATTCAAATGCATCAGTTCTCCTGAGGTCTTTCTTATTCATTGCCCAACTTTTGCATGCATATAAGGCTATCAAAAAGACAATGGCTTGGTGTGTTGGATTGGGTTCTCTAGAGAAACACAAAAACCAGCAAAGTATATATATATATATATATTTATAGAGAGAGAGAGAAATTTATCTTAGATAAATGGCTCACAAGCGTGTAGAAGCCGACAAGTTCAAGCTGAAAAGTTTGTCTCTGGAGGGGGATGGGGCCC
>NW_006921681.1:160937-163012 GCF_000298275.1 Orycteropus afer afer
GAGCTGCTCGCTCCAGGAAGTATATAGTCCGGAATGCCGTTCTTCCAGTTTGTCCCTGGGATAGTATTGCAGGTAGGCCACACCCCTGGGGAAACTCCCCCTAGGCCGACGGGCCACTTAGAACACAGGCATGTGATCCATCATGGGAACCACCACTCACAACTGGAGTCCAGCCAAGTTGACACATCTTCAACTATCACACTTGGGTCAGGGGCACCTTAGTTTTCAAAGTAATATCTTTGCTCTTTAACATTTTAAAGAGATCTTTTGCAGCAGATTTGCCCAACGAAGTACATCATTTGATTTTTTAACTAGTGGTTCCATGAGAATTGATTGTGGATTCAAGTAAAATGAAATCCTTGACAACTTCAATCTTTTCCCCATTTATCTTGATGTTTCTTATTGACTCCTTAGTGGTAAAGATTTTTAGTTTCTTTATGTTGAGGTGTAATCCATACTGAAGTCTTGATGTAGTAAGTGCATCAAGTCTTCTTTGCTTTCAGCAAGGAAGGTTGTGTCATTTGCATATCACAGGTTCTTAATGAGTCTTCTTCTAATCCTGATGCCATATCTTCTTCATATAGTCCAGCTTCTCAGATTATTTGCACAGGATGCAGATTGAATAAGTATGGTGAAAGGACATAACCCTGATGCACACATTTTCTGATTTTAAACCATGCAGAATCCCCTTGTTCTGTTCAAACAATTGCCTCTTGATTTATGTACATGAGCACAATCGCATGAATTAAAAAGGCAGGAAAGAAAGAAAATACCAAAATAGATGTCAGAAGAGACTCTGAAACTTGCTCTTGAACTTCGAGTAGCTAAAGCAAATGAATAAATGATGAAGTAAGAGATCTAAATAGAAGATTTCAAAGCATAGCTGGAGAATACAAAGTATTATAATGAAATGTACAAAGACCTGAAGTTGGAAAATCAAAAGGGAAGAACAGCTCATCATATCTCATGCTGAAAAAATTGAAGAAAAATTCAAACTTCAAGTTGTGATATTGAAGGATTCTAATGGGAGCTCTGAGCATAGTGACTAAGGCATTTGACTGCTAACCAGAAGGCTGGTGGTTCAAACCCATCAGCCACTCCTCAGAAGGAAGATGGGGCAATCTATCTCCATAGTGATACCACCTCAGAAACACAAGAAGGGATCGCCATGAGTTGGATCCGACTCGACAGCAGTGCATTGCATTGTATTGCTGTCAAAGAAGCAGGGAGGCTACATCTTCTGACCTCCTCTAACCTCACAAGAGGAAGACAGAATCACCCTCAGTAGCCCAAGGCCTATTTCTGTGAGGCCAGACATGCTACCTCCCTCCTGGCTTTTCACCAACCCTGACACCAACTGCTCCTCCTGCAGCAGCCACCACCTCTCTGCTAGGTTTTGTAATGTGCTGTGTGTGGCCACACAGAGCTCACAGATTATGGGGTTTATGAGGGAAGTACCAGGCTACAATTCAAGTTCAGGAACAATGCTTAGTCTCTCTCAGCCCACTGTTTCTCAGCCAACAGTCTCTTTCAGTCTTTCTCCCAGCAATACATATCTCTCAGTGTCTCTCAGCAGTGCATGTCTCTCAGGAGCACATTTCTCTTAGCAGTACATCTTTCTCAGCTAGCATTCATAGAGACTCCTTCCTGTAGGAGGGCTTCTTTTGAGCCTGGCATATTGGCCAAACCAACCAATCCCAACATCAGAATTCCATACACCTGAGAGAGAGAGAACTTCCCAGAAAATTACTTTGTGCTGCTCCCAACAGAAATACCCCAGGTGGATAACTTTAACAATCAGGAGCTACTCAGTTGCTCACAACAAATTCCACCACAGAGTTTATAAAAACTTATAGCTAGAAAAGCCACATTACAGAATTTGCTACACTACAGTTGGAATATGGGCAAAATATTGGATGATGCAGGAAATATCAAAAGAAGATGGAAGGAATACATAGAGTCACTGTACCAAAAAGAATTTGTTGATGTTCATCCATTTCAAGAGGCAGCATGTGATCAAGAACCAATGATATTGAAGGTAGAAGTCTAAGCTGTACTGAAGAAATTGGCAAAAA
>NW_006921681.1:163689-168797 GCF_000298275.1 Orycteropus afer afer
ATTATATATATATATATATATATGTATGTATATACATACATACATACATATACATATATACATACATATACATATACATATATATATATCCACAAACAAACCTGAGTATCAAATCAGACCACACCCTTATATATTCACAGGGAACTTGACTACCTCCCCAAGTAGGCCAGGCTAGACCCAGAGAGGCTGGAGAAAGGGCTCTTTCAAGGCCATGTGCCCATGCTCCTTCTTCCCTACAGACAGACCTTCATACACAACTATCTGTTTCTAGGCAGAGACAATTCCTTGTCCTGTAAGAAGGCTCTCAGGTAGGACAAGAAAGACAGCCAAAGGAAGGAGAGAAACCCTGCATCCCTCACCACTACCCAAGCCCACCCACTCTCAGCATACTTCTGACCACAGCCAGGCCTTATGTAGGACCCAGAACCACAAGGCAGGGCATACATATTTGAAATGTTCCGCTGTCTGAAGCTGAAGCCATCAATATATTTCAGAAAAATTTCCCTCAATAATGGTTGTTTTTTTTTTTTTTTTTTTTTTAATGTTCTTGCTATTGAAAACATGTGCCTTTATTTTCAGTATTGTAGCTATGTTTACATTTCTTTTTATTCCTCCAGGGGAGATAAATACCTTTGGTTGCAAGTACAATGATTCACTACCACTTGTCTGTCACTTTGTTGTACTGTGGTGGCTTGCGTGTTGCTATGATGCAGGAAACTATGCTTGTATTTCAAATACAAGCAAGGTCACCCATGGTGGACAGGTTTAAGCAGAATTTCCAGACTAAGACAGAATGGGAAGAAAGGCCTGGTGATCTACTTCCAAAAAAATTAACCAGGAAGAACATTATGGGTAGTAATATACCTACAAGGAAGACTGTTTAATATGACTACTCTTCTAGTTTTTACACTAACCATTAATGAAAAAATGAAAAAAAATGGTTTTTTTTTTTTTTTACCAACTTTGCAGTGTAAAATTGCTCGAACATGCAATCAAGCTGCATTGATAATTGCTGGTGATTAGAATGTGAAAGCTGGGAACAAAAAGGATCAGTAGTTGGAAAATATAGCCTTGGTGATAGATACAGCACCAGAGATCACATGATAGAAGTTTGCAAGACCAATGATCTATTCACTGGAAATATCTTTTCTCAACAACATAAATAACAACTATACATGTAGACCTCACCAGATGGAGTACACAGGAACCAAATTGACTACATATGTGGAAAGAGATAATGGAGAGACTCAATATCATCAGGCAGAGGAGGGGCTGATTGTGAGACAGTCCTGCAATTGCTCATATGCAAGTTCAAGTTCTAGTTGAAGGATATTAAAATAAGCCCTTGAAAGCCAAGGTATGTCCTTGAGTATATCCCACCTGAATTTACAGACCATCTCAAAAATAGATTTGATGCACTGAACACAAATGATTGAAGACCAGAAGAATTATAGGATGACATCAAGAACATCATATATGGAAAAAGCAAAAGGTCATCAAAAAGACAGGAAAGGAAGAAAAGACCAAAATGGATGTCAGAAGAGGCTCTGAAACTTGCTCTTGAACTTGGAGTAGCTAAAGCTAAAGGAAGAAATGATGAAGTAAAAGAACTGAACAGAATGTTTCAAAGGACTTCTCAAGAAGACAAAGTAAAGTTTTATAATGGAATGTGCAAAGACCTGGAGTTAGGAAACCAAAAGGGGAGGAACATAGGCACCACACCACCAGAGCTCCTTGCATCAAAAGAAGATGGAAAGAATACAAAAGAAGATGAAAGGAATACACAGTCACTATATTAAAAAGAATTGATTGACATTCAGACATTTCAGAAGGTAGTACATGATCAAGAACTGATGGTACTGAAGGAAGAAGTCCAACTTACACTCAAAGTATTGGTAAATAAAACAAGCCTCCAGGAATTGACAGAATACCAATTGAGATAGTTCCACAAACAGATGCAATGCTGGAAGTGCTTACTTGTATGTGCCAGGAAATTGAGAAGACAGCTACATGGCCAACTGATTGGAATAGATCTATACACCCAGACATTCCAAAGATCCAATGTAATGCAGAATTATTGAATAATATCATATATATATAGTATGCAAGTAAAATTTTCCTGAAGAAAATGAGCATATCAACAGGGAACTGCCAGAAATTCAAGCAGGATTCAGAAGAGAATGTAGAATGAGGGATATAATTACTGATGTTTGGTGAATCTTGGCTGAAAGCAAAGAATACCAGAAAGATGATTACTTGTGTTGTATTGACTATGCAAAAGTATTCAACTGTATGGATCATGACAAATTATGGACAACATTGTGAATAATAAGAATTTCAGAACAGTAAATTAGGCTCGTGCAAAGACTGTACATAGACCAAGAAGTAGTCATTCAAAGAAACAAGGGTATATTTCATGGTTTAAAATTTGAAAAAGTATGCCTCAAGGTTGTATTCTTTCACCACATGTATTCAATCTATATGCTGAGCAAATAATCCAAGAAACAGGACTATATGAAGAAAAATGTGGCATCATGATCGGAGGAAGACTCATTAGCAATCTGTGATATGCAGATGTATAACTTTGCTTGTTGAAAGTGAAGAAGATTTGAATCACTTATTGATAAACATCAAAGACTACAGCCTTCAGCATCCTCACAACTGGACTAATAAGAAATATCATGATAAATGGAAAAAAGAGTGAAGTTGTCAAGGATTTCATTTTACTTGGATCCACAATCAACACACATGGAACCAGCAGTCAAGAAATCAAATGATGCATTGCATTGCACAGATCTCCTGTAAAAAACCTCTTTAAAGTGTTTAAAAGCAAAGATGTCACTTTGAGCAGTAAGGTAGACGTGACCCAAACCATGGTATTTTCAATCACCTCATATGTATACAAAAGCTAAACAGTGAATAAGGAAGACTGAAGAAGAATTGATGCATATGAATTATGGTGTTGGAGAAGAATGTTGAATATACCTTGAACTTCCAGAAGAATGAACAAATGTTTTGGAGATGTACAGCCAGAATGCTCCTTGGAAGCAAGGATAGAGAGACTTCATCTCATGTACTTTGGACATGTTATTAGGATGGACCAATACCTGGAGAAGGACATCATCCTTGGTAAAATAGAGGGTCAGTGAAAAGAGGAGGACCTTCAGTTAGATAGACACTATGGCTGCAGCAATGGGCTAAAACATAACAATTGTGAAGATAGTGCAGTACCAGGTAGTGTTTGGTTCTGTTGTATATAAGGTCACCATGAGTCAGAACTGACTAGTGGCAACTTACAACAACACTATAAGTTAAGAACTTTACATACGTTGTGTCTACTGTTTCTCATAAAATCTCTGAAAGTCTGACTCATAGCAACCCCTCCTTGGGTTTCTGAAGCAGTATCTTTATGGAAGTAGATTGCCCAGTCTTCCTTCTGAGGAGTGGCTGGTGGGTTTGAACCTCTAGCCTTCTGGTTAGCATTCAAATGTCTTAGGCACTATGCCACCAGAGTTCCTTATGAGAAAAAACAGAGACTCAAATGTATGGGAGCTGTGGCTCAAGTTGCAGAGCTCAGCAACAGAGAAACCTGAATCACACACTCTGAACCTGGCTTATTCCTTTCTTCCCCTCCATGCTGGTCATAGCCCAGAAACTCAGGCTCACTTCCTGCAGCCCTGGCACAACCAGCTCACCCAAAGGCAGTCCCCATGGAACAGGGCACACCATTTCCATTCCAACAGCTTAGCCCTGGAGGGCTGCTCTCCTGAGGGATTTGAGCTGCTGGGTTGATGGGTCCTAGTCAGGGTGGTGTAGACCAGAGCAGCAGATTTCCCCCAACCACCCCAGCCCAGAACTCATTGGATCTGTACTCTTCAGGGTACAAGAGGGAGCAGGAGCAGCCAGGGACTTCAAGAGTGGCAAGATATCCAGATTAAGGGGCAGGAGGCAAAGCTAAGCCCCAAGCCCCCTAGAGCCAGGAAAGGGAGGGAGCAGGAGTGGCCAGGGACCTCAGGAGCAGAAGGATCCATGTAAAAGGTTGGGAGGAAAGGCAGGCCCCAGACCCCTAGAGGCAGGAAAGGGAGGGAGTGGCTGGGTACCACAAAATGGCAGGTTCCAGGTAGGAATTAGGTAAGGGGAGGACACAGAGATTTCCAACACCTAAGGGAAACAGACTTGTCTGTCAGTCTGTCATCCTGTGGGGCTTGTATGTTGCTGTGAGGCTTGAGGCTATGCCACTGGTGTTTCAGACACCAGCAGAGTTGCACGTGGTACACAGGTTTCAATGCAGCTTACAGACTAAGATAGACTAGGAAGAAGAAGGGCATCTACTTCTCAAAAATTGGTCAGGGAAAACCTTATAAATAGCAGAGAAACAGTGTCTGATACATTACTGGCCAACTATATTAATAGCTTGGAAACATTGTCTGACATAGTGCAGGAAGACAAACCCCTTGGGTCAGAAGCCACTCAAAATAGGACCGGAAAAGAGCTGCCTCATCAGAGTAGAAGAACCAGCTTAATAATATGGATAAAGTAAACCTTTCAGGACCTCCATGTGTTGATGTGGCATGACTCAAATTGAGAAGAAACAGCTGCAAACATCCACTAATAATCAGAACATTGGCTGTAAGAAGTAAAAATCTAGGAAAATTGGAAGTTATCAAAGAAATGGAATGCATAAAGATTGATATCCTAGGCATTAGTGAGCTGAAATGGACCAGTTTTAGACATTTTTAGTCAGACAACCATATGATCTACTATGCTGGGAATGACGAATTGAAGAAGAATAGCATGGCATTCATCATCACAAAGGATGTTTCAAGATCTGTCCTGAAGTGTCATGTTGTCAGTGATAGGATAATATCCCTACTTCTACAAGGAAGACCCATTAATACTACTATTATTCAAATTTATGCACCAACCACCAAAGCCAAAGATAAGGATATTGAAAATTTTTATCAACTTCTGCAGTCTGAAATTGACTGAACATGCAATCGAGATGTGTTGCTTATCACTGGTGATTGGAATGCAAAAGTTGGAAACAAAGAAGAATCACCAGTAGTTGGAAAATTTGGCCTTGGTGACAGAAATAATGCTGGAGATTG
>NW_006921681.1:169012-171156 GCF_000298275.1 Orycteropus afer afer
TTCAACTTGAAGTTAAAGACAATTAAAACAAGTCCATGAGAGCCAAAATATGACCCTGAATATATCCCTCCTGAATTTAGAGACTATCTAAAGAACAGATTTGATGCACTGAACACCAAAGACAGAAAACCAGAAGAATTGTGAGATGACATCAAAAACATGACCCATGAAGAAAGCAAGAGGTCATTAAAAATATGAGAAAGAAAGAAAAGACCAAAATGAATGTCAGAAGAGACTCTGAAATTTGCCCTTGAACAGAGAGTAGCTAAAACAAATGGAAGAAATAACAACATAAAAGAGCTGAACAGAAGATTTCAAAGAGCAGCTCAAGCAGACAAAGCCAATTACTATAATGAAATGTGCAAAGACCTGGAATTAGAAAACCAAAAGGGAAGAACATGCTCAGCATTTCTCAAGCTGAAAGAACTGAGGAAAAAAATCTAAGCCTCAAGTTGAAATATTGAAAGATTCTATGGGTAAAATATTGAATGATGCAGGAAGCAGCAAAAGAGGATAAGAAGAATATATAGAGTCACTGTATCAAAAAGAACTGGTCGATCCTCATCCATTTCAGGAGGTGGCATATGTTCAAGAACCAATGGTGTTGAAGAAAGAAGTCAAAACTGCACTAAAAGAACTGGCGAAGATCAAAGCTCCAGGAATTGACGGAATACCCATTGAGATGTTTCAACAAACTGATGCTCCGCTGGAGGCACTCACTTGGTTATGCCAAGAGATTTGGAAGACAGCTACCTGGCCAACTAACTGGAAGAGATCCATATTTGTACCCATTCCAAAGAAGGGCGATCCCACAAAATGTAGAAATCATCGTACAATATCATTGATATCACATGCAAGTAAAATCTTACTGAAGATAATTCAAAAACAGTTGCAGCAGTATATTGACAGAGAACTTCCAGAAATGCAAGCTGGTTTCAGAAGAGGATGCGGAATGAGGGATATCATTGCTGATGTCAATGGATCTTGATTCAAAGCAAAGAATACGAGAAAGATGTTTACTTGTGTTTTATTGACTATGCAAAATCTTTTGATTGTACAGAAAATAACAAATGCTGACGAGGATGCGGAGAGATTGGGACTCTCATTCACTGCTGGTGGGACTGTCAAATGGTACAACCACTGTGGAAAGCAGTAATGTGATTCCTTAAAAAGATGGAAATAGAAATGCCATTTGACCCAGACATTCCATTACTAGGTATATGTCCTAAAGTGAGAGCCATGACAAGAATAGACATATGCACACCCATGTTCATTGCAGCACTGTTTACAATAACAAAAAGTTGGAAACAACCTAGGTGTCCATCAACTGAGGAATAGAAAACCAAACTATGGTACATACACACAGTGGAATTCTACAACCCTAAAGAATAACATAGAACATGCAAAACACATCATAATGTGGATGAACTTGGAGGACATTATGCTGAGTGAAATAAGTCAATCACAGAAGGACAAATATTGTATCAGTCCATTATTGTAAACATCAAGGAATGGTTTACATATGGAAGGAAATTTTCTTTGTTGGTTACGGGGGTGGGGGGGAATACTGTTAGATAGGTAGAGATAGGTATTGATTTAGGTGAAGAGAAGGGCAATGTACCAAATGTGAGTGATCAACATGGTGGCATTGAGGAAGTGGAAGACAGAGAGAGGGACATGGGAGGTGCAGACAACAAAAAATGAACTCTTTTGCACATACAGTACTGCATTGTCAGTGAAGGCAAACATGGGTACACAGGTGGATAGATGGGTGGGCAGACTGAACTATTAGGTATGTCTATGCAGCACGGAATGTACCCAAGACCATGTATAGGGTTGGCAGACAATGGTTCTACAAGTGTATTTGTATGTTCGGTAAGAATTCCCAGGGATATTGTAGTGCTGATAAGGGACAAGGTTGTAGTCACTTCTTGACCACAGCCAGCTGCCCACAGGAATCGAGTAGTTGAACCTGTGGGCTCAGGACCATAGTCACAAGGGTCATCACACTCAATTGGCATAACATACTACACACAACATTGTTACACCTCCTACTTTGGTATCAAGATATCAAGAACATTATCCATGAAGAAAGCAAGAGATCACTAAAAAGACAAGAAAAGAAGAGAAGACCAAAGTGGATG
>NW_006921681.1:174371-204572 GCF_000298275.1 Orycteropus afer afer
ACTATGGCCCCTAGCTGCCCTTCAGGTCTGGAATTGAACCCACACCTGTGGCTTCCAGCCAAACAAAAGACAGGCATATGAGCTGAACATTTACCAGAGCTAGATACCCTTATTGGAGAGAACAATCATGGGAGAAAGAAGGGCTGTTTATGCACAGGGAGACAGTACAGGGACAGGAGTGCATGGGGGGATGGACACTGGGAAGAGGTAACTATGGGGAGGAAGTGGGAGGGGAGCTGTTGCATTGCGGTAAATTGTAGTCAATGTCATGAGACAACTGTGTGTGAACTGCTGTATGAAAAGTGAATTTTCTCTGTAAACTTGTACCCAAAACACAATTAAAATAATAATAATAATAACACAATTTTAAAAATTAAAAAAAAAACTGTAAGAGAATAAACTCCTGTTTGTTAAAAAAAATAAGAAAGCATTTGATCGTATGGGTCATAACAAATTGTGGATAACATTAAGAAGAACAGGAATTCCAGAACGCTTGATTATACTCATGAAGAACCTGTACATAGACCAAGAGGATGTCTTTCAAACAGAAAAAGGGAACACTGCATGGTTTAAAATGAGGAAGAGAGTGCATCAGGTTTGCATCCTTTTACCATATTTATTCAATCTTTATGCTGAGCAAATAATCTGAGAAGCTGGACTATATGAAGAAGAACGTGGCATCAGGATTGGAGGAAGAATCACTAACAACTTCTAATACACTCACAACACAACTTTGATTGCTGAGAGTGAGGATGACTTGAGGTACTTACTGATGAAGATTGAAGAATACAGTCTGCAGTATGGATTACATCTCAATATAAAGAAAACATACTTTATATTTGGGATCTCTGGTAGCATAGTGGCTAAGGCACTTGACTGCTAACCAGAAGGCTGGCAGTTCAAACCCACCAGCCACTCCTCAGAAGGAAGATGGGGCAATCTACTTCCGTAGTGATACTGCCTCAGAAACCCAAGGAGGGGTCGCTATGAGTTGGGTATGGCTCGATGGCACATAACAACATAAAGAAAACAAAGATCCTCACAACTATAAGCAGCAACACGATAAATGGAGAAAAGATTGAAGTTGTCAAAGACTTCACATTGCTTGGTTCTACTATCAACACCAATGGAAGCAGTAGTCAGGACATCAGACGATGTGTGGCACTGGGCAAATAGGCTGCAAAGGACCCCTTTAAAGTGCTGAAGAGCAAGGGTGTCTCCTTGAGGACTAAGGTGCTCCTGACACATGCCATGGTATTTTCAATTGTCTCATATGCATGTGAGAGCTGGACAATGAATAAGGAAGATCGAAGAATTGATGTTTTTGAGCTGTGGTGTTGGTGAAGAATGCTGAAAGTACCATGGACTGCTTAAAGAACTAACAGGTCTCATGGAGGAAATGCAGCTGGAATGCTCCTTGGAGGCGAGAATGGCCAGACGTTGTCTCACATACTTTGGTCATGTTGTCAAGAGGGACCCCTGGAGAAGGATGTCACACTTGGTAAGGTTGAGGGTTGACCAAAGAGGAGAAGGCCCTCAACGAGACAGATTGACACAGTGGCAGCAGCAGTGGGCTCAAGTATAGCAAGAATCATGGAGCTGGCCCAGGACCAGGTGGTGTTTCATTCTGCTGTGCATAGGGTCACTATGAGTCGGAGACGACTCGATGGCACCTAACAACAACAATAACTCTTGAACACAAGGCACATTGCAAGGTTAGCTGCTGGAACTCCACCTACTGGCACCCACCTCAGCTTCTTCCTACATCTAGTCCCTGTAGTGTTGCCAGTAAAGTGGCAGCTGCCAGAACAGGCTGAGCTGCACCCCAGCTGGCACCACTGTGAAGACACAGCTCGATAGATACCATGACAACAATTATACAAGGAGGCCCTCTAAGGGGTCAAAAATGAGAGTGAGTGGGAAAAAGATAGAGATGAAATCCCACTCATTGGGAAACAGGAACACACTTTACTCAGAGAATAACAAGGAGTTTGCCTGGCTGCTGGCAGGATCTGACTTTAGGATTTTATTTTATTTTATATTTTAATATGTGGAAAGTCCTGTAGGTCTCCAACTGAGCTTTCCAGGCCATTCTTTCCATTTCTACCTTCAAAACATATTCCAAACCTGCCTTGTCACCATGACAACCACCCTGATCCAGGCCTACTGGGCCTGTCTCCCAGGGACCTACCACTACCTACTCCCAGGGGTTAGTTCTAGCTTCTCTAGTCCCCTTCCTGCCACAGCCCTGCCTCACCTGACCCCCTCCACTATGTGTCAACCAGGGAGGCCTTTAAATGAAAATCAGACACAATTATTTGTCTGCTCAAAATCCTCCATTGACTCTCCATCAAACTCAGGGAAGACTCCCCCTCCTAGTATATGTACTTTGACCTCATCCTGTCTACCTTCTCTCTTGCTCACTTGGCCCCAATCATACTGGTCTTTCTTTCCATCCTAAAATACCCCCAACCTCATTTCTGCTTCAGGGCCTTTGCATTTGCTATTCCCTCTGCCTGGAATATCATTCCCCAGAATCTTTGTATGTCATGTTCCTTTTTCACATGTAGAGTTTGACTGAAATATCACCTCCTCAGGGAAGCCAATCCTGATTACCTAAACTTAATTTGGCACCCACAGACTCTCCCCATCTCAGCCTGGTTTCATTTTCATCCTAATACCTACAATTCTTTGATCTTTCATTGTGTATCTGTTTATGTATTTTCTGTCTCTGCCCTATACAAAACAGCATGAACCCAGAGAGTACATATAGGGTCTACCTTGTTTCCCCCTCTATTCCCAGGGTCAGGAATAGGACTTGTTATTACACAGTAGGTGCTCAATAAATGTTGGGTGGATAAATGAGTAAATGATTGCACAAATCTATCCCAGTCTGACTAACTTTGGGGAAGATCAATGAAAGCTCTCCAGCCCTGACATATAGGCTCCTACTACCACTGGACATACAATACAGCCTCCCACAAGCCCCCATACACTAACTGTGTATGAACCCAGACCAAGTCTGAGTTCAGGGCCCTTTTGGGTACACATGTACCAGTGTATAAATCCATCATTGTACTTTCAGGACCATGTCAAAAGTGTATATCTAATCTTCTGCTGCCTATTTTCCACTCCCACCATCCTATCCACATGGATGGTGGGTGTTATGTCTTAATGACCCCTGCAAACCCCTACCAGGGCACTGGCATGTTTAGTAGGTGTTAGTTGGACTGAGGTGATGCTCTGTGAACACACATGTAGAACCTGTGAACATACCTGTGTAGTTGTTGTTGTTAGGTGTCATTGAGTTGATTCTGATTCATAGCAACACTATGCACAACAGAATGAAACACTGCCCGGTCCTGTGCCATCCTCACAATCCTTGCTATGCTTGAGCACATTGTTGCAGTCACTGTGTCAGTCCATCTCACTAAGGGTCTTCCCCTTTTTTGCTGACCCTCTACTTTACCAAGCATAATATCCTTCTTCAGGGAATAGTCCCTTCAGACAACATGACTAAAGTAGGTGAGAGGAAGTCTGGCCATTCTCACTGGAAAGGAGCATTCCAGCCAGATCTCATCATGGGAGATGACTACATCATTATACAGCTGACAAACTACATCATAACTGCCAAGCCACTGAGAATCATGGCCCAGCTAAGTTGACAAATAACCTTAACAATCACACCAACTAAAACAGAAGCTTTAAGTAAAATCAATAGTCTCATAATATAATAGAAAAAAATCCAAGGTTCCATTGGAAATCATTCATCATACAAAAATCAGAATATCTTACAATGAATGAAATAAGGATATAAATACCAATACATGTGACAAAGATGTTAGAATGAGAAAGATTTTTAAGCAGCCACGATAAAAAATACTTCTACAGGCAATTACAAACATGCTCAAAACAAATGAAAAGGATAGAAAATCCCATTAAATAAGTAAAAAGTCTCATCAAAGAAATATAAAATATAAAGAAGCAAATGGAAATTTTAGAAATATATGTGTGTGTGTGTGTGTATATATATATATATATAACCAAAATAAAATGTTCAGTGGATAGGTTCGAGAGCAGAGTGGAAGAGACAGAATAAAGAATCAGGGAATTAGAAGACAGAATAATAGAAATTACCCAATCTGAACAACAGAGAAAGATTTCATATTCATGTCATCAGTCACAGAAAGAGAGGAGGAAGAGGAAAGCACTGGAAAAATATTCAAAGAAATGATAGTTGAAAATTACCTAAATTTGGAAAGACACTTAAGACTACAGATTTCAGAAACTAAATGATCCCAAGCAAGTTAAACTCAATGATTTTCTGAAAATTAAAAACAAAGAAAAATCTTGAGAGGAGCCAGAGTAAAATGACATCTTACTTATAGGGGAAAATCTTTTAGAATGATAGCAGATTTCTCATCAGAAACCATGTAGGCACAAGGAAGTGGCACAGTATTTTTCAAGGGCTGAAACAAACAAACAAAAAGAACTGTCAACTAAAAGTCTTATGTTGTTGTTAGGTGCCATCAAGTCAGCTCCAACTCATAGTGATGCTGTGCACAACACAACTAAACACTGTCCTGCTGTGGTATAGTAAATTACTTTGTGTGGCTTTTCTACCCATAAGTCTTTGTAAACTCCAAGGTGGGATTTTCTATGAGCAACTGAGGAGCTCCTGATTGCTGAAGGTGTCCACCTGGAGTATTTCTGTTGGGTGTGGCACAAAACTATGTTCTGGGAGGTGCCCACTCTCTTACGTGCTTAGAGTTCTGATGCTATAATTGGCTAGTTTGACCACCCGGCCAGGCTCAAAAAGGAGGGCTCCTGGAGGCAGAACTCTCTCTGACTGCTGGTGGAGGAAGACATGCTGCTGAAAGAGACACGGGCTCCTGAGACACGCGTTTCTGGGAAAGAGACGCAAGAGACACGCACCCCAGAAAGAAACTGTGAGAGACTCTTGGCTGAGGGATGGTGGGCTGGAGAGAGAGACTGAGCATTTTTTCCTGAGTGCAAATTGTAGCTTGGTGCTTCCCTAATAAACCTTGTAATCTGTGAATTCTGTGTGGCCACTGCAGCGAATTATCGAACCAAGGAGAGAGGTGGTGGGTGCTCTGGGAGGAACGGTTGGAGAAAGGGCTGGAGGGAGGCAACATGTCTGGCCTGGCAGGAATAGGCCTTGGGTTACTGCTGGTAATCCTGTCTTCCCCTTGTGGGATTAGAGAAGGTCAGAACATGTGGCCTCCTTGCCGTTTTTGCACCTGCCCTGTGCCAGCTTCACAATCCTTACTATACCTGAGCCCATTGTTGCAACCACTGTGTCAATCCATCTCATTGAGGGAGAGATGACTTTTTCTTATAGCCAATGAAAATATACACACAAGGAAAATCAACACACATACTCCTCACTTATCAACTATCTCATTACCTGGCATTTCACATTTACAATAATAGTAAACAATCTACTATCCAACTATTTTGTGTATTAACAATGTATGTCTGGCACTAAGGAATGCTGAGGTGTGAGGTGAGAGAACGTTGGCTGTGATGGTTAAGGTTATGTGCCAACTTGGCTGGCTATGACTCGCAGTGGTTTGGCAGGTATGTGATGATGCAATTTAGCAGTTATGTAATGATGTAATTTGACAGCTATGTAATGATGTAGTCATCCCCCACTTTGTGATCTGATGTAGTAATCCTCCATTTTCACATAATACCAATGTTCATATAACAACCTGTTCTTTGGAACGTAACAATTTTGATTAGTGGGAAGTGGTTGCATACCCAGAGATGGAGGAAAACTAAGAGAATTTGTCAACAGCACACCTCCCTAAAAGTAGCTAAAGAACTGGGGAAGCTGCAGAGAAATAACTCTCTTACATGGCTGGTGAGTGTACAGAACAAACATTTCAACTTATAAGAAGAGCAATTTTTGTAATATCTATCAAAATCATGAGTGCATTTACTTTTTGCCCCTGGAGTCCGACTTCTGGTACTTTTCCTGATAGATATTTCTGAAAATGTACAAAATTACTTTTGTCACACTTATTTCTGTAGCATTGTTTGTAATAGAAAATATTAGAAATGATCTAAATCTTCATCAATATGGAACAGATGGAATGTGTTGCAATAATAAAAAAGAAGAAGAAGCTTCCTATGTATTCTGGAAACATGTTCAGGATATAATAAAATAATAAAAACAAAGTGAAGAACTATGAATATAATGTGATACCTTTCAAATAAGAGATGGAGTAAGAGAACTAACAAATATATTCATGCTATATTTGCATTAAAGATTGGAAGAAAGTAATACTCAAGAAAGTGATAGAAGTTGTTTCCTGTATGGGGTGATAAGGGATGAGAGTATGATGTAGTATGTGGGAAGAAAGATAAGAACAAGGTTTCTCTTAAGTGTATAGATGTTTCAACAAATAGATTCAATGCTGGAAATCCTCACTCATCTATGACAAGAAATTTGGAAAACAGCTACCTGGGCAACCAACTGGAAGAGATCCATATTTGTTCTCTAAAGAAAAGTGATTCAACCGAATATGGGAATTGTCAAACAATATCATTAATAACACATGAAAGTAAAAATTTGCTGAAAATAATAAAAAATGATTGCAGCAGTACATAAGTAGAAAACTGCCAGATATTTAAGCCAGATTTAGAAGAGAATGTAGAATAAGGGATATCATTGCTGATGTCAGATGGATCTTGGCTGAGAGCAAAGAATACCAGAAAGATGGTTACCTGTGTTATATTGGCTATGCAAAGGCATTTGACTGTGTGGATTATAACGAACTATGGATAACATTGCAAAGAATGAGAATTTCAGAACATTTAATTATGCTCATAAGGAACCTGTACAGAGACAGAGAGGCAGTCATTTTAACAAAGCAAGGGGATACTGCATGGTTTAAAATAAGGAATGGCGTGTATCAGGGTAGTATCCTTTTACCATACTATTCACTAAGTATGCTGAGCAAATAATCTGAGAAGCTGGACTATATGAAGAAAAATGTGGCACCAGGATTAGAAGACTCATTAACAACCTGTGATATGCAGATGACATAACCTTGCTTACTGAAAGTGAGGAAGACTTGAAGTGCTTACTGATGAACATCAAAGACTACAGCCTTCAGTTTGGATTACATCTCAACACAAAGAAAGCAAAAACCTCACAACTGGACCAATAAGCAACATCATAATAAATGGAGAAAAGATTGAGGTTGTCAAGGATTTCAGTTTACTTGGATCCACAAAGCCAATGGAAGCAGCAGTCAAGAACTCAAATGAGGAAATCATGAATTGCACTTGGCAAATCTGCCCTAAAAGATCTCTTTAATGTGTTAAAGAGTAAAGGATGCTACTTTGGAGTGTAAGGTGTGCCTAACCCAAGCCATTGTCATTTCAATAGCCTCATATGCATATGAAAGTTGGACAGTGAATAAGAAGACTGCAGAAGAATTACTACCTTGGAGTCAGATCTGACTCATAGCAACCCCCTCCTTGGGTTTCTGAGGCAGTATCACTATGGAAGTAGATTGCCCAACCTTCCTTCCAAAGAGTGGCTGGTGGGTTTGAACTGCCAGCCTTCTGGTTAGCTGTCAAATGCCTTAGGCACTACACCACCAGAGCTCCTTTTTTTATTTTGTCTAGAAGAATTACAGCAGGAAGCAATGGCAGACAGGGCCAGCAGCCAGAACAGGTGAGGCAAGGTGGGGGAGAGCCCCAAGGTGGCAGGAAGCAGTGGCAAACAGGGCTGGTGGCCAGAGCAGGTAGGGGGAAGCCCAGGCATTGAGCAGAGTGGTTGGAACAGCTAAGGGAGATGAACTTCCCTGTTGGTTTGTTGTACTGTGGTGGCTTGCATGTTACTGTGAGGCTGGAGGCTATGCCAGTAGGGGTGACTATGGTGGACCAGTTTTGGTACAGCTTCCAGACTGAGACAACTCAGAAGAAGGAAGAGGCCATCCGCTTCTCAAAGAATTGGCCAGTGAAAACTTTATGAATAATAGTGAAACACTGTCTTGTATATTACTGGAAAATTTTATGAATAGCCCTGAAATATTGTCTGATACAGTACTGGTAGATGAGACCCTCAGGTTGGAAAACACTCAAAATATGACTGGGAAAGAGCTGCCTCATCAGAGTAGAGACTACCTTAATGATATGGATAAAATAGAGCTTTCAGGACCTCCATTTTCTGAAGTGCCATGATTCAATATGAGAAGAAACAGCTGCAAATATCCATTAATAATTGGAACATAGAATGTATGACCCATGAATCTAGGAAAATTGGAAATTGTCAAAAATGAAATGGAACACATAAAGATTGATATCGTAGGCATTAGTGAGTTGAAATGAACCAGTTGTGGCCATTTTGACTCAGACAACCATATGATCTACTATGCCAGGAATGACAAATTGAAGAGGAATGGCATGGCATTCATTACCCCAAAGAACGTTTCAAGACCTATCCTAAAGTACAGTGCTGTCAGTCATAGAATAATATCCATACGCCTACAAGGAAACCCCTGGGAGCAAGGTTGGGCAATCTACTTCTGTAGTGATACTGCCTTGGCAGCCCAAGGAGGAGTCACTATGAGTTGGGTCCGACTCGACAGCACATAACAGTAACAACAAGGAAAGCCAGTTAATACTACTATTATTCAAATTTATGCACTAACAACCAACACCAAAGATGGGGAATTTGAAGTTTTTAACAACTTTGCAGTATGAAATTGACCAAACATGCAATCAAGATGTGCTGATTATCACTGGTGATTGAAAAGCAAAAGTTGGAAACAAAGAAGAATCACTGATAGTTGGAAAATTTGGCCTTGGAGATAGAAATAATGCTGGAGATCACATGATAGAATTTTGCAAGACCAACAACTTATTCATTGAAAACACCTTGTTTTACAACACAAATAGCAGCTACATGCATGGACTGCACCACATGGAGTACACAAGAATCAGGTTGACTATATCTGTAGCAAGAGGCAATGGAGAAGCTCAGTATCTTTAGCCAAAATAAGACCAGGAGCTGATTGTGGAACAGATCATCAACTGCTCATATGCAAGTCCAAATTGAAGTCAAAGACAATTAAAACAAGTCCACAAAAGCCAAAATATGACTTTTATTATATCCTTCCTGAATTTACAGACCATTTAAAAAAATAGATTTGATGCATTGAACATGATGACAAAAACCAGAGGAAATGTGGGATGACATCAAGAACATCATCCAAGAAGAAAGCAAAAAGTCACTAAAAAGAAAGGAAAGGAAAAAAAGACCAAAATAGATGTAAGAAGAGACTCTGAAACTTGCTCTTGAATGGAGAGTGGCTAAAGCAAATGGAAGAAATGACAAGACAAAAGAGATAAACAGAAGATTTCAAAGACTAGTTCAAGAAGACAAAGCCAATTACTATAATGAACTGTGCAAAGACCTGGAGTTAGAAAACCAAAAGTGAAGAACAGGCTCAGCATCCCTCAAGCTGAAAGAACTGAAGAAAAATTTAAGCCTCAAGTTGCAATATTGAAAGATTCTATGGGCAAAACATTGAACGATGCAGGAAGCATCAAAAGAAGATGGAAGGAAAACACAGAGTCACTATACCAAAAATAACTTGTTGATGATCATCCATTTCAGGAAGTGCCATATGATCAAAAACCAATGGTATTGAAGGAAGAAGTCTAAGCTGCATTGAAGGAATCAGCAAAGAACAAGGCTTCAGGAATTGACAGAATACCCATTGAGATGTTTCAACAAATGGGTGACCTGCTGGAGGCACTCACTTGGTTATGCCAAGAGATTCGGAAGACTGCTACCTGGCCAAGTGACTAAAAGAGATCCATATTTGTAGCCATTCCAAAGAAAGGTGATTCCACAGAATGTGGAAATTATTGAACAATATCATTAATATCACATGCAAGTAAAATCTTACTGAAGATAATTCAAAGACAGTTGCAGCAGTATATAGACTGAGAACTCTCAGAAATGCAAGCTAGATTCAGAAGAGGGTATGGAATGAGGGATATCATTGCTGATGTCAGATACAGTGGCTGATGGTGAAGAGTATTGAATATACCATGGTCTGCAAGAAGAACAAACAAATCTGTCTTGAAAGAATTGCAGCCAGAATGCTCCTTACAAGCAAGAGTGGCTCAAAGCAAAGAATACCAGAAAGATATTTACTTGTGTTTTATTGACTATGCAAAGACATTCAATTGTGTGGATCATAACAAATTATGAGTAACATTGAGAAGAATGGGAATTCCTTAACACTTAATTGTACTCATGGGGAACTTGTACATAGACCAGGAGGCTGTCATTTGAACAAAACAAGGGGATACTGCATGGTTTAAAATCAAGAAGGGAGTGTGTCAGGGTTGTATCCTTTCAGCATACTTATTCAATCTGTATGCTGAACAAATAATCAGAGAGGCTGGACTATATGAAGAATGTGGTATCAGAATTGGAGGAAGACTCATTAACAACCTGTGTTATGTAGACAATACAACTTTGTTTGCTGAAAGGGAGGATGACTTGAAACACTTACTGATGAAGATCGAAGACTACAGTCTGCTGTATGGATTATATCTCAACATAAAGAAAACAAAAATCCTCACAACAGCATCAATAAGCAGCATCACTATAAATGGAGAAAAGATTGAAGTTGTAAAAGACTTCATATTACTTGGTTCTACAACCAACACCAATGGAAGCAGCAGTCAAGATATCAGACATCGTATAGCATTGGTCAAATCTGCTGCAAAGGACCTCTTTCAAGTGCTGAAGAGCAAAGATATTTCCTTGAAGACTAAGATGTGCTTGATGCAGGCCATGGTATTTTCAATCACCTCATATGCATGTAAGAGCTGGACAATGAAAAAGAAGACCAAAGAAGAGTCAATGCTTTTGAGTTGTGGTGTTGGCAAAGAATGCTGAAAGCACTGTGGAGTGCTGAAAACACTAACGAATCTGTCCTGGAAGAGGTGCAGCCAGAATCCTCCTTGGAAGCAAGAATGAACAGATTTCATCTCACCTACTCATGTTGTAAGAAGGGGCCATTCCCTGGAGAAGGATATCATTCTTGGTTAAGTGGAGGGTCAACAAAAATGAGGAAGGCCCTCAAACGAGATGGACTGTTACAGTGGCTGCAACGATGGGCTCAGGTATAGCAAAGATGATGGGGTTGGCACAGGACTGGGCAGTGTTTTGTTCTGCTATATACGAGGTCACTATGAGTCGGAGACGACTCAACGGCACTTAACAACAACAACAGAAGAAATGATGCTTTTGAATTGTGGTGATGGTGAAAAGCATTGACTATACCATGATCTACAAGAAGAACAAATAAATCTGTCTTGAAAGAATTGCAGCTGGAATGCTCCTTAGAAACAAGAGTAGCCAGACTACATCACTTACACTTTGTTCATGTTGTCAGAAGGGACCAGTCCCTGGAGACAGATATCATACTGGGTAAAGTAGAGGATCAACAAAAAAAGAGGAAGACCCCAGACAAGATGGATTGACACAGTGGCTGCAATGATAGCTCAACTCAAGCATGACAGTGATTATGAGAATGGTGCAGAACCAGGCAGTATTTCAGTCTATGAATCAAAACCAACTCAACAGCACCTAGGTACAACACCAACTAGTGTATATGGATTTCTGACCTATAAGAATATATAACCTATACAAATAAATAAATGGAAATGGCTAAAGAACATTCTCAAGACAGAAAGCAAACAATAAAAGAAAGAACCTTAGAATATAAAGAAGGGAGGATACAGTTAGCAAAAATGGGAAAATACAATATGCTTTCCTCCTCTTGAGTTTCCTAAATTGCATTTGAGTTTTGAAGCAAAAATTGCAATACTGTCTGTTGTGGTTCTACATGTATTTAGAATATTTAAGAAAATTATATTATAAATGAAGAAGGATAAATAGATGGAAAAGGAGGTGAGTTTTCTACACTTCTCTTGAAATAAAATGACAACACTAGTAAATCGTGATTTAAAAAAAGAAGTAACCTTGAGTTGACTCCAACCTATGGTGACGTCATGTGTGTTAGAGTCGAACTGTGTACCGCAGAGTTTCCAAAGGCTGACTTTTCAGTAGATCACCAGGCCTTTCCTCTGAGACAACTTTGGGTGGACTCTAACTTGCAAATTTTCAGTTAGTAGTGAAACACATTAACCATTTGAACACTCTATAGAATCTAGAGACTGTGATAGGTCATGTATATACAATGTTAAATTCAGAACAAACAAAATTTAAAAGACTTTACAAAAAGGTAAACTCACACACTATATATATATATATATATATATATATATATATATCTGTTGCTATCAGGTCAACTCTGGTGACCCCATGTATTACAGAAAGCACATGTAAAACCAAACCAAACTCACTGTCATTGAGTGGATTCCAACTCATAGCAACCCCCTTTGGGTTTCTGAGGTAGTAAACCTTTACCAAAGTACATTGCCCCATCTCTCTTCCATGGACTGGCTAGTGTGTTTAAACCACCAACCTTCCAGTTAGCAGTCAAATACCTTAAGCACTGTGCCACCAGAGTTCCTTAAGCACACTATAAACCAAAAAAAAAAAAAACCCACTGCCTACAGCAATCCCCATTGAGTGTCCAAGGTGGTAAATCTTTACAGAAGTAGATTGTCCTGTCGTCCTTCCATGGAGTGGCTGGAGGGTTTGAACCACCAATCTTCTGGTTAGCAAGCAAATGCCTCAGGCACAGTGCCACCAGAGCTCCTCAAGCACACTATAGTTAAATAAATATGGAATTCTGAAAAATTGTTTGATTAAGCCACAATAATACAGGGGAATGAAAACGGGAAAAATGAAATACAGAAAGGACAAAACAAATAAAATAGAAAATCAGGCTTATGCCTTTAATATATCAATAATTACATCAAATGTAAATGGTCTAAATAAACTGATTGAAAGATAAAGTTTTCAGAGTACATTAAAATGTATGACCCAACTGTATACTTGCTACCAAAAAAAAAAAAAAAAAAAAAAAAACCCTCACTTCAAATGTCATAATGTTGGGAAACTGAAAATAGAAGTTGGGAAAAGTATATATCATGTAAACATTAATCAGATGAAGTAAAATTGGCTGTTTAATATCAGATAAGTAAATTACCAGAGGCAGAGAGTGATATTGTATAATAATAAAAGGGTGAATCCACCAAGAAGGCATATCAATCCTAAACATATATGCACCAAACAAGAAAGCTGCTAAATATTGTTGGTGTTGTTGTTAGGTACCATCAAGTTGGCTCTGACTCATAGCAACCCTAGGTATTACAGAATGAAACACTGCCCAGTCCTGTGCCAGCCTCACAATACTTGCTATACCTGAGCCCATCATTGCAGCCACTGTGTCAATATATCTTGTTGAGAGCCTTCCCCTTTTTCGTTGACCATCCACTTTACCAAGTATGATATCCTTCTCCAGAGAATGGTCCCTTCTGACAACACGACCAAAGTCGGTCAAACAAAGTCTGTCCATTCTCACTTCAAAAGAACATTCTGGTTGCACTTCTTCCAGGACAGATTCATTTGCTCTTCTGGCTGTCCATGGTATTTTCAGTATCCTTTGCCAACATGACAACTCAAAAGCATCAACTCTTCTTCAGTCTTCCTTATTCATTGTCCAGCTCTCACATGCATACAAGGTGAGTGAAAATACCATGGCCTGGGTCAGGTGCATTTTAGTCTTCAAAGAGATATCTTTACTCCTCAGCACTCCAAAGAGGTCTTTTGCAGCAGATTTGCCCAGTGCAACATGTCATCTGATGTCTTAACTGCTGCTTCCATGGGTGTTGATTGTGGAGTCAAGTAATATGAAATCTTTGACTTCAATCTTTTCTCCATTTATTGTGATGCTTCCTACTGCTCCTGTGATGAGGGTTTTTGTTTTCTTTATGCTGAGATGTAAGCCATACTGCAGACTGTATTCTTCAGTCTTCATCAGTAAGTGCTTCAAGGCATCCTCACTTTCAGCAAGCAAAGTTGTGTCATCAGTGTATCACAGGTTGTTAATGATTTTTCTAATCCTGATGCCATGCTCTTCTTCCTATAATCCAGCTTTTCTGATTATTTGCTCAGCATACAGATTGAATAAGCATGGTGAAAGGATACAAGCCCGACGCACTCCCTTCCTGATTTTAAACCATGCAGTATCCCCTTGTTCTGTTTGAATGACAGCCTCCTGGTCTGTGTACAGGTTCCTCATGAGCACAATTAAGTGTTCTGGAACTCCTGTTCTTCTCAATGTTATCCATAATTGGTTATGACCCAAACAATTGCAAAAAGTGATAGAACTGAAAGAAGAAATAGACAAGTCCATAGTAGAGTGAAAACTGCAGTATACCTCTCTCAACAATTGATAGAACAACCAGCCAAAAAATCAAGAGCCCTGGTAGCACTATGGTTAAAGCACTGGTTTGAATCCACCAGTCACTCAACGGGAGAAAGATATGGCAATCTGCTTTCATAAAGATTTACAGACAAAAATCAACAAGGATATAGAAGAACTTAGCTTTGGTTGCAAAGCTGCTTAAATAGTTGAAAATCTATCAAATAACAGAATTTAATCAAAATTTAGAGAACACTCTACCCAACAATAAAAGAACACACTTTCAAGATTGATCATGTCTTGTGCCATAAAACAAACCTCAACATGGAACTGAAATCTTCGAGTGTGTTCTCTGACCATGATGGCATCAAACAAGAATTCCAAAACAGAAAGATAACAAGAAAATTTCCAAACACTTGGACAAAATAACACACATCTAAATAATCTGTATATGAAAGATGAGGTCTCAAGGAAAACCAAAAACTACTTTGAACTGAATGGGAGAAAGAGAAAAAAAAAAATCCATTTGGTTAAACAATGTTGGGAGGGAAATATATAGTACTAAATGCAAACACTAGAAAAGAAGAACATCTCAAATGAATAATCTATGCTTCCATCTCAAGAACTTAGAAAAGAACAGAATGTACTCTGAAAAGAACAAAAGCAAGCAAAAGGAAAGAAATAACAAAGATAAGAGCAGAAATCAATGAAATTATAAACAGAAAAACAATCAAGTAAATCAATGAAACCAAGAGCTTGCTCTTTGAAAAGATTAATAAAATGGGCAAGCTTCTAGCAAGACAGATACAGAAACACAGACAAAAGATCCAAATTACTTGTATCAGTAATGAAACAGGATAGACCCTGTCTGCATCAAAAGAAGGATAAGGGAATAATATAAATAACTCTACACACATAAATTGACGACTTCAAAGGAATGGATAACACAAACTACCACAACTTAGCTAATATGAAATAGATAATTCCAGAGGCCATATAACTCTTCAGAAAACTGAATCAGTAATTTTCAAAGTACCAAAACACAAATCTCCAAGACCAGGTGGTTTCACTGGAGAATTCTACCAAACATTTTTAAAAGAATTAATGCTAATTATCCACACTCTCTTCCAAAATACAGAAGGAAAGGGAACACATCACAATTTATTTTATGGAGCTTCAACAGTAACTGGGGGCACTGGGGGGAAGCTTTAGCCTGATTCCAAAACCAGATAAAGACAGTACAAAAGAGAAGAAAACTGCTAATATCCCTCATGAAGCTAGACACAAAAAATCCTTAAAAAACAGAATAATAATGAGCAAATAAAATTCACTAACATATGAAAAGAATTATATACCATGACCAAATGGACTTTGTTTCATGGATACAAAGCTGATTTGATATTTGAAAATTATCAATGTAATCCACAATATTAACAGGCTAAAGAAGAAAAGTCACATGATCTTATCAATTGATACAGAAAAGTATTTAACAACATTCAGCACCCATTCATGATAAGATAATAATAATAAGAAGAAGAATAGAGGGAACATCCTCGATTTGGTAAAAGGATCTACAAAAACATACAACTAACATTGTATTTAATGATGAAAACTTTCCCCTAAGATCAGGAATAAGACAAGGATGTCCACTCTCATAACACTTACTATAGGGCTGGATGTTCTAACCAGTGTCATAGGCAAGAAAAGACAACCAAAGACATTCAGATAAGAAAGGAAGAAATAAAACATCCCTATTTGCAAAGGATATGATTGTCTATGCAGAAAATCCCAATGAATCTACAAAATAAATAAATAAATAAATCCTGCAACTAATAAGTTAGTTCAGCAAGTTTGCAGGATATAAGACACACAGCAAAAATCAATTGCATTTCTCTATATAATGAATGCATAGACACTGAAATTAAAAATACAATACTATTTACAATCACTCAAAAAAAGAAATACTTAGATGTAAATCTAACAAAGCATGTACAGGACTTATGTGCTGAATACTACATAATGCTGATTAAAAAAGTCAGAGAAGATCTAAACAAATGGAGAGATCTGTCATGTTCATAAAGAGCCCTGGTGGTGCAGTGGTTAAGTGCTCAGTTGCAAACTGAAAAGTTGGTGGATCAAATCCACCAGCCACTCCATTGGAGAAAGATATGGCAGTCTGCTCTGGTAAAGATTATAGTCTTGGAAACCCTGTGGGGCAGTTCTATAAAGTCTCTATGAGTCAGAATCAACTCAAAGGTAACAGGTTTGGTTAGATTTGGTATCATGTTCATGATTTTGAAAACTCAACATAGTACTGATTTCAATGTTCCCCAAATGATATAGAGGTTTAATCTAATTCTTATCAAAATCCCAACAAGATTTTTTTTAATATAGACAAGATTATTTGAAAATGTATATGCAATAGCAAAGAATCTAGAATAACAAAAACAAAACTCTTTTGAAAAAGAAAAATAAAGTAGAAGTAATCAGCCTATCTAATTTCAATATTTACACATCACAGCAATCAAGATTTGTGATACTGAAAAATAGAGAGAGACATAGATCAATGGAACAGTACAGAGACCCCAGGAACAGATCTACACAAACATGTCCAACTGATTTTTGATGAAGGCACGAGAGCAATTCAATGGGAGAAAGAGAGTCTTTTCAACAAACAGCGCTGGACCAGTTGGACATTCATAGACAAAAATATAAATCTTGATCTAAACCTTACTTGTTATACAAGAATCAACCTAAAATTGATCATGGGCTTAAAAGTGAAATATAAAACAAACAAACTTTTACAATAAAAGTAGGAAAATCCTTTGAGATCTAGGACAGGCACAGATTCTTAGATTTGACACAAAAGCATGACTCATAACATGAAAACCTGATAAATAGGACTTCATCAAAGTTAAAAAAAAAAAAAAAACTTTTGTTCTATGAAAGACCCTGTTAAAAGGATAAAAAGACAAGCTATCAAGTAGGAGAAAATATAAGCAAACCATATATCTAACAAAGAACTAGTATTGAGAATATATAATGAACTCCCAAAAGTCAACAATAAAAGAGTAAATAAGTTCTCGATAATACATTTGCATGGTGATTGACAGTTTACAACTTGTCATCCTACCCATTATCTTTTGTAACCATTCTATCAGTCCTGATTAATATTAAGGTCCTTGCTGTACAGATGAAGGGATGACGGTTTAGGGACTTCCTTCTCTTTACTACTCCTAGTAAGAGATAGACCAGGACTTAAACCCAGCACCCTAAGGAACAGCCAAGACTCCTCAGATGCATCTGCCCTCAGAGAGGACTGGCCTGTGTGGGAACAGTTTCCTCAGCCCCTTTGTCCTGAGCCTTCAGGCACCAGTCAACAACCCCCACTTTGTTATAAAATTGTACATGTGGAGACAGCAGATGGTGCCAAAGATTGATAAAGAAGATTGAAAACTTAATGGGTTTTGGAAAAGGCACACAGTTATGGGATGGTTCTTGTGGTCCAAACAGGGCAGGGTTCTAAGACTGTTTACAGTGTGGGCTGGAGTACATGTATCTGGACCCAGTAGTTCAGCAGGAGTCTAGGTGGGAAGGTAAGGCCAAGAAGGAGAAACTGGAGTGTTGGTAGGAATTTACAAGATACTCACCCTTGTCATGTTTATTTCACTGCTGGTTTTAAAGCTGCTTTGCCATGCAAACAGGCTCAGCAGCTGCATGAACAAATCTGGGATGGTACAAATACTGAGGTGAGGAAGTGGCTAAAAATTTTACAAAGCCTCTTTCGAGTCATTTATGTTGTGCTTTTGAAGAGCCCTCGGTTATGGATGAGAAGATGAGCAGAGTGGACAGGAAGCATCTCAGAACAGTAGAAGATGGGGGAAGGAATCTCACTTTGGTTGTGAATATATCAATTCTAGGACAATTCTATTTTGCCACATAAAGGAGCCAGACTTTTCAAAGAAAATCAGCCTTTCATAAAGTTTCTGCAAAACCTGGTCAAGAGTATGTGTGTCACTCTCAGATATCACTGCAGTGCTGTAGGTGTTTAAATAGATCAGTGGACTACAGGAAAAAAAAATTAAAACACCCATTTAAGCAGACTGTCTTAGAAATTCTGTAGACTAAGGAAAGCCTCAGCCTATTAGGGCTCTGGGATAACCGGGTGGGATGTTGACTGTGGAGAGCATGTGACACATTCCAACTTTTTTCCCAAGTGTTTGAAGGGCCATCAGTATCAGCTCTACCTGGAGGTGCCGGTTGAAAATGTAGGTTCCCTGGCCCCATGCCAGGCCTGCTGAACCCTAATTCTGCAGGAGTTTCCCAGGGATCTTCATTTTTAACAAATTTCTCAGATGATCCCTATGCACAACAGGAAGCTGTGTAGGACTGCTGACTCGGTTCCTACTGAGGTCAATGCATAGCAAAGAACCCAGAAATTGAGACAGAACTTGAAATCTAATTCCCCAGTCCTTAGCATCACCCACCTGGAGGGCTAGAGGGACTGGAGTTGAGAGATTAAAATGGTGCTTGGAAGTTGACAGATAATTTCATTGGAAAGAAGTGAGTTGTCTGTGAGACCTACCTTTCTGGGAGGGGGGCAGGGTACTCCCCTTACCTCAAGAAGGAGAGAGGAGCTTCTAGGAGACCCTCAGAGAGTTTGATACTTGTCCCCAAAAGGGTGCAGAACACAGGTTGAAGTTGACTCACTCGTGAAGATGGGTCTATGGCAAGGGTGTGGCTGCACTGCTGCAGAAGACTGATGGACAAGAGGGCTATGAGGAAGGCAACTCCCCCACCATGGACAGAGCCATGCTGTGCATCTGCTGGGGACAGATGGGACCACGTGGTCAGGTAATTACCTAGGGCCAGGAAGACTGCCTGAAAGGACAGCACATAGGGATCCCTTTGAAGTCTATGCCAGGTGCTTTGGGGTCAATCAGGAACCACAGTGAGCAAACAGAGGGTTGGCCCCTGCCACTACAGCTCTGTGACTGCAGAGTCACAGAGGACAGAGAGCAAGAAGTCCCCAAGAAGTCCTCAGAACTTACAATGCCAAATGACATCTCTGTCCAGAACATGAGATGTTCCCTGCCCCCTACCTTTTCCATCCTTGCTCCCACCTCAGAACACCAGGTATGTTGAGGATTGAGTGGAAAGAGGAACCTGGACCTGTTGGAGTAAAGAGAACAGAAGTCACCCACTCCTCCCACTATGGGCTGTCAGCCTCGACCAAGCCTGAGCTGGGGCCAGAGAGACACTGATTTTTCTTTTTTTTTTTTTAATGATGTAATAATGTGTATTATTTATTTATTTATAATTGTGATTCGGGTGAAAATTTACAGAGCAAATTCACTTTCTATACAACAGTTCACATACACTTTGCCTCATGACATTGACTACGATTTACCCCAATGCAAAAGCTCCCCTCCTACTTCCTCCCGATAGTTACCTCTTCCCTGTGTCCATCCCTCCATGCACTCCTGCCCCCTGAGCCTGTCTCCCTGTGCATACACAGCCCTTCTTTCTCCCATGATTGTTGAGAGACACTGATTTTGAATGAAGGTCAGCATTTTGGTTATTTTACTGGACTAGACATTGCTTTTTAAAAAATGAGAGAATATTCTGGTAATTAAATTGATCAGTGGGCTTTTACTTTCTAAAACTGACCAGAGATGACATTGTGTGACCTGTCTGTGATTTTATCCAAGGAACAATCTGATGAGCCCAAAGACCAAGTTTGTACACACCAGGCTCTCAGAGCACCCCCACGCATTCCATTACCCAACATCAATAAATGTTAATAACCTGGAGTTGGAGAACCACTGACTGACATTAAGTTGGAAGCAGCTCCCTAGTGTTAGAATCTTCTTAGAAGCTAAGAGTAACTTTTTTGGGACTCATGTCTCCCAAAAGACAGGAGAAAAAAAAAAAAAATCCCTTACTACAGCCAATTCTGAGGCGAGCCAAGTGGGACATGTGCTGTGGTCTCAAGCCATCACCCCAAACACTGTAGTGTGCCCTGAAGCCATGAAGGCTCCCACCATCTGAGAGATGGCCAGACAAGATGTGACAGATGCGACAAAGACTCCTAATTGCCTACACAACATCTATTCTAGCTTTCCTCCTTAGGAGCAGAAACCCAAATTTTAACCTGGCAATGATGAGACCATCTAAAAGACTATACCCATCCCAGTCTCCCTTGCACTCAATGTGGACATGTGATTATGTTCTGGCCAATGACACGTGAGCCAAGTGTTGTCTGGTACTTCTAGGAAGTCTCTCTAAAGGGACATGGATGTGATGGCTGGGGTTGCAGCACTCATCCTGCACCAAGAAGATGAGGGCAGGCTGATGTGTGATTCTTACCAAGTCTCTACAGCCATCCGCCTCCTAGCCACAGTTACACAAAAGAGATATAATGTATTCACCTTGTTTAAAACACTGGTGTTGGAAAGTTACCTGTTAAATGCAATGAACCCAATCTCAGGATACATGCAACAGCCCTTTCACATACTGCATGCCACCAAGCACACTGCCAGCCTGTGTTATGGTAGGCACTCAGGTCAGAGCTAACTCCCACCTCCCTTGCACGCTCCAGGTGAGAAAAGCATGACATGGAGTTTTGCCCTTAGTTCTCTGTACCAAGTTAATTCATTGAGTTCACTGAACTTCCTCTTAATTGATCAGGGAAGCAGATTACAATGTGGCATTTGTTGGTTGAAGTGATTAGGGCTTTATACCAGGAGTGAAGCTCTGGCCTCTAACTGGACTTTTATCTCCAGGTCATGGGTCATGCTTTAACCCTGGCCTTAGATGGTGCAACATGGTCTGCAAGGGAGAACAAACACAGCTAGTTACACCTTTATGGCCACTGTACTCCAGGACTTTACATTCTAGCTATCACAGTACACTGTCTGTCTGGTTCTCAGTAACAGTTTCTTGAGTAGAAAGACAAGTGGGTAAAGGGATGGAGGATGGATGGATGGATGGATGGATGGAAGACTGGATGGATAGATGATGGATGGATGGTTGGATGATGGATGAATGAGTGGGTGGATGGATGTGGGTGGGTAGGTGGATGGATGGGTAATGGGTGGTGGATGGATAGATGAGTGGATGGATGGATGGATATATCTGAGTGCATGGATATTGTGTGGGCAGGTATATGAATGGATGAATTAATGAACAAACAAATATACAAGGCCACTACTAGATGCAGCAAGGATTCTACAAACTGCATCACATGGCTACAAGTTCCCGCGTATCATTCCAGTGTGTGCAACTGAAAGGATGGATGCACCATGCTCCATGGGCTGCACAGAAATCAATGCAACCTCAATGCCAGGGAAGAATAGGTCATAATTTTCTGTTAAACTGCCATAAACTGTCCCAGTCAATGACTTTAGTTATCTGTTTTAACTTTTCACACTATTTCTAATCCTCATGAATATCACAGGGGTTTCAAAGGAGGAAGCCAGAGAAGTATTTGCTGCAGTAGTGGCTGGGTGCAGATCCCCGAGAGGGGTGAGGGCACAGGCCCTTGCAGGAAGGGCAACCTTCCGCAAAAGTTCTTTTCCAGCATGGCCAGATGAGCAAGGAAACAGTATCTAAAACAAGATAACTTCCCACAGGTATGATCTCCATAGCAGGTTGCTCCTCAGGGCAGGTTCTGGTCTTCCCATGGGAAGGTTTAACCACTGACTAGCATTGAGTGAGACGAAGGCAATGGAGCATGGCACCTATCAAGTTTTAAAAATGGAAAGCACAGTATTAGAGGGAACAATGGATACACTTTCCTACTAAAGGCTTGGTTTGAGAAAGCTCCCTTCCAGTTGGCCGTAATGCTGGTTCCGGTAGAAAATATGCCCAGTGGACCAAGGAGAAGTGGGGTGTAGGAGCAAAGTCTAAGAGGAAAAGTAAGGAGCCCCCAGGCCTGGAGATGAGGCTGCCCCTTTATTTCAGAGCAAATCACCAGAGTCTCCTTAACTCTCCTGGGCCCTGGAGGCCACCTGGCTGAGGACAGAAGTGATTGGACCATGTCAGATTACCCAAAAAGCAAGGTAAGCATCATCTACCTTTGCTTACTTATTAATCTGTACTGAACAATTTCACATTTTTTTCACCACATCAAAGATTCTGCTTCTAAGTGTGGCTGGCATCTGCTCTCCTGATCCCTACAGAATAAGCTTCTTTCCAAATTTACTATCCCTGATACAGATAGAGTAGCCAGTAAGGAAGGTAAACTGAAACACATGTGAGATGGTTTACTGAAGATTTTACTTAAGCACAAGTAAGCCCATGCTTACCTTATTAGGTAATCTGTCCCTGTGACTGAATAAAATAAGCCGAGGTGGCCAGGATCGGGCTGCCCCTAGGGCTCCAAAGCCTTGACTGTCCCCAGCCCTAGTACAGAGGCTACTGGGGTTTCTCCCCTCCAAAAATCATCATTACTGGGCAAATCCTATCAGCAATAAGAACTCTCTGGAAGCCGCTGCCAGAAGAAACCATTAGTTAATCTACTCCTTTCTAAAGCTCCAGACTCATTTGGCTGGGCTTCTGGGGCACACGTTGCCAGCGCAGCCTCAGCTAATAAGTAATTAGAAGATAATTAACATTTGTAACATACAATGAGAAACATCTGGACCTACTGACTTATTCAAACCTAAAAACCTGGTTAATCAATTCTGTGCTGAGACGGAGGAGGCTCAGGCTGGGGAACACTTTTCATTCAGCTCTGCACTCTCTACCCCCCACCCCCACCTGACAACAATGCCCACCTCCATCCCACCCTCCGGCCTCAGTATCTCCCACACTTGGAATGTGGTCTCTGCCTGCTCCTGGCTCCCCATGTTTCCTGCCTCTCCACACATCTCCAAGGATCATAGGGAAGCACAGAGACTCAGCCCTCTCCCACTGGTCAAAGTTCTCATGGGTTAGATAGAAATGCCAAGAGCATGGTGACACCTATGTCCTCTCCCAACCATTTTGCTTGCTGATCTCTCTCCTGCCCCAACACTCACCTGGAGCTTGTGGGGAGAGGGAACCTGGACTTCTTCCACCTGAGATGTCCTGTGGCTTAGCCTCAAACAATGCCAGTGATTCTTAGCTCTCCAACCCCATGCACCAAAATCAAAACCAAACCTATTACCATTGGGTCAATTCTGGCTCATGGCAACTCCATGTGACAGAGTAGGATTGTGCTCCATAGAGTTTTCTTGACTATAATCTTTACAAAAGAGGATTGCCAGGCCTTTCTCCCACAATACTACTGGGTGGGTTCAAACTGCCAACCTTTGAGTTAGTAGTCAAGCACAAACTACTTTTGCCATCCAGGAATGACATAGAGAGGAGGGCAAAAAATAAACAATACACAAAGAATCTCTGCAGCCCACTCCCGTGAAGATATGAATAGGTGCCTGGGATTCTGGCTGGTCCCGTTGTGGGCTCTCCAGCACTGGTCGAAGTTGCCTCTTCTGCTCTCTTGGCCCTTACTTTCTGATCCCTCCAGCTCTTTATCTTCTCAGCAGCAGAGCAGGGGAGAGAGGTGTGGGAACACATGTTTTTGATGAGCCAGAACACTCTCCCCAAGTGCCTTGGTTTCCAGCCAAAACATTACGATGTTGCTCTACCTACTAATCATCCTCCCTCAGACAGGAGGGTGTGGGAATTAAAAACCTGGTGTTTCTGTGCATATGGGGAGAAGCCAATTAGGGCTGTGGCGATTCTCCCGTGTGAAGCTGAGGAGCTGAGAGCCTGAGGCTGCTCCTTGAGTGTCACGCAGAGCTATCCCCTGGGGATCAGCTTTTGAGAAGTCTAGGTGCACGGTGCACAGTGCACAGTGCAGACAGGTGGTTCGGTGGTAGAATTCTCACCTGCCATGCAGGAGACCCAGGTTTGATTCCTGACCAACGCACCCCACATGCAGCCACCACCAGTCTGACAGTGGAGGCTTGCATGTGGCTGTGATGCTATGAACAGGTTTTAGTAGAGCTTCCAGACTAAGACAGATGAAGAAGGAAGGCCTGAGCAAGCTCCTTTGGAAAAATCAGCCAATGAAAACCCTAGATCACAAAAGTCCAACCACAACCCATCACAGAGATGGTGCAGTATCCATTCTATTAAGCATGGGGTCACCATGATTCGGGAGCAGGCTTGATGGCAGCTAACAACAATAACAGATACAAGGTATATTTTCTTGCTATTTTTTTTCTTTTCAGTTACAATCCTGAAGAGAAATACTTCAGGAAATGTGAATCAGAGAAGTTTCTAATCTCTCAGGATGAAGCCCCACCTCCACCCCCCCACACACACACACCCTGTAGCCATATCTGTGCCTTCTCTCTCTTCTAGTCCAATCACATGATTCTGGTGGGAGCTGTCAGTCACGGCATTCAAATCCTCAGGCCAAGTTGATTTGTTGAAGAAGCAGGCAAATACTGTGAGCCAAGCCAATGAGAGGTCTGCCTTGGGTTTTTCTCCCTCAAATTAAGGAAAAGGATTTCTCTTGACTCTGACTGAGAAGTTGTAAGGGTAGAAGCCCAGATTAAACACAGCTGGTTACACTCACATGACCCCGCATTGCAGAACTTTATGTTCTAGGTATCACAGTACACTGGCTAACTGATACTCAGTAAATGTTTCTTGGGTAGAAGGACAAATGGGTAGAGTGGATGGAAGGATGGATGGAAGAATAAATGTATAGATGATGGATGGATGGGTGGGTTGATGGGTGGGTGGATGGATGGATGGATGGAAGGATGGATGGATAGAAGGATAGGTGTATGGGTGAGTGAATGAATGAGTTCATGAATGGATAGATAGGTGGGTGGGTGAATGGGTACTATTTTTAGGGCTTTGCAGACCTAGTTCCAGAAAGCCTAAAGGAACAAAGTCAACCTACAAAGAGGCAGAGGTGGGACTTTGGGATGGGGACAGAGCTGCAGGGAGCTGACTGATAGCGTTCAAGTACAACGTTCCCTTAGAACAGCTCCAATTGGACCCTCCCCAGAGTTTCTGTGTAAGAATTTCTTTGTTTCTGCATAAGGTAGTTTGAACTGTGTCCCTCCCTCCTATTTCTAACCAGAACACTGACTAATGCAAATAACTTCTACTTGTGCCTGATGATTCCACTCAACCAGGGTCAGCCACACAACTATAGGGATGAGCTTAGAAAAAAGAAAAAGACAACAGAAGGAATCAGCTATGAGAAAGGCTGAATGTCATATTTAGCAAGTTAATGTAACAAATAAATTAGCAGAGAAAAGTTGACTTTTAGTTGACTTATAAAAACAAACCAATTACATACTTTTAAAACATCTGTGACTATTCTCATTTGCATTCAGCCAATTCATGATTTCAACAGAAACCATCTTCCTGCAGCTACCTGTCCTGGCCTAACTCTACCATAATGTTGGTTTTCAGTAGATTCTTTTTTAGCTGGATTTTTACTTGGCTTCTCTCAGTATATGGAATCCCTGGGTTGTGCAAATGATTAATATGCTTGTCTGCTAACTGCAAGTTTGGAGGTTTGAATCCACCCAGCAGTGCCTAGTGACCTAGTTCTGAAACATACATGGGGTTGCCATTAGTGGGATAGCAATTGGCTTCCCAATATATAAAGCACATGAACACAATGTTGCCCTGGGGGATAGAGAAGACATTTAGTGTAGCAACTTTCAGCAGCCACCTGGGCCAAACCCAGGACTCAGGGAGTTAGTGGAGTGCCTCCACCTTGGGAGGCTGACTGCACCCCTCTACCCCCACAGTACTAGAATCATGAGAAGTGGACAAGTAACTGAGACCAGCCCTAGGCAAGAAAGACATCCAGGCAGTGAGCCAATGGGATTCCAATCTTGTGGCCTTCTCTGCCCTTGTAGCTTTCACAACCACCCATAACAGCAAGTGTTACTCTCCGCATTGCATAGATGGGGAGCCTGAGGCCCACCACTGGGAAGTGGTAGTGTTAGGATTTGAATTCAGGTTCACCTGGCTCTCAAGCCTGTGTTTTCTGCTACCTGGCCTCTGTTTCCAGTAACACACTGCCACAACTACTAGCCCGAGCTCCCTCTTCAGGATCCAATGCCAGACTCACCCACCCCTTCATCATCAATCAAAACTTGGTGAGATCTGGGGCAGCCCCCTAGGACTGCACACCATGGCAGGCTAGGCTGGCAAAGGCAGTCTTGAGAGGCAAGAAAACTCAGTCCCTATTGCCATAGGCTACTCAGTGACAAATTTGCAGAGAGCCTGGCCTTACCCTGTGCCAGCGGCAAGGTCTGTGTGGGCAATTCGGGTCTATCAGCCCTTAAATTATAGATGGTGTATCACCCCATCAGGCTGCTGCAGAGACTAGATGGAGTGTGCAGGAGTGAGTGACAGCTCCAATAAACGCACTCCTGCCAGGAAAATAGCATTACCACGCGAGAGGTGCTTCAGAAAGTATTGAACTTCAGGAAGAAATAAAATAAAAATAAAATGGCTCTGGTGCTCCCAGGTGCTCCATCATTACTGCCAGATGCAGTAGGGGGAACGGAGGCCCATCATCAGATAAATATCTCACTGTCCTTGGCAGACAAAGGCTCTGCGTCACAGCTTGTGAGCGGCCAGTCGATGGAGCAGGTGTCTGGTGCACAGGGAATCTGGGAGCCACAAGGGGAGACTTCAAGGTTCATCTAGGGCAGACTGCTCATTCACAGTGGGGGAACTGAGGTCAAGGCCATGCAGCAGGGCAGGTGTAGTGGCTAGAAGATGCTCAAGTGGGCAGGTATATGACAGGACTCTGGAAAGATGGACACAAGGGGTGCCCTTCAGTACCTTGGAAATGGAGACACTTGAGAGACTGCTCCTGCAACCTGGATAGCACCCCAGGCAAGATTGGCACAGGAAGAATGTCCCTCAATGCCTCAGACATAGGGACAAGCTAGGACCTGCTCCCAAGCCCAGCTCAGGGACCCACATAGCCACTATGCATTCAATCTGTCATGGCAGCTTTCTCAAGCACCTTTTCTGTGCCCAGCCCTGCAGTCCTATGTAGGACACTGTCTGTGTCCTAAGAGAGTGATGAAGAACAAGATAAAACTGGAGAATGCCCAGACATCCCTGGCCTGCTACTTGCTTCTTCCTATTATTGATGTTCAGACACTTTCAGGAGCAGGCTGAGTTCAACTCTGAAGATGGTTTGTACTTCTGATCTACCTATTCCTTTCCTCCTCCCAGAGTCTCTGTTTTTCCCAGTAAATGAGAACCCCCAAAGCCCCTCCCTGAGCTCTCCTCTCCATTCCAGGCTGCAGTAAAGACAATGGGCCAACTCTACAAGGCAGGACTTATTCTTACTCACAGCTGCATCCCCAGCACCAAGTATAGTTCCTGGACCATGGTCATGAACATATCAAAGGAATGGACAGGCCATAGATCCAAGAATTGAACAGATATTGCCACATGTGAGAGGTTGGTTCCTGAGCCCTTGTCTTTGTGCTACCCTTACCTTCCTCATGGAATGTCCCACCTTGTGCTCTAAGGAAGGTCTGTGACAATGTAACTGGACCTCCATGTGTTCTCCAGGTCATCCCCTGGGTCCTGATTCTGTCTGAGACATATTCTCCATATTTGACCAAGTTAACTGCACTCCCACAGGTGGTATGGCTAGCTGGACCCCCTTCCAAGTTTGTGCATCTTGCTCTTCCAGAATCGGAATAGATGGAATATTATTCAGCCATAAAGAGGAATGAAGTCCTGATAGATACTAACATAAGGATAAAACCTCTGAAACATCATGCTGAGTGAAATAAGTTAGTCACAAAAGTTTAAGTATTGTATGCTGTTAATTGTTAATTGTCATTGATTTGGCGCTGATTCGTGATGACCCCATATACCCAATCCTGCATCACCTTCACAATTCCTGATGTGCTGAAGTTCATTGTTGTGGCCACTGTGTACTTTGAGTGCCTTCTAGTCTGGGGGCTCATCTTCCAGCACTGTTAGACAATATCTATTGTGATCCATGGGGTTCTCATTGGCCAATTTTTGGAAGTAGTCCAGGCCTTTCTTCCTACTCTGTCTTCATCTGGAAGCTCTGCTGAAATCTGTCCAACATGATTGACAACAACACACAAGACACCACAGTATGACAGACTGACAGATGGGTGATGGAGCTTCTATATGATCATGAGATCATGAGATTACATGAAATATCCAGAATAGGCAAACATATAGAGGCCAAAGTTTATTAGTGGTGACTGAAAGATGGGTGGGATGGGGAAAAGGGGAGGGGTATTGCACCACCCTGAGGGGTGCAAAGAGTTAAATGTGCAACTTCTAATTGAAAAATTCATGGTTTGAATCCACCCAGAGGCATCTCTGAAGAAAGGTCTGGCAATCTACTTCTGAAATATCCCAGCCTTGAAAACCATGCAGGAGTGCAATTCTACTCTGCAACACATGGTGTCATATGAGTTAAAATGGACTCAACAGCAACTGGTCGTTGCTTAAGGGGTACAGTTTTTGGTGGTAAGGGCAATGAAACAATTTAGAAATATAATAACTACTGTTGCACAACATGGTAAATGTAATTCTTGTCATTAAATTGTACACATAAAAATGGTTGGAATGTTTTGTTACATAATAAACATTCAAACACAGTCATACTCAAAGTTGAAAACAAGACAAAATGAAACAAAATCAGAGCAGGATCAAAGAAGGGACTAAGGCTCAGAAAGCTTTTTTGAATCCAATCATGTCCCCAAAGTCACCTATAATGTGACTTCAGGCAAGTCACTTCACCTCCCTGAGCCTCAATGTCTTCAGTTGCACACGGAGGTCTGATCCTGAAGAAGTCAAGCCAGGGAAAATAAAAGGAAACATGCATTCAAGGGCACTTGGGAATCACATGCATAGAGCTTATCCCTTATTGTGATTAAGAGTTAGAGCTAATCCCTTCTGCTCTGACTTTCCATGTAGCTCCCTGCCCAGGGGGCTGGGCTGACACTTGGAGTATTTGTGGCAAAAGGTTTGCTTTCTGCAAATGCATTTCTCACTGTTTGGCCTCTTACTAAGCATTCTCTTGCTACGCACACTCTGGATTTGCCTCCTTGCTCTAATCATGCACAGCATTCGTCAGTGATGTTTTACAGCTGCCTTTTAGAGTTAAACAACTGAAAATGATATTCGAGGTCTCAGGAGTGTGGACCCAGATCAATGCAACCAAGAATTTCTGAGGTGAATCATGGGCACCTGGGGTAAGAAAGCATCTAAAAGGGCAGTGTAACTCATTTCCCTGACCCAGGTGGGCCACCATTCACAATGATACCATGGCTTCCCATCATGGGAAGCCCACATTAGTATGAGGGACAGACTCATTCATCTACTCAGATAGGAGGGCAGCCAGCCAGCCAGTTAAGAGGCAGCCACTAGGACCAGGAGAGAGGAAGAGCTAGCCTGGATTCAGATGTCATCACAGGTACACATGAGCCAAGCATTGACACCAGGGATGTGCAGATAGCCTGTCCCTTGCAGTCACCTGCATAGTGAACACCCAAAGGTGGCCTACCATGTCTAGAGACCACTCTGGGAATTGGGAACCCATGGGTCAGACTAACCTTCACCTGCAAGGCAACTCAGGCCAGCTCAACCTAGAACCTCAGATGTCTAATCTGTTAAACGGGAGCATTTAAGACCTCCATCCTTGATAAGGAGAGGAGTTCTGGCAAGATGGCGGACTAGGCAGAAAGACAGCACAGACCCTCTTCAACAAAGAAAAGGGAAACCAATTAACACAGACACAGAAGATAATCCTGGACCCCTG
>NW_006921681.1:230846-235828 GCF_000298275.1 Orycteropus afer afer
GCCTGCTACTCTGGGCGTCCCTGCATTGTCTCTCCTCACCTGTAACCCTGGGGCCTCCTCTTCTATCTGACCTTTATTTATGCCTCTTGTAAGGACCCTGTGACTACACTGCACCCACCAGACATTCCAGGATAATCTCCCCTCTCAAGATCCTTAACTTAATCGCGTCTGCAAATATCCTTTTGCCATGTAAGGTAATCTTCATAGATTCCAGGGATTAGCATGGGACATCTTTGCTGACTGGTAGACATTACTCAGTCAACCACATAGCCCAACAACAGCAAGTCTGTGCACTCACTGATCACTCCCCAGAGGTCTGCAGAGGAGATTCTGGCCCTAGTTCTACAGTAAGCAAACTAAGGGTCGGAGATGTTAATTAGCTGGCCTGTGGTTACATGCCTTCTGTGTAGCAAGAACAGGAATGAACCAGGTCTATTTGGCTCTTGGGCCATCTCCGGGAGCCCATTCCCCCTCACCTCTCACTTCCCTACACTCAAGCTTCTCCAGAAGCACATGGCTCACAGCCCCTGTGAGAACACTTCTGCCCAGAACCACATCTCCTCCTCATGCCTCCCTGGGCTGGCAGGCAGTGAGCCTTGCAGAAGGTGCTCTCTGGGTACTTCCCTCCAGTCAGGCTTTCTCTGGCTACACGTCCTCTGAAATCAGCCCAGGTAGGTCCTAGGGCCACAATTGGCCTAAACAGAGATTTGATACAAAGTAGAAGGTGCCCCTCTCTCCATGCAAATTCTCCTGTCCCCAACACAGGCTTGGCAAGCAGACACAAGCTGGGTGTCAGTGCCCATCCACCCCTGAGGCCAGGCACCCTTATGTAGTGCACAACCTGTGCAACCCTCCTGCAGGGGCCTAATGCAACCAAGCCAGGCTGACTGACCACGTCCCTCAGGGACAAATGGCCCTGGCACTCCGAAGGTGCCCAAAGGGCCAGGACACTCGCTAAGCTAATCACCCTGCATTCTACTGGCTCATGTTCTGTACATGAATCTAAAACTTCTAAGCCAGCCAAAGCTGTTTACCCTTTGGGGGTAAATATCCTGCTCATATAGTACCAGCAGGGGGTGGAAACCTTCAGAGAGGAGCAAACGTTCTCTCCGGGAAGCTTTGTGTGCCAGGGTCGACTCAGAGCCTCAGCTGCTCTCTCCAGCACTGTCTGGAAAAGCCAAGGGCTTTCCTGGGGCTCCTGAGGCAGTACCCCAACTTTGAGCCTCCTTTCTCAGAGGAAAGAGGGGGCACTTTGGAGAAAGAGGTAACCCCCAATGGAAATGGAAAATAAAATAAACCAGAAAATAGTAGGATAGATATCTCATAATATCTCATGAGCAAGCAGCATGGGGTGGGGGTGGGGGGCATTAGAGCTGTGTATTCTGTTCTGAGGAGTCCCCCACCCACCCAGAAAAGAATAATGAAATGTTCTAACCTTGGGGTGTAACATGTTCTGTGACAAGCAATTTCAAAGCAGAAAGGTCAGCCCCAAAGAGCAGTCTGTTTCTAAACTGGATCCCTCAGAAAAGCAGTGACAGGAGGTGGCTGGGGTACCACTCCCTGAATTCTAACAAGGCTGGAGCAGGTTGATTTCCCTTCGCCTCTGGACCTATTTTCGCTCTGCTCTTTTTCTGACAGATGTTCCTGAAAGTCCTATTTGGCTGCAACCGACCTCAGAGAATCAGCTCAAAGGAACCGCAATCCATATCCACTTGTTATGGATTGAATTTTGTCCCCAAAAAGATATGTTGCAGTTCTGAACTCTGTACCTTTGAACATGACCTTGTTTGGAAATTGGATCTTTAGCTGAAGATGCTTTCAGCTAAATTAATATGGGGTCACGTCAGAGTAGGAAGGGATATTAATCCCATAAGAGTGGTGTCCTAGAAAAGAGAAGAAGAGATACAGAGACAGGGAAGACAGCCTTGTGAAGATGTATCTACAAGCCAAGAAACACGTGGGGCCACCAGAAGCCAGGAGAAACCATGAATGACCTTGCTCTAGAGTAGACAGAGAGAGCATGTTGTTGTTGTTGTTATGTGCCGTCGAGTCATCCCTGACTCATAGCAACCCCTCCTTAGGTTTCCGAGGCAGTATCACTATGGAAGTAGGATTGCCCAACCTTCCTTCCAAGGAGTGGCTGGTGGGTTTGAACCGCCAGCCTTCTGGTTAGCAGTCAAGTGCCTTAGCCACTATGCTCCCAGAGCTCCCAGAGAGAGCATAGCCCTGCAAATGTGAAAGAATAAATTCCTACTGGTCTAAGCACCCACACTTTGGGACACTTTGTTGTGGTAACCCTAGGGATTTGAAACACCGGCCTACCCTGGACTTGAAGAAGGTGTGGATCACAGCCCATTCTCCACACCCTCTTGCTCCTGTAGCCGTGACAGCTCCCTGACATGGCCCTTGGTGCCATGGCTCGAGTTCACATCCAGAAACAGTTTCACTGGTAGCAGGGCCAATCATACCACTCTGTGAGGGCCCAGCACCTCATGACCCACCAGACTCTGCAGGAAATGGTTCCCTTCAGAAGTGGTGGGAGCACTCCCCCTGGTTGGGATGAGCTCCTCCAAATCCTCAATGTGGGCTTTTCCACCAGTCCCCAAACCAAAGCCAGTGGTCTCTGCAATGCATCAGGTTTCCAAACACAAACTTTAAAAGAGTTTTTTTATTAGCTTCCTGACTCATGAGGACCCCATGCACAACAGAATCAGATTACTGTGGTCCACAGAATTTTCACCGGCTGATTTTTAGAAGCTCATTAATCTTTTCTTCCTGGGCAAGCCTTTCTTCTGTCTGTCTTGGTCTGGAAGCTCTTCTGAAACCTGTTCAGCATCATAGAAACAGGCAGGCCTCCACTGACAGGCAGGTGGTGGCTGTACATGAGGCTCACTGACTGGGAATCGAACTCGGGTCTCCCACATGGAAGGGAAGAATTCTAGCACAGAAACACCACCACCTCATTTAAAAAAGTAAAGGGGAGTGATAGGGACACTCAGACTTGAGCAGGACCTTAGAAACCACCTAGTCCACAGCTGTGAGGGAGAGAGGCCCAGATGGGAGAACAAGTCCCTCCATAGTCGCCATATGGTGGAATGTGCCAACCCAAGGCTGCCCCAGTGTCCTGCCCCACCCCTTGCCCTGCCCTAATGCACTGCTTTGCTTCCACAGGGCCTCATCAGTGTGGAACACTCATCTTACTCCTAAGCCACCCTGGCCCCTGGAGGGCAGGGAGTTGCCAGCCTTTGAAACCTCACATGTTAAATTGCTAAATTAACCACCAGAATTACCCCAGTGGCACACACTGTCCCAAGCGCGTTGGTGGAGAAATAATTCTGTGATAGTTAATATCGACTCTGTGCACCTTCCCTGCTCTGCCAAGGCTGGCACCATCACTCAGGGGAAGGAAAGTTACACAAAGAGCCAGTGTGTGCTTTGTCCTACAGTGATTTGGAGGCGGCAGGGAGCTCCTGGGCAGGAGCACATATTGTTGGAAATAGACACGCCTTCCTGCCTGACCACAGAGCCATCTGCCACCAGGAGGACAAAGTCGCCTCTGGGGACCTTACTGATGCTATTGCTGATGACACTGCCTGACGCCCCTTCCTCATTTATATCACCTTCCTCTTGGCGCCTTTGCTGCATTCCTAATGATGTGGCTGCCACCAAGGACAAAACAGAACTATCATACAAGCATGAAAGAGAACAAATCAGATCATTGGCCTCGCAGGCACATCTGAATGTGAGAGGTGATTAGATGCTGCCTGTGTGCTTTGTCGCCTCTTTCAGAAGAGGGACAGCCATTTGGGTGAACACAGACAGGTTCTAGGGGCTGGGAAAGGAACATGAACCCTCCCCAACTTGCCTGAGACCCAAACAACAGCTCAGTGGCTCACATGCAGGTCTTGAGTGGAGAGAAACAAAATGTGACCGTAAACCATGGTCATTCACTTTAAACATGAAAAAGCCTGCTGGCTGATGAGCCTCTTTGTCCTTAAAGCTGGTGACAGGGGGCAGCCAGGAGCAGTTCAAAGAGCAGGAGGGAAAAGAAAAGGACCACATAGAGAGTGGGGCAGGAAGGGGTGTCTGTTATGAAGAACCAGTGTCCTGTTCCCTGGGAGAGGCATCCCTTTGTTAAGATAAAACCAAGACCTGGAAAGATCAAGAAATTTGCCCAATCTTAAAAGCTTGCAAGTGGCCCATCAAGGCACAATTGGTCTCTTTGCAGCTGAAGCAACAGAGAATGAAATAGAGTCAGGAACAGGAGAAGAATATGGACTATGTGACTAATTACCTGAATGGACAACTGCCTCCTTTGCCAAGAGACCAGAAGAATTGGATGGTGCCTGGCTACCATTATGGAACATTTTGACCAAGAATTCTATAGAAGAATCCTGATCAAAAGGGTAAAAATGCAGAACATAATTTCAAATTTTCATGGCCTCCAGGTTTTCTGGAGCCATGGAGGCTGAATGAACCCCTGAAACTACTGCTTTGAGATAATCTTTAAACTCTAAACTAAATATATGCTCTGAATCCTCTTAAAACTGAACAATAGTTTTTGATACGGCCTTGGAAACCCAAGGAGGGGTTGCTATGAGTTGGATCCAACTCAACGGCAGTGAGTTTGGTTTTGTTGGTAATAGAAAAAGTCTGCCTCAAGCATTATGGTCCTTTAAGAATTATCTATATGGGATCAAATGGACAACAGCAACTTAAAAGATTAAATAGGAACCTTAGGGGACAGTGAGTTTGTGTTGATGGGGAAGGAACAACTCAGAAACGGAAGGTGAGAATGGTTGCACAACTTGAAGAATGTCATCAATGTTACTGAATTATCCATATAGAAATTATTTAGTTGAATGTTGGGTTTTTTATTTTATTTTATTTTATAGCTTAGTGATATTGATGATATTTTTCATGTTTTGCCACCATTATTGCTATCCTTTTCCAAAATATTCCACCACCATTAGCATAAATTC
>NW_006921681.1:237228-242963 GCF_000298275.1 Orycteropus afer afer
GAACAGCTGCTTGCACAATCCTTTGCATGCCTTAACTCATGTAACTCTTCAAAGAGGCCCACGTGGTGGCCCCTTTCTGTAACTTATATTATTATAAAATTGTAATTATAATATTATAATATTTATATTTTAAATATTCAATGTTTCTATAACCATGTTCCATGGGAAGGAGCATTTAGAAAGATTGAATCCTTGCCAAAGTCACTTAGGCACTCAGGGACAGAGGCTGCCTCATTCCAGCATCCCTTGTATCAACACTTTGGAGAGCTCAGGATGGAGGTGGAGCGGGGAGAAGGATTTAATTCACAGATGCATTGCAGGACAAGTGCTCATAGTATCAAGGGGTCAGGAGGCCTGAGAATAAGCCAGATCTAGCCAGGCCAGTGCAGTCAGAAGATGTCAACCCCCACCACACCCCAACCTTTCAGTTTGCCTTCCATAAGAGGATATAACACTGGGTGGACTGGTGAGAATTCTAACACTCTTTCAGGGAGCAAGGCCTTAAAGAAAAAGTCCTGGATGTCAGCCTGAGCCTGGGAAGTGGAGGCTGGAGTCCGTGCAGCCTGTGGACACAGGACGCCGTGAAAGATGTGCCAACGTTGCTTTCAGTCTCCATCAGAAGATGGGTGGAGCCGAGAATTCAAGAAAACTCAGCAACGGGGTGTTTCTGGAGGAAAGAACAAGCCTGGGAGCCTCCCAAACCAATCTTCGCCACCATCTGTGTCAAGGCCTTTCACTGGCAAAATCAGATGTCCAGAGATGGCAGACTGTGGCAAATTGTTCCCGGCCTGTGGTTTGTTTTGATGCCTAATTAAAGTTCATTAAATGTCTTTAAACAATTAATACCTGCAATACCACTGGAAATCATGATAATTAAGTCTAAATTAAATGCCACTTTGAAATTTCACTTTCAGTTCTGAATTAGCTGTAGTCATTTCTATTTGATTGGGCTAAAGTGGCATTTAAATTTAAACAGTTACTAGGGATCAGAACAGAAATTTAGGGGAGTCATGGACAATGACCGATGTAGGTTCAACAGCAGAGGGAAGGTGTGTGTGTGTGTGTGTGTGTGTGTGTGTGTGTGTGTAGTGGTTTTTGGTATTTCTTGATTTGTGATACTGTCATGGATATTAGTTGGGATATTTCTTCTGCCCAGATCTCTTCCCCTCCCGTTCAATGGTAGCTTTCTGATTTTCTTCTGGAAACCTTCCCTTCCTTATCCCTAGATATTCAGTTTGTGTTTGTGTTGATGTCAACGTTAGTTCTGGAATAGGCCATGTGACTCAGACCTGGCCAATCAGAGCCCTGCATTTCTTTGCCTACAGTGATTGGTCAGGGATGGGCATGTGGTCCAAGATGAGCCAATAGTTGTAATGGAACTTCTGCAGGGCCTGCTGGGAAAGAGATATCAACTCTGTCCCACCCAAGTGACCCTGAAGGAATGTGAGATTGGAGGGACAGCCACCGTCTTGCCACCATGAAGGCACAGCAAACAAGAGAACAGGGTCAAACAAAAAGGAAACAAACTAAAGCAGGAAAGAGAAACTGGACCTAGAAGACACTACTTGAGCCCCTGCATAGACTATCTTGTCCAGCCAGATGGTTGAGTTTCTGTGATTAGCAACTGAGAAGGAAATCTCAACCATGGCTGTGCTGATGGAAACCATCCCCTTCTCTAGAGGCAAAGATGGGTAGGTCTCATGTACTTCTTTTTGTTTTTAATGAATTTGAATTCTATTGCACATGAGATGGAAACAAGAATGGTAGGATCTGGGAGGGTTTTTTTTTTTTTTTTTTTTTTTTAAGAGCATTTGTTAGATCAGTTTTAGATTTACAGAAAAATAATGCAGAAAGTGGGGAGTTCCATATATCCCTGTCCTTTCCCGGCATACTGTTCTCCTGTTGTCAATATCTTGCACTGCTGTAGCACATTTGCACAGTACAGTCCTGTGGGTTTTGACAAATAGTTAATGCCATGTCCCTATTACATTATTATAAAGTTCTACTGCCCTAAAAATGCCTGGGCTCCCTCATCCTTCCCCTTGAACCCCTGAAAACCACTGATATTTTCACTGTCTTCATAGTTTTGCCTGTTTTCAGCATCTCATGTATTTTTAAAGTAGTTTTATGTTAATTTAAAGGAAACCCGGTGGTGCCATGGTTAAGTGCTTGACTGCTATCAGAAATGTCAGCATTTCAAACTGAACCCACCAGCTGCTCAGCAGGAGAAAGATATGGCAGTCAGCTCCCATAAATACTATCTGTTGCTGTCGAGTTGATTCTGACCCATAGCAAACCTCTAGGATGGAGCAAAATGCCCTGTAGCATTTACAAGGCTGTAAATCTTTCACAAGAGCAGAGTGCAACATCTTTCTCCCATGGAGTGGGTGTGGGTTTGGACCACCAACTTTTTGGTTAGCAGCTGAGCACTTAACCACTGTGCCACTAGGCTTCTTGGAGACCCTGTGGGGCAGTGCTACTCTGTCCTACAGGGTCACTATGAGTCAGAATTGACTTGATGGCAATGGATTTGGTTTGGTTTTTTATGTTAATTTGTTTTGAGTTTAGTTTGAAGTATTTCACAGCCCTTCTTAAGATATAGACTTCAGCCTTCACAGCCAGCCCAGTGCTGAGACTGCAGTCCACGTGGTTCTCTGCCGAGAGGGACTCTGAAATGCATAGGAGCTAACTGGATCACTGAGCTTGCTGTTTCCTTCACTCTCATGGACCAGGGTCAGGACTAGAGTAAGGTAGGTGAGGCACTGCATGGCCCTGCAAGTGAGTTCTTCTTTAAATTTTACACCCTAGGTGCCTCACATGCCTCACCTATCTGGACCTGCCTGGATGATACCCTCAAGATGGCTAGAGGGCAGAGGACCACAGCACAGGCCAAACCAAAAACCAAACTCACTGCTGTAGAGTCTATTCTGACTCATAGCAAACTCCATTGGGTTTCCAGGGCTGTAAATTTTTATGGAAGCACACTGCCTCCTCTTTCTTCTGCAGAGCAGCTGGTAGGTTCAAACCATTGACCTTTTGGTTAGTAGCCAAATGCCTTAACAACTACACCCCCAGAGCTCCTTATAGCACAGATCAGGAACTATAAATCCAACTTCTAATCCCAAGTCACCCACCCCCTGTTGACTTGGGACAGGCCCCTTCTCTTCTTGGAACTTTGTTTTTCTCATCTACACCAGGCCCATATTATCTTAGTTACCTAGTACTGACATAACAAAATATACCACAAATGGATGATTTTTGAAGAACAGGACTCTGTTTTCCCATAGTTCTGGAATCTAAAACTCCAAATCAGGGTCTCAGACATGTCAGTTCTTTTTGTAGGTCTCCCTCCTAGTTCTTGGTGTCTGTTGATGATCCTTGGCATTCCTTGGCATTTCTCTTCCTTGTGTGCATGTCTCTGTGTCTATTCTGCTCTTTTTATAACTCAGAACTGATTAGATTTAGGACCCACCTTCCTCTGATATGATCTCATCAACATAACAAAAGAAAACTTTTGATTCCAACCAATGGCGTCTGTGATTACAGGGGCCAGGACTTCAGTACAAACTTTGGGGAAAACAAATCAATCCATAATGAATGTTGACTGGGGGGATCTCCTTGGGCCAGTCCAGCCCTAACTTACACAGTTTTTCTGAGTGCTCGTGGCAGCAAAGGATTCCAAAGACTCCCATACACCTACAGTGGTCAGCCTGCATTAGCCCAGACCCTCCTCCCCAGTCAAAGAACTTGTAATTTCCAGGACAGGGAACAAGCTGGAGCTGGCTGCTGTTTGCTGACCTGTGACCCTGGCAAGATTGAACATGCTTTTGACTCTGCAGTGCCTTGTGATTCTTGTGCTGTGATGAACCTTTCAAACAGAGGAAAAAATCATTTGTGGCATGCAACAAAATGAACATCCTGAGCCAAGGCACCTGGGAGACAGGGCCACCCCTTAGATCTGTGCTCCCAGATCTAGGAGGCAGCATCGTGCTTGTTTGCCTGGACTGGCAAGATGGGGATCTGTCTTCCCATCTCAGCCTCTGACTCATGGAGCTGTCCTCTTCTGCTTCCGAGCATGAGTGCCACCATTCCTCAGCCACAATGTGCACCATACTGAGCACACTTCACACATGAAGTCCTCCACAAGGAGAAGCTAATTAATCCCCAAGCAATGTATCAGATGCCACATCAGGCCCAAGCTAAGCAGATAGCCCAAAGCTTGGTGTGGTGGAGTCTGTGGAACACATCAGGTGGGGGGCAGTTCAGAACCCCAACTGGCAGGGGAAAGGGAGGCAGCCCACTTCCAGGAAACAGGGACACCCCAGCTGATGACAGGAGGGACAGTTCACTCACTGCTTCCTCCCTCCTGTTCCCACCAACTCTGTAACCCAGAAGAGTTCAGATGCAGAAAGAGGAGAAAGCACAGGGAACTTCAGTTGAGAGATCTAAGCAACTTTTTTCTGGATTTTCTCATCACTGCCCACTTGCCTACATCACTGGTGAACACCACATAGCTCTGTCTATACCAATGTCACCCCAGACAGTGATGTCCTCACCGAGTATCCACTGCATACCCACAGGTGCACCAGAAGGCATATGGGTAAGGTCCCAGAATCCAACAGCTGGATAGCTGGATGGTGCAGAGTCCAACTTCATCACTTTCCAGCTGCATGACCTGTAGCAACTACTTAGCCTCTCCCAACCTCTGAGAACTCATATGGAAAATGGTGCAAGTAACAGTGTATGGCTGAAGAGGTGACCCTTCCTAGGAGAGATGGTACAAAGACTCAACTCTTCAATCTGCCCCTTTAGTGGCTGGTATGGGAAAGGAGAAACTGCAGTGGGCAGAGGGAGGGCTGCTTGGAGGAGGAGGCATGTGTAGGATTAGGAATGGCATCTCCAAGGGAAAATAGAGAAACCCAGAATGGGGAGCAAGGATGGCATATGCAGGGGATAGAACAGTCAGAGATATCAGGGAAAGCCCTGTCCTCTGGTTACTGATCTAAATAAATGACCTCAGAGCTGGAAAAGACAAGGCCACAACTGAGAGGAGAACCAAGAGAGGGCTGGAGTCTCCTCTGTTATCCAGTGAACTGTGTCCATCCCAAATATGTGTTGGGGTCCTAGCCCCCATACCTGTGGATGTAATCCCATTTAGGAATAGGTTTTCTTTGTTATGTTGATGAGGCCAGATCAGGACAGGGTTGCCTTAAATCTGATCCCTTCTGAATGATATAAAGGATAGCATAGAAACAGATAGAAAATAGCACAAATGGTGGAAAATAGACGCCACATGAAGATCGCAAACGAACCAAGGAACAGAAGCTCAAGGAGACAAGGATCTGCCCCAAGTAGAGGACAAAGAGATCTTTCCCTATAGCTGGTGCTCTGAATTCAGACTTCTAGACTCCTGAACTGTGAGAATATGTTGTTGTCAGGTGCTGTTGAGTCATCTCCGACTCATAGCAACCCTGTGCACAGCAGAACAAAACACAGCTCGGTCCCACACCAGCTCCATGATCCTTGTTATTCTTGGGACCAGCACCGCAGCCACTGTGTCAGTCAATCTCGTTGAGGGCTTCCCCCTCTTTCCCCAATCCTCCACCTTCCAACCATGACATCCTTCTCCAGGGAATGTTCCCTTTTGATAACATGACCAAAGTAGGTAAGACAAAGTCTGGCCATTTTCACTTCCAAGGAGCACTCCAGCTGCACCTCTTCCACGACAGATTTGT
>NW_006921681.1:245933-246474 GCF_000298275.1 Orycteropus afer afer
TAATAGTAGCATTAACTGGTCTTCTTTTTAGGTGTATGGATATGATCCTATCACTGATAGCGTTGTACTTTAGGACAGATCTTGAAGCATCCTTTGTGATGATGAATGCCACACCATTCCTCTTCAAATTGAACGAATGCACCACAAGAGCACCTTACCTTAAAGGAGCTCAACAATAAATGTTTGGGGTTGCAGGGCAGGGAAAAAAAGAGCTATCTCATTGTGGGTTTACTCATAGGTTTGACCCCTGTTCAAGTTAGACCTGAGCCTCTACTGTTTGCAAAGGAAGCTACAGCTAAAACAGAGAAACAAAGGAAGATGTCAAAACCAGAGGTGAAATGGCAAACTAAGTGTACTTTTCAGTAAGTATATATATTTTTTTATCCATGTAGACTTTAGACCTTGTCTTAGTTATACAGTGCTGCTATAACAAAAATACCATAAGTGGGTGGCTTTAACAAGCAGAAGTTTATTCTCTCACAGTTAAAGAGGCTAGAGTTCCAAATTCAGGGTGCCAACCCTTGGGGAAGGCTTTCTCTCT
>NW_006921681.1:247899-248527 GCF_000298275.1 Orycteropus afer afer
TTTGAACTTGGACTTAAGGCCTCCAAATTGTGAGAGAATAAACTCCTGTTTGTTAAGGCCATCCCATTTGTGGTATATTCCTGTCAGAGCAGCACCAGGTAACCACAACAGAATATGGTACTGAGAGAGTGGGGTGCTGATCTGACAGATGTCTAAAATGTGGAAACAGGAGTGGAGTGTGTCCTTGACCCAAGACCCTGGCAGAGAGACCCTGGCATATGTCATGACAGTCAGCAGAAGCAGAGCAAGAGACCAGCATGAGAGATGGCAGGAGCAGAGCCAAGAGAACTGGCACGAGACAGCAACAGCCTTACCAGCCTACAGAAGAGAAAGCTTGATGGCTTTGGTTAGGCAGCTTACCGTCGGAGTGGGTTGCCTTGGGCATTAATTGGTAAAAAGACTGACATGAAATGGACTAGCAAGTTGGCTGGCCAACGGAGGAAAAAAGCTGAATGCTTTGGGGGCAGGAAGATTTCCAGCAGAGTGGGTTGCCTTTGGCATTAGTCAGAAGAAGCAGAGAGACCAAGGAAACAGAAGCAGGGCTGCCTCAGCCTGAAAGGGTAGGACCATGGCCTTTGGGGGTAGCATGACCACAGCCCTTTAGGTTTCAAAGAGCCAGGCCTTCACC
>NW_006921681.1:249682-250981 GCF_000298275.1 Orycteropus afer afer
TGCCTCCTCAGAATAGAGCTGACCTTCATCATGTGGATGGAATAAAGCTTTCAGGACCTCCTTTTGGTGATGTGACATGACTCAAGATAAAAAAGAAACAACTGCAAACATCCATTAAAAATCATAACATGGAATGTAGGAAGTATGAATCTAAGGAAATTGGAAGTTGTCAAAAATGAAATGGAACACATAAATATTGATATCCTAGGCATTAGTGAGCTGAAGTGGACCAGGTTTGGCCATTTTGAATCAGACAACCATATGATTTACTATGCCAGGAATGACAAATGGAAGAAGAATGGTGTGGCATTCACCATCACAAAGAATGTTTCAAGATCTATCCTGAAGGACAATGGTGTCAGTGACAGTATAATATGCATACTCCTACAAGGAAGACCAGTTAATATTATTATTACAAATTTACGCACCAACCACCAAAACCAAAGATGAGGAAATGAAGATTTTCACCAACTTCTGAAGTCTGATATTGACCAATAATGCAAGTGTTAATTATCACTGGTGATTGGAATGCAAAGGTTGGAAACAAAGAAGAATCACTGGTAGTTGGAAAATATAGTCTTGGTGATAGAAATGACCCTGGAGATTGCATGATAGGATTTTACAAGACCAACAATTTATTCATTGCAAATACCTTTTTTTCAAGAACACAAATGGCAATTATACATGTAGACTGTGCCAGCAGAGTACACAGGATTTAGATTGACTACATCTGTGGCAAGAGGCAATGGAGAAGCTCAATATCTTCAGCCAAAACAAGGCCAGGAGCTGATTGTGGAACAGACCATCAACTCCTCATATGCAAGTTCAAGTTAAAGTAAAGACAATTAAAAGAAGTCCACGAGAGCCAAAATATGACATTGATTATATCCCTTGTGAATTTAGAGACCATCTAAAGAATAGATTTGATGCATTGAACACCAATGACAAAAAAAAAAACAGAATTTTGGGGTGACATCAAGAACATCATCCATGAAGAAAGCAAAGGGTCATTAAAAAGACAGGAAAGGAAGAAAAAACCAGAGTGGATGTCAGAAGAGACTCTGAAACTTGCCCTTGAATGGATAGTAGTAAAGCAATGGGAGAATTGGCAGGATAAAAGAGCTAAACAGAAGATGTCAAAGAGATGCTCAAGAACACAAAGTCAATTATTATAATGAAATGTGCCAAGAGTTGGAATTAGAAAACCAAAAGGAAAAAAACACACTCAGCATTTCTCAAGCTGAAAGGACTGAGAAAAAAACTTAAGCCTCGAATTACAGTGTTGAAAGATTTCATGGG
>NW_006921681.1:256006-271497 GCF_000298275.1 Orycteropus afer afer
AAAATCAGCCAGTGATAATCCTATGGAGCACAGTTCAGTTCTGACACATGACTCAGAATCAACTCTGTACCAACGGTTTTGTATATCCTCAATGTTACAAGAACCCCTGATACACAGGTTACTGAAGAATTAGTGGTGATAATTATTAGAGACAGGAAAGAGAGAGGAAGGGAGAGAGGGGAAAGAAGAGAAGGGTGGAAGGGAAGAGGGAATAAGGGAGGCCAAGGAGTTGAGCAATATGCTCATGAGGATTGAGGGTGCAACTCTTCCTCCAAATCCCAGAATCCAGAAAGCCTCAGGGAGGGAAACACATCATGCTACAGCCTGCTTACAAGTTGCCCACCAGCCAGGGAACAGATGCTTCCCTTCATGCCTGGGTCCCCAGTGCTGGCCTCAGGCTGCCCTATAGTGGTCACTTAGTACAAATCAGGTGAATGAATGAATGAGTGAATGAATAAATGAACATATGAATGTGATTTTTGCATCATCATTGGGAGCTTGCTGGCATGTGACAGGTGAGGGTGCAGGGTACTCTGGACAAGGGGGAGACTGGCCCCTGGGGCTGTCCATTCCACTGGGTAGAAAGGACGGATAGATTAAAAATTTTCTACCGTATAGTAGGCACTTTATAAACACCAAACAAGTGGATATTCTTGGGTAGTGCAAATGGTTAATGCACTTGGCTACTAACTGAAAGGTTGGAAGTTGGAATCCACCCAGAGGCTTCTCGGGAGAAAGACCTGGCAACCTACTTCCAAAAATCAGCCATTGGAAGCCCTGTGGAGCACAGTTCTACCCTAACATACTGCTTCAACAATTTCTCTTAGAAAGATCAGCACAAGGCCAGGCCCCATGAGGTGGAGCTTAATGATGCCCCAAAAGTCCAAACTACCAGGCCACTCCATCATTTTAGACATTAACTCCTCCTCCTCCTCCTCCTCTTAGTAATCTCACTCCTGTGTTAGGGTTTTGTGTTTCACTGTAACATCTCACAGAACTCACAGACACCCAAGAAATCATCTCACGTAGTGGTGGTAGAGGCTGGGAGGCTCGCAGGCTGGCAAGTCCCAGGTCTGTAAGTAGGTCTGGAGGATCCTCCCAATTCTTGGCATTTGACGAACCTCAATCAGCAGAACAGATGACTGCTGCTGTCTCAGATCCAGGGGTGAGATGATGATGAGCCAAAATGCAGAACCGGAGCAAGAGAGAGAGTGAACCTTCCCAAAATATTCCTATACATATCCTCAAGGAAGCTAAGAGTGGTGATTTGAGCTACTTTGTCTAGCAAGGTAGGATTCAAGATATACCCCACCTGTTTTGGTTACTTCATGCTGCTCCAAAAGAAATACCCCAAGTGGATGACTTTAACAATCAGGAATTTAAAAGCAGCTACTCCGTTGCTCATGGCAAATTCCATCATGGAGTTGATTGCCAGTCATAGAGAATAACCACTACCAGCTGCCCAGCCAAGTTGACACACGGCTTCAACTACCACACCACTCTAAACAGACATGGGTAATAGGATTTACAATACATCATAAAACGGAGGACAAGGACTAGAAAGGCCACATGAAGCAATTCACGGCACACACATGAAGTCTCAATGAATTATTGTTAAGTCAATGACAACTGATTTTAGGTGAGTGAGGAAAAGAGCTAAAAGAGTCTAGGCATCTTGCCTAACAGCCACCTTCCAAAAAGTAGGAGAGGCAGGATTCTGCCACCAGCTCTCTTGACTCCAAACTTAGTGCTCTCACCACTCAGTGTGACTGCCAGGGAATGAACAGCACATGTCTTCAACACCTCACAACAAGCCCCAAGTGTGGAGGGCCACAAAGTGCCTCCCAGTCCAGCTAGCTCTGCCTTGTACACTGCGGAATAAATTGATCCTTCAGCATCACTCAAGGTGCGTTATTAAGCTGCAGAGACTGTGTCCTCCCACAGTGTTTCGGGCCCTAATGTAACCTTATTAAGGCTTTTCTGCTGGCATTAAAGGTTACCGCATCCTGTCTTGGAGCATGGGGCCTGTGCCCCACACCATGTGCTGCTGAATAATTAAGAAGAACAAAGTTTCCAAGCAGACCCACTGTGATCTTCTCCAGGAAGACAAGCTCCTGGGGGCAGGGCAGACTCTGACAATGTGTCTGCCATGACCCTGATGTCCTATCCCCACATCTTCATGACCCAAGATCCACTTTGGAGCAGCTTGAGGCTGCCTGTGGGTTCAGAAGTTATCCAACTCCATGTCTCTGGGATAAGGTTGTTTTGCTGAAATCCTGATTGTCTTATGCCATCTGATGGGTTGTGTGTGGGATTTTAGAAGGATATTTTTTATAAAAGAACGAAAGTAAAGAAACTATCTGGCTTCCCTCCTACCACTATTGCCATGGAGGAGTGGTGGCCATGGCCTGGTACTGTCTCCTATTCATCTACTTATGGGGAAAGGAGTTCCCTGGATGCTAGTCTGCTCCATTGGGCCAGCCCCTGGTCTAAGCCCCAAACCCAAGGGCTCACACTGAAGCCCTATGAGGATGTGTGTGTTCCAAGTTGGTGCCCAAGAGCATGGAAGATCATAGACTCCCATCTCCTGGAGCCACAGATGTGTCTGCAACACCAGTCCACATCCCAGGTGTTTGAGGTACACCTGGGATACACAGGTAAGCCAGGTATAGCGCACCCTGTCTGAGGTTTGGTAAAAACTGATTCCAGCACCTTCTTTCATGTCTTTCTGTGTGCTTTCCCAAGATTTCTGAAAGTCCCAGAGGTTTCCATCCTCAGAATCCCACAGGCTCCAAGTTCTGACCTCCACTGGAATCTCCACCTTGCTAGGGGCCTAGGAGTAATCTCTAAATTGCACTTCCCCAATGTGAGCACCCAGAGGCAATCTCTAAATTGCATTCCTCCCCTACCCTTGCAATTTTTCTTTCTCTTTCCTTCCTTCCTCCCTTCCTTCCTCCCTCCCTCCCTCCTTTCTTTCTTTTTTCTTTTCTTTTCTTTTCTTTTCTTTCTTTCTTTCTTTCTTTCTTTCTTTCTCTCTCTCTCTTTCTTTCTTTCTTTCTTTCTTTCTTTCTTGGTCCCAGTCATCTATATTGTCTTCTGATGTTTGTGTATTTTCAGTTATGTTTGATAGTATATTTATGCCATGTATTAGGTCCCCTAAGTTTGTCCCTATTTTTTCTTTGATGGTCTTTATAGTTTCAGGTTTTACATTCAGGTCTTTGATCCAACTTGAGTTCATTTTTGTATATGGTGTGAGATATGGACCTGTTTCATTTATCTGCAAATGGATATCTAGTTTGTCAGCACTATTTGTTCAGCTATCTCTTCCCCATTAATGAGTTTTGGCCCCTTCTCAAAGATCAGCTGTCCATAGGTAGATGCATTTACTTCTGGGTTCTCAATTCTGTTCCATTGGACTGTGTGTCTGTCACTGTACCATTACCAGGTTGTTTTAACTACTGTGGCTGTGTAGTAGGTTTTGACATTGGGGAGTCCCACTTTGCTCTTCTTTAATAGTATTTTATTTACCCAGGATCTGGCTCTTTCCTTTCCATATAAAGTTGGCAATTAGCTTTTCCATCTCTTTAAAGAATGATGATGGAGTCTGGACCAGGAATGCATTATACCTGTAGATCACTTTGGATAGGATTTGACATTTTCATCATGTTAAGTCTTCCTATGCATGAGCATGGTATATTCTTCCATTTACTTCTTTTGGTTTCATTTCATAGTATTTTGTAGTTTTCTTTGTATAGATTTTTTTTTGTGTCTCTGGTTAGATTTATTCCTAAGTAGTTCATCTTTCAGATGGTTATTGTAAATGGTATTGTTTTCCTGACTTCCTTTTCAGAGTTCACTTTGTTAGAGTAAAGGAGTCCAACTGATTTTTGTATGTCCTCTCCCTCAACTTCAAAATCAATTGATGTTGATAGAAGCAACCTGTCAGCAGAAACATTTTCCCCCCTCTTTACTGGCTGTCTCAGTCACGGACCTTTCATATTTGTGGTGCCTCAGGATATAAGCCTTGTCTGGTGCCCCCTTGGGCTTGTGCTCAGGAGAAATGCCTCCCTTTGCACTCCCCCCCTGTGCCTCTGCACCTAGCTCCCCTTTCTGTACTTCAGCTGCTTTCTCTATTGACTCTACATTGGAACTTCTATAATCCCTGCTCCCCTGCAGATCTCCACCCCAGACATCTGAGGGCATTAACCCTGACTAGCTGTTTCTCAGAGGGGTTTTACATCTCAGATCAGAGTGGAATATCAGAACAAACAAGAATGGAATATTAGAACTCTTTTGGCTGCCCAGACACTTTGCAAAGCCTGGGTTCTCTAGAGGGGTTTCCTGGATAATTAAGCAATTAGAAGCATCCACCAGTCAGACAAAGGAGCTCTGGTGGCATAGTGCCCAAGGCATTTGACTGCTAACCAGAAGGTTGGTGCTTCAAACCCACCAGCCACTCTGTGGAAGGAAGACTGGGCAATCTACTTCCATAAAGATTTACCACCTCAGAAACCCAAACGGGGTCATTATGAGTGGGAATTGACTCAGTGGCAGTGAGTTTGGTTTGAATTTACCAGTCAGACAAATGGGATGAAGAGATTTTCAGAAGAAAGTAAGACTCAGTGCTTTAGCTCTGGAGGCCTGGATAGAGAATATTGGGGGGGCGGGGGGGACATGATCTCAGTCCCTGAACCTGTATTGCTACATGTGATGGACAGAACTTTGTCCTCCAAAAATGTGTATTCAAGTCCTAACCCCAATAATTGTAAGTATGACTTTGTTTGGGAGTAGAGTTTTTCTTTTGTTGCCTTAATGAGATCATACCAGAGTAGAGTGGGTCCTAAACCTAGTCACTTCTGAGTGTTGTCCTATAAAAAGAGCAAAAGAGACACGGACACACACAACGGACACAATGTGAGGATCCATCTACAAGCCAAGGATCCCAGCCAGCAGATAACAGAAACTAGAAGAGAGGCTCACAGAAGGAATTGACACACCCAAGATGCTGATTGGACTTTTAGCTTCCAGAACCATAAGGAAATAGATTTCTGATCTTTGAAGCCACTCACTTGTGGTATTTCCCTTACAGAAGCAATAGAAAACTAAAACACTGTGCAAACAAAATGCCACCGTGGTTCGATCATCACCAAAATCCTGTAACAGGCAGGTGGGGCCCTGGCTCTGTCCATGAGGACCCTAGATGTGATGATCCACCTTCAAGCAGGTACTGTCCAGTGCTCATATCTCTTTGGGCTGGAGTGTGCAAGCAGAATGTCAGGGGTAAGGCACTGACCCCAAAGCTCCCTGGGCTGAGTGAGGACTCCTAGCTGTTCAGTCCATTCTAGGTCTCTTGAAAAGGCCCCAGCCAGGTCGCCATAGACAAGGAGTATCCACAAGAGTCCAGGCATTACCTGGGACTCAAGGGGTGTTACCTGGGACCCAGGAGGCAAACTGATGGACTGGAATCAATGAAGGAAGCCAGGAGTTCCTCCTCACCCCACCCCCCATCATTCATGTGTCCCTGCCATTCATTCCATGTCCTGTCCTCACAGAGGGAGACCCTTGTGAATGCCCAGTGGGCAGGAAATGTAGGGTCCTCCTAGGGAGCTCAGAGTCTGACAGGTGGGGCCCCCCATACCTGCACATCCTGCCTATCCCCACCTCACCACCCCAATGAGTAAATGGCTCCCCTTGCCTCCTGCTCCTTAAAGGCCTGCACAGACTCCTCTGCTTTTATTAACCATGTTGCAGAGGCCTCTGCAGGATCTGGCTCTTTTCACAGGCTGAAGCAATTTGCTGAATAATTTATCACAGCATATGGGTGAAGGAAAATTTGGGCTCCTGAGCAGGCTATTTCCAAACATTGCTACTTAGGGGCTGGTCAAGAAGCGTCATCAGCACTTAACAGGATCCATAGGGGACAGAGGGAGAGGATCACCTCCCTGGAGCCAAAGCCCACTTCTCATTGGTCCCCAGGAGACTTCATCTTAAAGCAAATTTCTTGTTGAAAATGAATTCAAATGTGCCATTGAGGTCATTATGCAAGAAGCTTACTTGTAAAGACCTGGGCCAGAGATGGGACTTTTTGAGACACTTATATAAGCAGGGAGGTAATGAGCTGCTGTATTGAACAGGTCTCAAAGTGGGCTGTCAGGCAGGGCTCACTTGGGCACAGTGTCAGGCAGGGTGCAGCCGGCCAAAGCCAGAGCTGGGCATCAGGCCCCACCTTAGCTTCCACCACATCACCTGCATGAGGGGTGACCAGGGAAGGAGGTGCCAACCCACTGAAATGCAAGAATGGGGATGCTTCAGCTTCATTAGTGAAGAATGTCTGCCTTGCACAGTGCACTCTTTTAAAGAACTCTCTATATGGGATCAAATGGACAACAGCAGCTTAAAAAGTTAGATAGAAAGCTTGGGGAACAGTGAGTTTATGTTAATGGGGGAGGAACAATTCAGAAAGGAGATTCCAAAACATTTGCACACCTTGAAGGATGTAATCAGTCACTGAACTGAACATATAAAAATTTTTGAATCGGTGTATGCTCAATGACAGCAACAACAAATTAGTTAATAAATAAATAAATAATCACACTTAGCCCGTGTCTGATGGGAAGTAGTTGCAGAGGAACCTCTGCCAATGGGGGCTCCAGCTCCCAGAGCCTAGTTCTCAGGACTGCACCCCTTACCTGCCTTCTGGCCTCACTGAGCCACCCCTCTGCCATTTCCAAACCTGCCTTTCACCCAGCAATGAATTGTCTTCCTGGTCCCTGTTCACCTCTTAAGAGGATTTCCTTCCCAACACCTTGCATGCCTCAAGCTCAAGTCGACTCCTGAATCCTTCTGGGTAAGACCACTGAGCCGCTCTAAGACTGTCTTATTCATCTTTATTTCCAACACATAAGAGGTAAAATGACCCAGCAAAATGGTCATTGAAAAAAGAAAAGCAAATGGCCATGTCACATATGTTCAATTCCCTACTAATCAAAGAAAGGAAAATTAAAATAAGATTTCTTTTCACCTTTCAAATTGATCATTTTTTTTTTTATTAAATTAAATGATATAATTTCAGGCAGGTAAAGATAGAATAAGATAGATATTCCCCTACACTGAGGATGAGATGTAAATTGGCATAACCATCTGGAAAACAATCTGTCACTTTGTATCTATCAGCCAGGCTAGGCCAGGTTAGACTACAGAAACAACCACCAAACAAAGGGGGAAAGATTGTAATGGCTCATTATGAAGTTCTGATTCTTTCTCATACTGCATGTCCAAAGCAGTTTGTTATTGTGGTGATGGAAGGGGTGCTTTGCTCACCATAGAATTCCTCACTCCAAGACCCAAGTTGAAGAAGCAGGAAACATCTGGAACACTGTAGGCCAATGTGGCAGAGAGAAAGGAATGTACAAAACAAGACCTGCCTATTAAACTTCTGGTCCGTAGTGACATAGGTCTCTGCTGCTCACACTTCATTGGCCAAAGCAAGTCACCTGCTTTGACTTCTAACAGTTATGTGGTATAACATAGATAGATGATGATGACAGATAGAAAGATAGGTAGGTAGGTAGATAGGTAGGTGGATAGATAGATAGATAGATAGATAGATAGATAGATAGATAGATAGATAATGGATAGATAGATGACAGATGACTGGATGGATAATGGATTGGTGGACATATAGATAATATAAACCTCATGGGGGCAAGGATTTCTGTCTTTTTTTTTTTTTTTAACCCCATGTCAATAGTTTTTATCTGTTTTGAACACCACTTGATATATAGTACAATTTATTGAAGAGAAGGATGGATACATGAATGGACAGACAGATGAGCAGATGGGTGGATGAATGCATGAGAAGTGAAAGAAAGAGCAATAGCAGAACAAGAGCAAAGTGATGGCAGGACTAAAAGCAAACCCATACATGGGAAGAGGTTAACCCACAAGGCTCAAGGAAGGAACTGAATCTCTTAGCTGGGACACTGTTGGGACAGAAAGCCAATTTTTAATAGAAACTCAGTTGTGTCCCAGAAGTATACATTCGGGGCACTCTGATCTTAATATTGTAACTTAAATTCCAGAGAAGGGCTAATGACTCTGAAAAAACTAAAATGGCCATGGGAGGCCACATTAAAGTGGTTAAGTCTCCTCAAATCTACAAAAGTAAAAGATGTTTAGTCAAAGAATCAAACATTAGCTAGACACAGAACAAGGGCCTGTGATCTACCAAGGGCTTACAAGTCTTCCTTGAGGCTCAAAGGAGTTAGTTTTAAAATTAACCAAAGAAGATCTAGGATCCCACCAACAGTGCTGGGAATGGTACCAGTGGGGACCAGAATGTTCTTGTTGTTGTTGTTGTTATGTGTCATCAAGAGATGTTAATACTTCTGGACTGAAGGCCTATGACTCAGATGTTTGGAAAGATCCACAATTGTCTGGGTCAACACATACTGCCACCAACCACAAAAAATGGTCTGAGTGACTCTTTTCTCAGTTGTCCCTTGGATAGTACTAGTTCATATCACTCTAGATTCACAGGAGAGAAGTGACTTCATGGCACACAGTGGGTGCTGTCGAGCTTTCATCAAACTCTTTGACTCGGCGAATCCTCAGTTCATTCAGAAAACCAAATACTGTGTTCAAAGCCAAAGGATCATTGTGAAGAGGTTTAAAGTAAAATTCCAAAATTTAAAGGGAAATACTCCAACAGCACTGGTCCTGGAAACAGACTGTAGAGAGTTAAAAGCCCAGGCCACTTCACACAAATTAAAGAATCCTAAACTATGAGTCGGGTCCAATTCAACAGCACATTAAACAAAACAAAACAAAAAAAATGGTGTTCTAGCTGTTTTTCATGCAAGCAGCAACCCAATACCCAGCTCTGCAAACTTATCAGTTATTGGAAAATATATGGTTTATCAAGAAATCCCAAGATAAGAGGAAAGCTGAATAATAGCAGTGACAAATGGGGAGGGCTCTGATATCTCCTCAGTGGCACAGGGACCTCAACAGCCTGAGTCTCAAGTTCCCAAAGTGCTCGAACCTCAGCATCACTCAGAGATTTCTCACCTAATAGAGCTTCATAGGCCCCACCAAGGAGAGGTCCAGGATGGAGCCCAGATTGGGTATTGTAATCAGCTCCCCAGATTATTCTTATAAAGAGCAAGATTCACTGTGTTCTCACCATAAATCCAGTCCTGAACCCCTTTCCGGACACTCTGAGAGCCAGGACACCCTTCCCAAGGAAGCTGTTGCTGCTCCACATGGAGCTGGGTAGGTATCCAAAGCCGTGGAGTCCCAACTCCCATTTCACTATGTGCCCTTGATCCTGATGCACACACACACACACATGCATACACACACATATATACACACATCTGCCAATGCATGTACATGTGCATACACATGTGCACAGTGCCTTCCATCCCTGGGGTAAGGAGAAAGTCAAGCATATTCTGGCAGGGTCTGCATCATCACAGCCACCTGCTGGCCCAGGGACAGCCTTTCTCAGTTACACACTCCTTTGATGAGGAGCAATTGCTCCTTCCTATGATTAGCCTGTAAAGTGTACACAGGGTGAGCTCAGGTGGGGCTGGGACAGGCGCCCAGGATGGGTGGGCTTCAGCTGCTGTTAGGAGCCTGACAAGGTCACAGGAGGATTGGCTAGTGGTGGAGGGCAAAGGGCAAAGGGCAGAGCAAACACCTCTTGGTTTCTGCCAAGGAGAGCTCCCCCAACATGCAATAAAGAGCCTCCCTGGCCCTACCCCCAGCAGCAGAGTCCCCCAAATACCTGCAGTGGGGCTTCTGGCTCAAGACACCTTGGCATGACCTTGACTTACAATCTTCATCTCCATCCCCTATGCGCCTGCCAAAGGAAGCAGAATATCCTTGCACATGCCCCTCTGTGAGAGCCCTTGGCCCACTTCTCTGAGCTGCTCCTACCCTCCCCCTTTGGAAGCTGATGTGGAACAAATGTGAGCTAGCAGCTGGACCTCCAGCTGTAAACCACATGCGGGGAATAAGTGTCTCAGGAGACGTGTCCTTGCCATGAGAAGAGAGTGGAGCCCGCTGGGCTAGCCCAGGCACTCCCGACCCTGGATAAATGTCCTCATATGTCAGGTGCTGTTTGGGCCCTAAGAAAGAGGAGAAAGGGCCCTCAAGGTCAGAGATTAAGAAACTGGCTTTGAGAGCTCTGGTAGCATAGTGCCTATGGCACTTGACTGCTAACCAGAAGGCTAGCGGTTCAATCCCACCAGCCACTCCTCGGAAAGAAGGTTGGGCAATTTACTTCCATAGTGATACTGCCTCGGAAACCCAAGGAGGGGTCACTATGAGTCGAGTTGACCCAGTGGCACACAAAAACAACAACCACCTCCTTCTAGTGTGTGACTTTGAGCAAGTAGCTTAGGATTGGTTTCCTCACATGAAAAGTGGGTGTGGCTATCTGCACATCTGTACACCTGCACACAATGTCCCATGAGGATGGCGTGAGGTCATGCAAGTGAGGAGCTTGTCAGTGCCCACTGCACGGGGCTGCCCATAGTACTAAGATCAGAGCAGCCCCTTCCCCTGGGAGGAGAGACAGGCACTGGCCAGGCACTTGCCTTACATGAGGCATGGGTCTTTGGGAAAGGCAAAGTGTGCACAGCAGTGTGACTCTCAGGAGGTGGGACCAGTGACAGATCCCTTGAACCCCACAGCACTGCCTCTGTCCAGTTGTCTGTTCATTTCAGCAGCTGGTCTTCAAGAAGGAAGGTACAACCTTGCCACAAAGTTGGCCACTTGGGACCTGTCCCCCTCTTCAGAAACTGTGATATCTGTTCCCCTGTCTCAAGGGACTACACCAGCTCCATGTGCCCCCACCCCAGTTGGAAGTATGCTCTGGGCCTGTCACCTGCCAGGAGCATCTGGCCTTCATGAACCCCACTAAGGACAGCATAGGGCCCTAGTCTGTGATCTCAGTGTGAATGAGACACAGATCCAAACTTGGAAGCTCAGCCAAGCCAACCCACACTGCTCAGAGCCCTACAAAGCCCTCAGCACCAAGGAAAGCATTTCACAAGGGGGCACTTCCATCCCAGCCTGGTGGCCAGCAGGTGGGGGTCACACTCTACACAGCCTATTCAGTGACCCTTGGAGGGAGCTGTCCCCTCCTGTGCCCACTCTTGGGAGCTCTGGTGATGTAAAGTCAGTCCTAAGGCAAAAAAAAAAAAAAAATCTTCCTTGCAAGAACTTGGCAACTCTGGGGACAGATAAGACAGGGTTTCTCCCTTGGTGGGAGCCTCACCTTAAAATCCAAGGATGATCTGTTTCCTTAGCAGGACAGGAGCTGCTCGGCCCAGGCCCACACATTCCTGATTTCCTGTGGAGCCTGTGGGAGAAGGCAGTTCTTGCCAGGTCTCAGGTTTCCACTGAGCCCTCACAGAAGCTGCAGCAGCCCTCTGTACAAGCTCCCACCCCCCAAGGCTCTCCAGTGCACCTAGGTGTAGAGCCGGAGGGGACGGAGCTTCAGGGTCACATCCCTCCGGCAGCTCTCTGCTCAGCACCTACACTCAATTCAGCACATCCTGAGGCAGGATTGAAGCCCCCACTGCTGAGGGGAGATCTCAGACCAGAAGGAAGCCAAAGTGGCTCATGCTAGCATGCAGTTCCCTGTCTCCCAGCACTTCCCCCCATCCCCTTCTGGAAACTGTGTACCTGGGATCTCAATGTCCCACCCCAGTGCCAGAGAGGGGAGAGAGGAGTGGGCTGGAGAAGGACCACCCTCAGGCCCAATGATTGGCCTTGGGGTGGGCACTTGGCCCCAGTAAAGCCAATCAGATCCTTCCATGAGACCTGCTATCTCTATGCTCCCAGAATAAGGGTTCCCCTTCACACTGGCAGAAGGGACTGCCAACAGCCGTGTTTCAGCCAGCAGGAGAGATCCTCTCAGAAATGTGCCCCACCATGGGACAGGAAAGAACTAGAATAAATTGTATTGAGTATAAAGGAGACAACCCTGGATTCCCAGTTAACTGAGCTGATAAATGCCCCTCCTCTATTGTGCGTAGGTGTGTGTGAGTGCACACGCGCATGCGTGTGCATGTCCACCTGCACACACGAGAGCTTGTTGTTTCTGGTCCTTTCAACTGAGTCATACAATACACATACAAAGCAACAAACCTACATTCCAGGAGCTTCCAGGGCTGGACAATAGACTGATGCTGAACACATCTGGAATTGAAAGAACCTCAAGGTCTGAGAGAGCCTCCGAACTCTCCTTCCAGCCTATCTTCTCACTGGACCTCAACCCGTGTGGTAGTTAAAGTTGTATGTCAACTTGGTTGGGCCTGGTTGAGTAGCTGGGCAGCTGGTGGTAGTTATTCCCCATGATGAGATTGGCAATCAACTCCGTGGTGGGATTTGCCACACGCAGCTGAGTAGCTCCTTTGGGAATGTGGTCTACTTCCCCTATATAAGAAGCAGCTTTGGGAATGGTCTCTAGCTCATGGCACACTTGAACCCTGCATGTAGCTGTGTCATTGTTCAGCAGCCTGCCATGCTCTGCCGACCTTGGGACTTTCGATGGACTTGAATTAATAGTAGGGTAGTGCCTAAGGCATTTGGCTGCTAAACAAAAGGCTGGTGGTTCAAACCCACCAGCCACTCTTCAAAAGGATGGTTGGGCAATCTACTTCCATAGTGGTACTGCCTCGGAAACCCAAGGAAGAGTTGCTATGAGTCGGATCCGATTTGACAGCAGTGCATTTTGTTTTGTTTTTTTGTGTGTGTGTGGTTTGGTAACATTGGGACTGTGCTTTTTTACTTGTCAACCTTGGGCTTGTCAGTCTCAGCAGCTAGCTGCTGTCTGAGTGAAGAAAAGCCTCTAGCTTCAGTGGGCTGGGAGCATGGAGCAGAGCTGAAGCCCAAGGTTGAGGGGCTTTCATCCAGCCCCTAGAGCCGGCACTTGAACTTGGGCTTAAAGCCTCCAAAAGTGTAAGAGAATAAACTCCTATTTGTTCAAGCCATTCAATTTGTGTATATTCCTGTCAGAGCAGCACTAAGTAACCAAAACAAGCAGGGTCCCCCAGGTGGAGTTCACAGTTCTGTCTCCAAACTGAAGTTCAGTTTCAGCTTAACCTTCCCCAGCACCTTTATACACACACAAACACAGACTCATATGCACATGGGGACATACACCTATGTACACACACACATATATATACATGCTTTCACACATACACTCATATACATACATATACACTCACACATACATGTAAGCATACATTCATATGCACATGGACACACACATATATGGACACACACATTCACACATACACACATTAACTCACATATATATAAGCATACACATACACATATGTATATGTACACACACATGCATGCACACATACAGACATACATACACCTCCACATATACACACACACCTGTAATACTTGGGCAGGGTATCCACGAGGTACCCAACAAGTCCTCATGCCACCAGCCAGGCTGGACAGGGCCCTGAGGCCATGGCCTAGGGAGGTAGTTTCAGGGAAAGTCCACGTTTCCCTCTCAACATGGAGTCAAGCATTGCACAGGCAAAGCCCTTTCCCAGGCTGAAGGGAGGCTCTATGTAGGAGAAGGGCCCTTGCACTACATCCAACATCATATCTTCTCCCCACTTCCCTCCAACCTGCCACCTCTAGGCACAGCAGAAGTCAGCTCTGGTAACAACTAGACACACAGGCAAAAAACTACACAGAGACCTACACACACACGTGTGTGTGTGTGTGTGTTTGGGTGCTGTGTGTGTGGATGTGTGTGTTCCAGAGAAGAAGTAAAAGCTCTGCTTCCATCGCTATGGCAACCCAACTCAGAGCTGCAGTAAGAGCTTTAATTGGAAATGCTTATTTGGCTGAAACCCCAGCAATAATCAACAGGAGATTAGAAACATTAAAACCCAGCAGGAGCCACGGAGCATCCTGGAGAAGATGGTGACAGAAAGGACAGTCCCTCTGAAAACTCTATTGATGATAATAATAACAATCGTTACCATTCATTGAGTGATGTGCTACTTCAGGCCTCTACCAAGCACTTCTCGTGCATTAGGTCTTTGCATTCTTCCAACAACTCTTCAGCCATTTTTTCCACTTTAAAGATGAGGAAACTGAGGTTCAGAGAGTTAGGGAAGTGGCCCAAGGCCTCCATGTTTGGAAGCACTCCTCTGTGTCCCAAGTCGAGATCTTCAGTTTCCCCCAAATAATGCTTCTCTTGCAAGGCAGCTAAAATGACAACATACCCCAGCCACTGAAGTCCACAGCTCAGTCAGCAGGCTGGGGAATGTGAGAGAGTTGACTTTCAAGACAACCAAAAGCTGCATTCCATTGTCACTGTCTACATCACTTAGGCTGACCACCTCCACCAGCTCACTTGCCTCTCTCTGCTCTCCATCACCAACTTCCACCCTCAAGCCCACTGTGGGCCTGGTGATCCCTGGTGGCAGCCATGGAGTATTCCACTGAGATATGTGCTTACTCTCAGGCCCCAAAGGGGCAATGGCACTGATCAGGGAGCTCCCTCAGGAAAGCCTCATGTGCCTAAGGCACTTGACTGCTAACCAGAAGGCTGACAGTTCCAGGGGTAACCAAGGAGGAATGGAGAGGGACAGCATCACCAGCACCTAGCACCTTTCAGAGGTGACTGAAAAAGAAAAGAAAGGCCCAGAAAAAAGCTTCCTAACTCCCTGCCTTGCAATCTTCCCCTTTTCTACTGAGGCAGCAGCAGGCAGGAGAAGCCAATCAGCACCTAGGCATCAGCAGGACAACACAGCACCACCACCCATCCATGAGTTATTGGGCTGAGGCCCCTGTCCTCCCCCAGTCCAGCCATGATCACCTTAGGCAAGGACAACTGACTCCAGCTGTGTCTCCAGCAGGGCTCTAGACTTAGAAAGGTCCCTGCATCCTCCCATGTCCCCAGGGTCCCCAAGGACTGCACCTCAGTTACCAACTTGGCATTGGTGCTGTCAACAGCCTGGATCCCCCAGGAGCTGTACCAACTGGGAACCCTGCAAGCCTTGTTCTGTTTGCAGCACCATCTATTAAGCAGAGAGTGCCAGGCTGCAGCAGCAGGGAGTACAGTCTCTGAGCAACAAACACCAGACCCACGCACAACCAAGTCTTCCAAAACGGTCAGCCTGCAAGACCATTTCTCCCATTTCACTGTTTTTACCCAAATGCTGATCCACTGAGCAATTTAGATTACTTTTTTAAAGCAACTGGCATTTACTCAGTTGGCATGTTATTAAATCCCCCTCTCAAACTACTCAAATATGCAAGTCACTGGTATTTCAAGTAAGACTCACAATCCAAACAGTGAAGAGGAGCAATGTGCAAAGTATCTGACGTTACACTGATACCTTGTAGCACAGAAGCTGGGGGGCAGTTGGCCGCACCTGCAGAGCCATCCATCAAAGAGCTACCATGTGCCAACAGCCTGCCTGTGTCCCCATGCT
>NW_006921681.1:272647-285887 GCF_000298275.1 Orycteropus afer afer
AGGCTGTAAATATTTACAGAAGTAGATTGCCTCATAGTCCTTTTGTGGAGCAGCTGATGAGTTTGAACGGCCAACTTCCTCGTCAGCAGCTAAATGTCTTACCCACTGAGCCACCAGAGTTCCATACCATTCATGAGGGAAACGCAAATCAAAAGCACTATCAGATTGGGATGACTATCACCAGAAAAAGGAAAATAACAAGTGTAGATGAGGATGTGGAGAAACTGGAACCTTCATATACTGCTGGTAAGAAGATACAGTGAAACCTGCAAGAGGTGGAACTCTGCAGGACTGCCTTGTTTGCCCATATTTCACAAGTTTTCTGCCTCTGACAGGGTGCAGTCTTAACACTTTCTATCACTTGTTTTAGTGAGAAATATTTGAGTTTTCCTTCTCTGACAGGTTTCCACCTTACACAGTTTCCAGCTTTCACAGGTTATACTGTGAAATTGTACAACCACTACAGAAACAATTTGGGAGCCCCTCAAAAAGTTAAACATAGGATTGCCATAAACAAATCAGTTCCTGCTCATGGTGATCCCATGAGTGTCAGGGGATAATTGTGGTCCACAGGGTTTTCAATGGCTGATTTTTTGGAATTAGTTGCCAGACCTTTGTTCTAAGGCACCTCTGGATGGACTCAAACGTTCAATCTTTTGGTTAGCAGGCAAGCGTGTAAACTATTTACACCACCCAGATACTCCAGAATTACCTTAACAACAACAGAAACAAAACACAAACATTGCCATAGAATCAGTTCTGACTCATAACAATCCCAACGGATAGAGAACTGTCTCCTAGTTTCCAAGGTTGTGATGTATACAGAAGCAGCTGTCACATTTTTCTCCTGCAGAGTCGCTGGTGGGTTTGAACCACTGACCTTCCACTTAGCAGCCAGACACTTAACCACTGTGCCACCAGGGCTCTTCAGAATTACCATATGATGCAGTAATTCCACTCATAGGTATAGACTCAAAAGAGTTGAAAGCAGGGACTCAGACAGATACTTGTACAGCAATGTTCATTGCCCCATAATTCACAATAGCCAAAAGATAGTAATGACCCAAGTATCTATCAACAGATGAATGGATAAACATGATGTGGTCTATCCTACAAAGGAATATTGCTCAGTTATAAAGAGAAATGAAGTCCAGATACATGCTATGACATAGATGAACCTTGAAAACATTATGCTCAGTGAAATAAGCCACTGACAGAAGAACAAATACTGTATGATCCCACTTATATGAAGCATCTAGAATCAGGACCCAGCCAAGCTGACACATAACCTTCACCATCACAGCCAGCTTTACTCTCACCTCATACTTTGGCATTCATTACTGCCAGATGTACATCGTTAATACACATAATAGTCAGGTAGCGGATTTCTCACTATTGTCATAAATACATAACATCAGATAACAAGATAGTGAGTAAGGACTAGGTGTAGTGATGATGATAGCACACACACACAAATACACAAAAAATGATCAGTGACTCTGCTGGCACCTGGCAATATAAGCACAGTCCCATGTACATGCCAGCTCCAACCACAAGCCAGAGAGCCATCACCGCCAGGCCTTGTCTGGAGAGTTGAAGCCCAGCCAGGGTCAAGGAGCTGAGTGGGGAAAATCTTGAAAACCCAGCTCAGCCTTTGAACACATAACACTTACAACTTTCAGCAGAACATTATCTCCTGACCCAAGAGGACAATCCCCTTGTGACAGAGGCCAAAGACAGGGATAGCAGGAGACAGATGTCCTCACAAGCATCTGCATCCACGCCAGCTGGGAAGTGATTTGATTTTGCAGAAGCAGAGATTGAGATGCTCCAAATACAAGTAGTAGGGGCACAGATCTGTGTATCTGGAATTATTCAAAGTAAGGACTCATGGTGTCTGTCACACAGATTCAGCCTGTGCCACTCCTGGAATGGCAACAAGGCTCAGGTATTAGGAGAGCGAGTTCTCAGAGGTGAACCAAACCAAAACCAAACTCACTGCCATAGAGTTGGATCCGACTCACAGCGACCCCTCCTTGGGTTTCCGAGGTGGTATCACTGAGGAAATACATTGCCCAACCTTCCTTCTGAGGAGTGGCTGGTGGATTTGAACTGCCAGCCTTCTGGTTAGCAGTCAAATGCCTTAGGCACTACGCTACCAGAGCTGAAGGAGCAGGAATATTTACTTGAAAAATCACTGCAGATTCCACTCCTGCTCCTCCCCAACCATCTACTTCAGGAGCCAGTTGGGTAGAATGAGCGTTCCTATTAGAAAGGTGGGTTCTGGTTTCCAATCCAGGGACAAGAGCTCCCTCCTTTGTCCCCTGATGGCCACAGGCACAGAAGTCCTGCTGCAACCTCACCTACATCCCAAGTCCCAGCTACAGTAGCATGCTGAGCCCAGGCCCTGCCACTGTCTGGCTCCCATGTAGCCTAAGTGGGATGGAGGGCAGGGATGCCCTTTCCTTTTTTAGAGGTAGGGGAAGTAAGACTCAGAAAAAAAAAAAAAGGCAAGAAGGTTCTAGATCCTCTGCCTGAGGAGCTGGCAATATGGTAGGTAGACAAGATGGCTCAGTGGTGCCAATGAACTGGAGAGATACCAATGTTCTGGACATGCTATAAAACAGGGGTGCCACACTCCAGTGCCACAGAAGCAGGCAGAGGAGTCAGAGGCACAGGGTGATTTAAGGGGGCCCACTTACCACATGAGGTTGAGTGAGAGCAGGGAATGCAGCAGACTCAGGCTGCTTCCAGAAGGAAAATTAACTCAGAGGACAATGCTGACATCCCTAGCACATATCCAGCATGTCAGCTATATCAGAAGCTGATCCTCCTATATCTTGGTTCCTCTGGGATCTGATTTTTTTTTTTTTTTAACAAGTTATCACTGAGTTGGCCCCAACTCATGGTATATCCATGGGTGTCAGAGTAAAATGTGCTCCATAGGAATTTCAATGGCTGATAGTCTCAAAATCAGATCACTAGGCCTTTCAAGGAGCCTCTGAGTGGACTCAACCAACTTTTGTTTAGCCGCCAAGCATGTTCATCATTAGCACCACCCAGGTTCTGAATTGGGACCCCACAAAGTGGTATCAACCCTCTGCTCTAAGGCCTTAAACTGCTATGCCTTCATATTCAGGGCTGATGTTCCCAACCTACAGAGAAACAGCATCAGCTCAGGACCCTGGGAGATGGCAGACAAGGAAGAAGCCAGGCTAGGATACAGAGCCGGCTCCCTCACTGAGAGGCCATGTGCACATTCTCCCAATGCACTCTCCTGAGGTCAGAGCAGCCCAAACCCCTCCATTGGAGACCCTGACCCTTATCCCCAGCTACTGCTGGGTTTGGTAAAGTTATAGAACCAATAGAGGGTATTTAGAGCTGGACTGAAACAAGAAAGTCTTTGCTCCAGTTCCCTGGCCCCATTTCACAGGGGGACAAACTAAGGCCCAGAGAAGGAAAAAGACTCACTCAAGTTAGCAAATGCTAACTCCTGGAATATTCTCCATCCTGTGCAACTAAGCAAGATGAAATGTAAATTAGAGGGTCAATGGAAACAAGGAAAACCCTCAATGAGGTGGATTTGCATAACGATGACCTAATGTACAAAATAGCCTCAGGAAAGAGCACTCAGACCCAGGGATACACAACCAAATGATGCCTAGAATATAGACTGAGATATTCCAGGTCAGCTTTGAGGAAAACAGGCCCACCTAGTATTGATGCCTTCCAGAGCTAAGGGATAGGATTCATAGTCATAACTAAGCAGCCTTTCTTTGACCTTTTCATGGATCAGGGACTTCAGTTCTTGGGTATGGAATGTGTACATGTGACTATAAGTTTTGGCTCAACATGTATTAGCCCTGTATTTATGCACTAGGGGCGGGTGGACTTTTAGGGTATTCTGAAACTCTGTCTGTTCCTCACAAATGCATTAAACTCTGTCTTCTCTCTTGTCTTGGTGTGAGTGAATTGGCTCTGCATTGCTCTGGGCATGACCCCACATTTTGGGTAACAACAGCCTTAGCAATGGGCTCAAACATACCAGTGATCATGAAGGTGGTGCAGGACTGGGCAACATGACTTGGAGCCAGCTTTACAGCAATAACGGCAACCACAATAAAGCCCGGTGGAACCAATGAGCCAAAGAAATCCCATTTCTGACCAGAACAACTTGGGATTCAATGAGCCAAGGAGAGGCTTCCGATGAGAGAGCATGGGGAGGATGTGCTGGTGTAGTGAGGGACAGACCATCCCTGAAAAGGACCAAACCCTGTCCACAAACAGCATCACAGCCCCAACCACCGTGCTTGCAGGACACTGAGCTGGGGCATGGACCAGTCTTGATCCCTTGACTTCTTAAACAAGCCCTTGCTGCTGTTGTTGCTGCATGCCATCGAGTCGGCCCCGACTCATAGCGACCCCTCCTTGGGTTTCCAAGGCAGTATCACTACGGAAGTAGGATTGCCCAACCTTCCTTCCGAGGAGTGGCTGGTGGGTTTGAACCGCCAGCCTTCTGGTTAGCAGTCAAGTGCTTTAGCTACTATGCTAAACAAGCCCTTAGAGCACCTTAAATGTCTGTCTGTGGCCAAACTGGTCACTCCTTCAAGAAAATCTCAGGGCCGCTGGAGATTTGATTTACTGGGACAACTGTTGCCCACCCCTGCTGGGTATTCTGATCATCATGTTTTAGATGCTTAAGGAATATTTCTCTCCTTGTTCATCACATCTTCCCTCCTGTGGATACTTAAATCAAGCATCCACTGTCCCTGAAAGACAAGGAAGCGGCCAAGTCTGAAAGATATCACAAACCAAGCAGCAGAGGAGATGGGTCACAAACACCTGAAAGGAACCCTTGCCCCTGCCAAGGGCCTTTTGTTCATGATGAACTTTCATGCATAGCTCAGGGTATCTGTGTTTCCTCCAGAGAAACCCCAGAAAATGGCCAAGAGTGTGTCCTTATACCTTTATGTTCCCTGCCCATATTTATTTTTTTATTATTTTTTTTAACATAAATACAATGCTGGGCCCCTAAATCCGGGAAAAAAGCAAATGCTGCAAGACACACCTATATTCAAATGGATACACCAGTAAAGCTAGATTCTCAACTTTGCATGTTGCCTTGGCCAATGCATACCCTCTATTTATGAAAGGCAGTGCACGGGCGGTATCAGTGGTTGGCACTGAAGTTGGCTGCCTGAACTCAAGTGTTGTCTCTGCCACTGTCTTGGCTGTGTGACTTAAAGGAAATGAAATTACCTCTCTCTGCCTCAATGCTTTCATCTATAAAATAAGAACAATGATAGTGCCTGCTTCATTGAGTACTGGAAGAATTAAATGATTTCATGCAGGAAAAACTCTTAGAACAGTGCTTAAAAAGCAAAAACCCAGTTGCTGTCCACCAATTCATGGTGATCTCATGTGAGTATCAGAGTAGAACTATGCTCCATAGGGTTTTCAATGGCTGATTTTTCCAAAGCAAATCACCAAGGCACCTTTGGGTGATTTTAAACTGCCAACCTTTTAGTTGATCAAGCACTTAACCATGTGTGTCACCAGGGACTCCACCACAGTGCTTAGCACATGGTACATACACAATGGTTATTATTGTTTTTTGTTTGTTTGTTTGTTTGTTTTTGCCAAAGGAAGTCAGGGAAGCTGGGGAGGGGCCACATGGGCTTCCCTGGGAACTCAGGATGCTATCCCAAGCCCTTGAAGACCCTGAGGAGAGAGCTCCTGGCTCTGTGATTCTGAGGCCAGAGCAGTGGTAAGTAAGTGTAGGGAGAGGCAGCAGGGATGCCCACCTTGGCCATCCATCACCAGCATTTTCTTGGCAGCACTTCCGAAGCTGGGATTTCATACCCAAAGAGAAGCTTGAAATAAGAATGGCTGTGAACTTCTCCTCATTCAAGGCCAACGCCCCATCCTCATCAGACTTTTTCCTTGCCTGAGTGCCTCCTGCTTGAGCACTTTTCATGGGCAGGGCTTAAGGAAGCTTCATAGTGTCCCTTCATAGCTGTGGAGATCTGGGCAAATGAGACACAGGTCTCTCTCCTGCACACTAAGAGACAGTCTGCTAAGGCAGCACCTGGGAGGGAATGGGGTGCTGGAGGGGAGCTCCAAAGCCAGGTCTGTTAGAGATTGAATTCTGACAGCCCAAAATATATATCAGAATCCAAACCCCTGCATTTGTGAATGTAACCCCATTTAGGAATGAGGTTTTCTTTGTTATGTTAATGGGACCATAGTTGTATAGGATGTGTTGTAAACCAATCACTTGGGAGATATAAAAAGAGATTAGACACAGAAGCAAGGAAGCACAGAGAGGGGAAGACAGATGCCATGAGTGTGAAGATCACCAAGGAGCCAAGGAACAGAAGCTGAAAAGAGACAAGGACCTTACCCCAGAGCCAGCAGAGAGAGAACGCCTTCCCCTAGAACCAGTACCCTGAATTTGGACTTCTAGTCTTCTAAACCATGAGCTCTGGTGGTGTAGTGCCTAAGGCATTTGACTCCTAACCAGAAGGTTGCCAGTTCAAACCCACTAGACACTCCATGGAAGGAAGACTGGGAAATCTACTTCCATAAAGATTTACTGTGTTGGAAACCCAAAGAGGGTTACTATGCATCAGAATCCACTCAATGGCAGTGAACCTGTTTTGTTTTTTTGTTTTAAAACCATGAGAAAATAAATTGTTTGTTAAAGCCACCCACTTGTGGTATTTCTGTTATAGCAGCACAAGGTAACGTAGACAAGTTTCCATGGGAGGAATAAGCAGCTCTTGCTTTGACATCAAGAGCTTGAGGCTGTCACATCCCCAAAGGGTCACACACTCCCTCCAAAATCACACCCCCTATTGAGCCTGCATCTTTAACATGTAGGGGAGGCATGTGGCTACAACCAACCCAAACACTTGGCTGCAGGATGGGCTGTGTGGGGGCTGAGATTGGCCATTCTCCCAGCACTTTCTTGGGTCAGAGAGGCTGTGTGTTTACCGGATCCTAAGATTCCTATCACTGCCATGACAGATGACCACAAACGTAGTGGCTTACCACAACACAAATGTGTTATCTTGGAGTTTAGTAGGTCAGAAGTCCAACATGAGTCTCGCTGGGCTGAAATCAAGGTGTCAGCAGGGCTGCATTCCTTCTGGAGGTTCCAGGAGAAAACCTTGCCTTTTTTGACTTCCAAGGGCCACCCACATTCCTTGGCTCGGGGCCTCTTCCTCCATCCTCACAGGCAGCTACACAGCATCTCTCTGACCCTGCTTCCATCATTTTCTCATCTTCTCTCACTTCCTCTTCTGCCTCCCTCTTCCACTTTTCAGGATCCCTCTGAGAACATTGGGTCCACCCTGACAATCCTTATTTTAAGATCTGCTGATTCATAATCTTAATTTCATCTGCAGTTTTAATCCCCTTTGCTCTGTAATCTAGCATATCCACAGATTCTGGGGGTAAGGACATAAACATCTTTGCCAGGCTATTACACTGCCTACCACACATACCCATTGCACAGATGGTAATGATAACAACAATAATTAACACTTATTTAGTGCTCACTATGTGCTAGGAGTACCTGACTGGTGCAAAGAGTTAAGCACTCAACTACTAGTCGAAAGGTTGGCAGTTCAAACCCACCCAGAGATACCATGCCAGAAAGGCTTGAGAATCTGCTTCTGAAAGGCCACAGCCTTGAAAACCTTGTGGAGGACAGTTCTACTCTGAAACACACAGGGTCGCCATCAGTCAGAATTGACTCAGCAGCAATGAACAATGTGCTAAGAACCACTGCACATGCCTTAGATGCATCATGTATTGTTTACTCCTCAAGATGGCCCTTTCGGTAGATACTATTATCATTCTCATACAGATGAGGGGGTTGAGGCCCTGAGAGGCTAAGGGATCTTCCCAGTGTGACTGGCAGCCAGTGGTGACCCTGGCATCTGTCCCAGGAAGCTTGCTTCTCAATATGTCTTAACACCAGGCCCTGAGGAACACAAAACACACCCATGACCCACCCCTGAGGCTGCAGAGCTGGGACCAGAACCTCGAGCACACTCTAGGATGGGAGCCCCCAGCTCTACCATGGAAACAAGCACAGATCTGTGGACGGGGAGCCCTGGGGAGCACAAATGGGCTCAGTGACAGTTCCCCGACCCACTGTGAAGGGCCAGCAAAACCTACGCACCTCAAAAAGACAAACCCTCCAACGCTATGGCAGGAGACCGAGTGCGCAGGTGGGAGCCGAGAAGCCTTCAAGGAAGCTAGTTATTATCTCAGCGGCTGCTGCCCTCCCCCACGGTCTCGGGCATCCTGCAGAGGCAAGAACGCCACACTATCAGGCGGGCAGCAACACAGAAGGCGGCTCCATGGAACGCTTGTCATAGCTCCAGGCCAGTTGTTAAAATGGCTTTCTTGTTGTTATTACAAAGTAATAGATGTTTATTGTAGAACTTTTAGAACAGGCAGACAAGCCAAAAGAAGAGAATAAAAGTTACCCAAAACCCCACAATGGCAAACGCACCACTTGACATGTTTTTGTGTAGCCTTCCAGTAATTTTCCTAAGCAGTCATCACTGTGTTTCTCTGAAGTGAACATTCTAAAAATGGGCTCATACTCTTCTGCCTGCTTGGAAAAATACCTTTTCTCTTAATATATTACAAATATGTGGGGAAGAAAGCTCTCTCCTCTTCTCATCCCCATCCTCCAATTCCCCCAAGAAAAAGAAGCTGATAGAGTCACAATTCAGATCTTGACAGAGTCCTTTTATTAACAGGCAAGGTGGCCTGTGTGTTAAGTGGTCACAAGCATACATGTGCACACAACATGCACACATGCCACAGGAAGCCTGTACTTTGGAGTATCTTTTCTGAAGTTTCCTAAGTCCTCCCCAGTGCCTAGGACCAGCTGGAGCATCCCAAGAACAGACTGGGGCCTGAATGGTTCCCAGTTCCCAATTCTCCTCTTGAGGGTGCTCTCTGATCCCTCTTGTGCATGGATTCAACTGCATACCCTGAGGAGCTCCAAACCCCCACCTGTGAGGTCATCCAGGTGCCTCACAGCTGGGCCAGACTCAAACTGGGGGCCCAGTCAAGTGGATTACTCATATTGCCAGCATGGTATATTTGTCATGGGATTGCATGAGATTGGACTGTCAAAACAGTGCTGATCTCATGATTTTAGGGACCCTCACTCATGCCATGTGAGGCAGTGGTGGTTGCTTCCCGGGTACAATTTTTGCTTTCCGTGAGATATCCTGGTTCAATTCCTGACAAATGCACCACCCATGCATCAAGAGACACTATGTGTTATTATCATGCTGAATAGGTTTCAGTGGAGCTTCCAGACTAAGACACACTAGGAAGAAAGGCCTGGTGATCTACTGCCGAAATGCAGCCAATGAAATCCCGTAGATCACAGGAATGGTGCAGGACTGGACATAATTTCCTTCCTTTGTGCATGGGGTCACCATGAGTTGGGGTCACAAAAATTCACTCATATCAGACACAGAGTGACAAGTCCAAGACACTAGCCTCCCAATAACCCTTCACCATCCCTCAGCTCAAGTGCCCTCATGGGCCACGTTGGCTCCTGCCCATCGTGTTCGGACCACAGCACCAAGATAGCAGGTGCTCTTCACCTTGTGTTCCCCGACCACTGACACCCACGTCCCACCCACCCCTCGCAGGCTCCCCAAATCAGCATCTTCCAAGGCTGGGCAGGTTCACCTCTTCTAAGAACTTTTTTCTTTTAAAGAAGCTTTTACTTTCTTAGAAATTCAGCAATAGGAATTAAGCCTACTGTCACCATCTCCTGGGTCCCTCACTGTTCTCTCTCTGACAGAGTATAGTCATCGTTGTCATTGTTGGTTGTCATTGAGCCACCTCCAGGTCATGGCGACCCATGTATATATAACAGAATGAAATGTTGCTCAGGCTCGTGCATCTTCAGAATCACTGGTATGATCAAGTCCATTATTGTGGCCACTGCATATTTTGAGTGCCTTCCAGGCTTGTGGGCTCATCTCCCAGTACTGTATGGGACAATGTTCTGTTGTGATCCATAGGGTTTTCATTGGCTAGTTTTCAGAAACAGATTACCAGACCTTTCTTCGTAGTCTCTTTTTGTCTGGAAACTCAGCTAAAACCTGTCTACTATGTGTGACCCTGCTGGTATTTGAAATACCAGTGGCATAGCTACCAGTGGCATAGCTACCAGCATCACAGCATCACACAAGCCACCACAACACAACAGACTGACAGATGAGGGGGTGGTTTCATACAGTCCCCAGGTAGTGCAAATCGTTAAGTACTTGTTATGGATTGAATTATGTCCTGCAAAAATATTTGTTGTAAATCCTAATCCTTATATCTGTGGTTACAATCTCATTTAGGAAAGGGTTGTGTTTGTTATGCTAATGAAACAGTATTATTGTAGGATGTGTCCCAATCTCTTTTGAGAAATAAAAGAGATTAAACAAGAAAGCAGGAAAGCAGATATGAGGGAAGATAGATACCACATCACACGAAGGTCACCAAGGAACCAAGGAAAGAGGACCTTCCCCTTCTTTGTTGAAAGAAAGCCAACAAAGAAAGAAAGCCTTCCCTTAGAGCTAGTGCCTTGAGTTTGGACTTCTAGCATCCTAAACTGTGAGAGAATAAATTTCTCTGTGTTAAAGCCACTACTGGTGGATTTCTGTTACTGCAACACTAAATAACTAAGACAGTGGTGGCCTACGAACGGAAGGTTGGCAGTGCAAACCTGCCCAATAGTGCCTCAGAAGAAAGGCCTGGTGATCTACTTCCAAAATGTCATAACCTTGAAAACACGGTGGAGTGCAATTCTAGTCTGCACACTGGGGTCACCATAAGCTAGAAATGACTAGATGACAATTAAAAATACTCATGGACAATTAAATGACTGCTAAGTGCTTTCTGATGATAAATATTTACACTATTTACTAACTAATGCTGGGTATCAAGTTATTGCATGCTTCCTTCAAACATATTTGAAGTAACGTTTTATTTTGAGATAATTATAGATGTGCATGCAGTCGTAAGATATAATACAGAGAGATTTCATGTAACGTTTACCCAGTTTTCCCCAATGGTATCATCTTGCAAAACTCTAGCACAATATCACATTCAGGATATTGACATTGATACAGTCCAAATATAGACTGCATGGAATATTTCCATCACCATAGGAACCCCTCAAACTGCCCTTTAATAGTCACACTTTCTCCCTCCTGCCCCTACCTCTCTTTAACCCATGGCAAAGGCCAATCTGTTCTCTATTTCTATAATTTTATCATTTCAACAGTGTTATATGAACGGAATCACACAGCATGTAAATTTTGGGGATTGGCTTTTTTCACTCAGCAATTAAAAAAAAAAAAACTCGCTGCTGTCGAGTTGGTTCCGACTCATATCAACCCCTCCTTGGGTTTCCAAGATGGTATCTCTACAAAAGTAGATTGCCCGGTCTTCTTTCCAAAGAGTGGCTGGTGGGTTTGAACCGCTAGCCTTCTGCTTAGCAGTCAAAAGCCTTAGGCACTATGCTACCAGAGCTCTTCAATACTCTCTGGAAATTCAGGTGGTTGCACGTATCAACAATGTAATGGCTGAGTAGTATTTCACGGCATGGTTTTTACCACAGTTTCTTTAACCATTCACCTCAGGCATCTATGTTGTTCCTAGTTTTTGACCATCACAAATAAAGCTGCTATAAACATTCATGTTTTTATGTGAACATAAGTCTTTATGTCTCTGGGATAAATACCCAACAGTGCAATTGCTGGGTCATATGTAGTTGCGTGTTTAGTTTTTTCAGACACTGCCCAGCTGTTTTCCCAAGTTGGCTGTACCACTTTACATTCCACCAGCAATATAAGAGTGATCCAGTTTCTCCACATCCTCACCAGCATTTGGTGTTGTCACTGTTTATTATTTCGTCATCCTGAAAGATGTATAGGGGTATCTCACTACAGTTTTAATTTGCACTTCTCTAATGGATATTCAAGGAACTGTGGTGGCATAGTTGGTTAGGCACTTGGCTGCTAACCAAGATGTCGCTGATTCAAACCCACCAGCTGCTCCACAGGAGGGAGATGAGGCAATCCACTTCCATAAAGATTTGCAGCTTTGGAAACCAATGGGGGTCTCTATGAGTCAAAATCAACTTGCTGGCAGTGGGTATGGATCATCAAGTGGAGCAGTTTTAATGTGTTCATTTGCCTCTGTATATATTCTGCAGTGAAATGTCTGTTCTTGTGTTTTTCCCATTTTCTAATTGTATTGTTTTATTATTTTTTAATCGAGTTTTGAGAATTCTTTATATATTTTAAATATTAGTCCTTTGTCAGATATGTGATTTGCAAATATTTCCTTCCATTCCACAGTTTGTCTTTTCATCTTACTAATAGGGTCTTTCACAGAGCAAAACTTTAATTTTTATCAAGTCGAAATTATCATGTACATTTTACAATTATACTTTTAATACCAAGTCTAAGGACTCTTTGCCTAGCCCTAATGTTTTTCTGAAAGTTTTGTACTTGCACATTTTACGTTAAATCCATGATTCATTTTAGGTTAATTTTTCTATAAGGTCTGAAGTAAGGTTTAGGCCAAAGTTTTGTTATTGCTTGTTTGTTAGTTTGTGACTTTTTTGTCTATGAATGTCCAATTGCTCTGGCACCATTTGTTGAAAAGACTTTCTTCCTATTGTGTAGTGAATTACTTGCAATGGCTCTTCCAGCCATGGTCTTTGTGACTCCCACCAGATGATTGGTGCAACTATGCCAATGTAGGTGCTTGTGGACCACCAAGGACATTGGACAATTTGTTAGTAAGGTAAATAAGGTACATTGCACCTTTGTGGGGATGAAATCATGGAAATAAGGTGTATGGAACCTGAAAGTTAGAATTGATCAGTTTTGTCATCCCACTAGGCTTAAAATAAGCCCTCCAGGGGGCAAGATGTGGTACCTCACTGTCATCAAGAGAGAAAAGCCAGAAGTGGAGTGGAGCACATCCTTGGACTAGAGTTCCCTGCACAGCATCTCTTTGGAAGAGAGACTAGCAAAAGAGACAACAGAGACAATGGCAGAGAGAGACTGTCAGATAGACAGCAGCAGCAAAACTGAGAGACCAGCATGAGACAGAGAAGCAGGCTTGCTGGCCCACAGAGCAAGAAAGCTGAGTGCCTTTGGGAAGAAGGCTTACTGGCAGAGTATGG
>NW_006921681.1:294097-295813 GCF_000298275.1 Orycteropus afer afer
AAACTCACTGCTGTCAAGTCGGATTTGACTCATAGAGACCCCTCCTTGGTTTTCCCAGGTGGTATTACTACAGAAGTAGATTGCCCAATCTTCCTTCGGAGGAATGGCTGGTGCATATGAACTGCCAGCCTTCTGGTTAACAGTCAAATGCCTTAAGCACTACACCACCAGAGCTCCTAAGTCTACCGTATCTGATATTAATAAACATTCCTACTTTCTTTTAGGAGCTCTGGTAGCATAGTGCCTGAGGCACTAAGTCAAGTGCCTGCTAACCAGAAGGCTGGCGGTTCAAACCCACCAGCCACTCCTCGGAAGGAAAGTTGGGCAATCCTACTTCCGTAGTGACACTGCCTCGAAAACCCAAGGAGGGGTCGCTATGAGTCAGGGCTTTTCTTTTAATTGATGTTTGCATGATATACCTTCTCCAACCTTTACTTTCAACCTGCTTACATAGTTATACTTCAAGTGAGTTTCTTGGAGACAGCATATGTTGAATCATGCTTTTGACTATACTCTGCCAAGCTCTGTATTTTAATTGGTAAGTTTAAACCAGTACCATTTAATATAATTATTGATATATTGAGACTTATCTCTGATATTTTATTATATTTCCTGTTTATTCTATATTTTTCGCTATTTCTATTTTCCTTTTCCTGCCTTTCTGTGGGTTACTTGAACATATTTTTTAGAATTCCTTTTCTTAATCTATAGTGTTTTTAATTGTGTCTCTTTGTATATTTGTAGTGGTTGCTCTAGGTATTATATTACATGTACATCACTTATCACAGTCTACTTATATCATCATTTCAGCAGTTTGAGGAAAATATAGAAAATATATTTCCCTTTACATCTCTTTACTCTCTCCCATTTATAATATAACTGTCTTAAACATTGCCTTTACATACATTTAGAACCGCTTCAGACAGTTTACAAGTTTTTTCCATCAATCAAATGTAATTTAGAAAATTCCAAATGAAAATGAAAGCTTATTGTATTTATCTTTATTTTTGCTTATTACATTTTTTTTTCCTTCCCAATGCTCCAAGCTTCCTTCTTTTATCATTTCTTTTCTGTTTTGAGAAATTCTTATCATTAGAGTGAATCTGCTGTTGAAATTCTCTTAGTTTCCCTTCATGGAGAATATGTTGTTTCCCTCTCATTCTTAAAAGATATTTTCACTGATTATAAGATTCTGGATTGACAATTCTTTTCTTTCACCATCTGAAAATATTGTGCCACTTCCTTTTGTGCTTCCTTAGTTTCCAATAAGAAATATTCTGTCATTCTAATTATGTTTCCCTTATAGGTAAAGTGGGTTTTTTCTCTGACTGCATTCAAGATTTCTTCTGAGTCTTTTGTTTTCAGATATTTAATTATGATGTGTCTTGGCATGGGTTTCTTTAGGTTTATCTCATTTGGGGTTCTGTTAGTTTCTTGAAACTGAACTTTTAGATCTCTTTCCAAATTTTTTGAACAGTGGAAATTCCATGCCCTAAGTGGCACCTACATTGTAAAAAAATGAGATGGAATGCATAAAGATCAATATCCTAGGCACTAGTAAGCTGACATGACTGATATTAGACATTTTAAATAAAAAAGCATATGGTTTACTATGCCAGGAATGACAAATTTAAAAGAAATGTTGTCACATTCATCACCAAAATGAACATTTCAAGATCTAAGCTGAAATACAGTGTTGTCAGTGATAAGAGAATA
>NW_006921681.1:296253-297663 GCF_000298275.1 Orycteropus afer afer
AACTGTGGAATAGGTAACCAATTACTCATATGCAAATTTAAGTTGAAGCTGAAAAAATTTAAAAGAAGTCCACAAGAGCCACATTATGACCTTGATTATATCCCATCTGGATTACAAGACCATCTGACGAATAAGAGTTCTGGTGCTATAGTGCCTAAAGCATTTGACTGCTAACCAGAAGGCTGGTGGCTCAAACCTACCAGCCACTCCTCAGAAGGAAGACTGGGCAATCTACTTCCAAAGAGATACCACCTTGAAGAATAGATTTGATGAAATGAACACAAATGTCCAAAGACCAGATATGTTTCTGGAGGACATCATATTTGAAGAAAGCAAAAGGCCATTAAAAAGACAAGAAAGAAAGAAAAGAGCAAAATGGATGTCAGATGAGATTCTGAAACTTGCTATTAAATGGAGAGTAGCTAAAATGAATGGAAGAAATGATGAAGTAAAAGAGCTGAACGAAAGATTTCAGCTCAAGAACACGATATAAAGTAGTATAATGAAATGTGCAAAGACCTGGAACTAGAAAATCAAAAAGGAAGAAAACACTCAACATTTCTCAAACTGAAGAAACTAAAGAAAAGATTCAAGCCTCCAGTTGCAATACTGAAGGATTCTATGGGCAAAATATTGAATGACATAGGAGGCATCACAAAAAGATGGAAGGAATACATAGTGTCACTGTACCAAAAAGAATTATTGATGTTCAAATATCTTAGAAGGTAGCATATGATCAAGAACCAATGGTATTGAAGAAAGAAATCCAAGCTACATTAAAGGAATTGATGAAAGGCAAGACTCCAGGAATTAACAGAATACCCAATGAGATGTATCAACAAACAGATACAGAGCTGAAGACATTCACTTGTTTATGCCAAGATATTTGGAAGACAACTATTTGGCCTACCGACTGGAAGAGATCCACATCTGTGCCCATTTCAAAGAAAGGTAATTGAACAGAATGTGGAAATTATTGAACTGTATCATTAGTATCTACTACTACTACTACTCACTGCCATCGAGTCAGATCTGACTCATAGTGACCCCTCCTTGGATTTCCGAGACAGTACCACTACGGAAGTATATTATCTAACCTTCTTTCCTTCTGGTTAGCAGTCAAGTGCCTTAGGCACTATGCCACCAGAGCTCTTATCACACATAAGAGAATTTTGCTGAAGATAATTCAAAAACGGTTGCAGCAGTGCATTGACAGGGAACTTCAGAAATTCAAGCTGGATTAAGAAGAGGAAGTGGAATGAGGGATATCACTGCTAATGTCAGATGGATCTTAGCTGATGTTTACTCATGTTTTATTGACTATGCAAAAGCATTTAACTGTGTGGATCATAACAAATTATGGATAACATTGTGAAGAATGGGAATTCCAGAACACTTAATTGTACTCAT
>NW_006921681.1:298108-299716 GCF_000298275.1 Orycteropus afer afer
TGTGAAAGACCTCTTTAAAGTGTTAAAGAACTAAGACATCACTTTGAAGAATAAAGTGTGCCTGACCCAAGCCATTGTATTTTCAATAGCCTCATATGCATGTGAAAGTTGGACAATGAATAAGGAAGACGACAGAAGAGATGATGCCTGTCAATTGTTGAGCTGGTGAAGAATATTGAATATGGCATGGACTGCTAAAACAAACAGATCTGTCTTGGAGGACATAAAGTCAGAATGCTCTTTAGAAGTGAGAATGCCCAGACTTCATCTCTCATACTTTGGTTATGTTGTCAGAAACACTTGTCCTTGAAGAAAGATATCATGATACCTCACTTGGTAAAGTAGAGGTTCAATGGAAAAGGGAAAGACTCTCAATGAGGTGAATTGACACAGTGGCTGCTGTGATGGGCTCAAGCATAGCAAATATTGTGAGGATGACACAAGACCAGGCAGTGTGGTGAATGTTATTAGGTGCCATCAAGTTGGTTTCAACTAATAGTGACCCTATGTACAACAGAATGAAACACTTTCTAGTCTTGTGCTATCCTCACAATTGGGGTGGCCTCATTATTATTGGATGATGGTGAAATTCAGATTTGAATTAGGCCATTCTGAACCACCCCAGAGGGGAAGATAAGAGATCTCTTTTTCCTGCACAGTTGGTGTGGTATTCCAGGCTCCTTCACTGTTATTGCAGGTAAGAATGACCTCATTACCACTAGCAAAGATGAAAGCATAGGCTCTTTGCTCGGCCTTCTCAGACACCACCCTGGAGGGCGAGGGGGTTGGACTGCCTCTTCCAAGGGCTTTTAAGACATTGTTCCACAAGGCCAAAAGGCCCTCCTGATTGCCTCTGATCCATGTGGTGGCATCTTGCATTCCCAGTCCAGTCTCAAGCTTTGCCCAATGAAGGAGACATTCCTTGCACAAATGGTGGTTGACACACAAAAGCTTTCATTCTAAGAGCACAGTGAAATGGATTATAGTCAAGAGAAGATGTAGTGGGAAGATGAATTACTCTATGTATATGATATTAAACTATAAACAGTAAATTAAAAACAGTGCATTAGAAACAGAGAAGAGTTTTTAGTTCACATTTTCCTGCATATGCTGTGTAAGACTTGCATTAGTGGATTATCATCGATGAAGCACAGAACTAACCTTTGAGAAAATCTCTAGAAGCCAGAATTATTGGGCTGCCCTATGGGTGATGAGGCTTCATGAGTAATGATGTAACCAGCATTATCTATATGATACTCAGGAACTGCAGAGTCAAGATCTATATTGCTTCAGTATAAACAAGTTCCAGAGAGCCATAACACTGTAATTCAAAACAGTGTTGCTGCCATTTTTTTGTGGTGGGAGAGAAGAAATTAGCTAGAAATGGCACATTTAGCAATAAAATAAAAACATTAAGAGGTAGTTCTGAACCTGAACAGGAAAAGATGATGCCTGAAAACTAAAAGAATCTTTATAGCCATTGGATAATAGACACAGACATACTGTATTTTGACGCAAATAACGTGTGTTTTCCAGGTTTGCTTGCCAGCCACACCTTCCCCCCTGCAGAGTATTTTCATATGCATGCTATGACAATTTTTTTTTTTT
>NW_006921681.1:300571-302450 GCF_000298275.1 Orycteropus afer afer
TCTTGCTCTTTGGGCCAGAAAGCCTGCTGCTCTGTCTCTTGCCTCCTAGCTCCTCTGCCACCGTCTCCCAGCCAGGCATCTCTCTCTCTCTGCCATGTTTTTCTTTCTTTTGGGTATCTCTGCCAAGACGGTCCAGTGCAGGGATCTCACATCCAAAGACACACTCTACTTTACCTCCAGCTCCTCTCTCTTGATGGCAGTGAGATCCCCTCTCTGTCTCTAGGATAGCTCATTTTAAGTCTGACAGAGTGACTAAACTAATCAATCCCAACATCAGAGTTCTACACACCTTATTTGCATGGTTCCACCCAGTAATCCAATGGGAGTTACAAAGACTATGGCTACAAAAGCCACACCAAGTAATTCACTTCACCACAGTCTCCTTTTATGCTCCTCCATCCCTGGGATTTCAGGAACATGCCGAGAGTCCAGAGCAGGATGAAAAGGAAAGGGTTCTTGGATCCTCCAGGAATTCTATTGCAGAAACTGGGAGACATAAAGAAAAGAAAATAAATGGGGGGCAAGAAGGGGGAATTCTGCTGAATAGGTAGAGCTCAACCACCAATAAATATTCTCATCAGGAATTATTGTTTAGGAAGCATTGAGTTTTTATTTATGAGGATGGAAAATTTGGCAAAGGACATGGGTGATAGTTGCACAACATAATTGATGTAATTGAACTCCTGAATTGCATATGTAAAAAATATTGAATTGGCAAATATGGTACTATCAATGTTTTTATAATAAAAATAGGGTTTTGTTTTTTTTTACTAAATACTAGTTAAAAAGAAATGTTCCATTTAGATCAAGGTTTCTATAGAAGAATCTTACTGAAAAGAGGGGAAATGAGGGGTAGAATTTCAAATTCTCATAGAATCAAGACTTCTGGAGCCACTGAGACCAGATAACCACTCCCTGCTAGAAAAATAAAATAAAACTATTACCTGAGGAAATCTTTAATCCTTGAGTCAAAACTCTCTCCTGACATCATCTTTGAACTAAATAGTAGTTTAGCCTATTTTGAAAAGAATGTCTGCATTAAGCATTATACTTTTTTAAAAAATAACCTATATATGATCAAACTGACAACAGCACCCTGAAAAGATAGATGAGATGCTTAGGAGGACAGTGAGTTTATGTTGATAATGCTGAAATAGTTTGGAAGGGGTTGTAAGATAGCACAAGTTGAAAAATGTAACCACTGAATTGTACATGTAGAAATTATTGAAGTGCTGCATGTTTTGTTGTGTATATTTTCACTTTTGTAGGATTATATTATGTTCCAGAAACTGGAGGTTAAGTGGCAAGAAAAGTGAAAGACCAAGATAAAGAGAGCTTTGTCAGAACATCCATTTATATAATATACTGGAAGCATGCCACTCCTTCAAGGAAACTACCCTTTCAACTGATTGGCTGATCACATTAGATCACGTCATGGAAGGTAATTACATTATATTACATTTTGGAAGAGCAACCAGACCAGTATCTGCCAAAACACTAAGAATCATAGCCTAGCCAAGCTGGCACATAACATTAATTCTCACACCCCACCAGCTCTGTCCTCTATCTTCTTTGGGCCCTTGGGATCCCCAGCTCTTTTTCTAGTGTCAGGAATTGCCCATGTTCAGGATAGTGCCTGCCAGGGGACTCCTTGCTCCTCATTCCCAGTAACCTCCTTCCAGGTTCAGATGGTGGGGATCTTGCCAACCACTGAGTGTGTCTATTCTGATTATACATTCTGGAAATAGAAGAACAACCACAGGATGGGTAAAGGGACCCCACTGGACCCACAGTACATTGTACTTGAGCTAAAACTCCATTGATCATCTGACCTCTATAATCACTCACCACAGTGACTTTTAGGGACTCCAGGAATTAG
>NW_006921681.1:303315-318121 GCF_000298275.1 Orycteropus afer afer
ACATACCATAACAGCAAGAAAGCCTGGATGGGAGATTGTGACTTGCAAGTGAGACCAAGTCTATACTTCTTCCTTCCCCACAGTACAACAAAGCAACAAAACTATTTGGCTTATAACAATCTGCTCCATGAGAACAATCATGGGAGAAAGAAGGGCTGCCTATGCAGAGGGAGAGAGCTCAGGAGGCAGGAGTGCATGGAGGGATGGACACAGAGAAGAGGTAATTATCAGGAGGAAGTGGGAGGGGAACTGTTGCATCGTGGTAAAGTGTGGCCAATGTCATGAGTCAAAGTGTATGTGAACTGCTGTACAGAAAGTGAATTTGTTCTGTAAATTTTCACCCAAATCACAATTAAAAAAAAAAAAACGAATCTGCTCCATGCCTTTCTCCTAGCTTCTGGTAGTTGCCAGCAATCCTCAGTGTCCTCTGGCTTATAGAGGCATCACTCCCATCTTTTTTCCATCATCACATGGCCATCTTCCCTCTATGAGTCTGTGTCTGTGTCTGTGTCTCTACTCTTCTTTTATAAGGACAACCATTCAGAAGTGGTTAAGATTAGGGCCTACCTTTCTCCAGTATGACCTCGTGTGAACTGATAACATCTTTAAAGATCCTATTTCTAAGCAAGGTCACATTCACAGGTACTGGGGTTAGGACTTCAACATATCTTTTTTTTTTTTTTTTGAGGGGGGAGACACAATTTAATCCATAATATGCTTCCACCAAATCTTGACCTTGGGGCAACATTTAGGAGGATTACACCAATAAGCAGCTACTTCCCAGCTCAAAAACAGAGCATCAAGACTTGAAGGTCACTGAGCAAGAAGGGGTGACCTGGCTCAGAGCTGGCTGTAGATAAGGTGACCACACCCTGCATTCCTGTGGTCCCTTGGATAACTGTCATTGTAGTTGATTGCCATCCAGTTGGCTCTGACTCATGATGATCCTATGTGCAATATTGCCCAGTCCTGTGTAATCTTCATGATTTTTGATATGCTCAAGTTCTTTTTTGTGACCTCTGTGGATTTTGTGTGTCTTCCAACCTAGGAAGCTTATCTTTCGGCACTAAACCAGACAATCTTCTGTTGTGAGCTAGAAGGTTTTCCTTGGCTAATTTTGGAAGTAAATCACAGACCTTTAGTCCTAGTCTAGAAGCTCCACTGAAATCTGTCCATCATGGGTGATACTGCTGATATTTAAAATATACTGATGGAATAGCTTTTGCTGGACAAGAGCCCCTCCATATTCCAGGTAAATAAGTACTCCTCTGCCATTGTAAGAGAATTATAAGGAAGGTAGGATAGCAGATTCTTCCTCCCCAAGAGGACAGGAGGTTCTGTTCCATTATAAGGATGTAGTAATATAGCCTAGAGTCAAGAGAAGATGTGGTAGGAAGAGTTGTGCTATGTTTGTTCTGTGAAATTAAAAAAGGTGCATGAGAACTAAACTAGAGAAGATCCACACACCAGAAAAGCCTGCCATAGCTCAACCCTCCACACTGGTCCAGAATCCACCTGCTTAAACATGGTGCTCAGTTGAGAGTCGGTGTTAGTTTCCTTCACTTTTGTTTTGGTTTGTATGTTTGCAGAGGGTGGAAGGTTGTGGTTTCCTTTTTACTTAATCCCTCTCTGTGTGATAAATGTGCATATGACAAAAATGAGAAAATAGAAAAAGGAAGGTGGGAAGCATGGATCATTTAGTGTTCTAATAAAACATCAAGTCATGTAAACTATAATAGAAAGCTTTGAACACAAAGAAGAAAACTCAGAGGGTGAAATGGGCTTAAGGCAAGGCTTTCTGTTTTTGAGCTATTAGGCATCTTTACCTCTGGAACAGGATCTGGAAGCAGGGCCTGGAGTTGGACCTGTTTCAGGATCCATTTGACATCCTTCCCCCTAGTCCCTAAACCAAACCAAACCCACTTCCATCTAGTCAATTCCGACTGCCCCATAGGGTTTCCAAAGCTGTAAATCTTTACAAAAGCAGATTGCTTCATCTTTTTCCTGTGGAGTGACTGGTGGGTATGAACTGCCAACTTTTTGGTTCGTAATCAAATGCTTAACCACTGCACCACCAGAGCTCCTATCCCTAGGCAACTACTAACCTAAATCTAATTTCTGTTTCCATAGATTTGTCTCTTCTGGCCAGTCTATATAAAAGGAATATAATTTGTGGTTTTTTATGACTGAATCAGATCATTTCTATGCCTTGATGCAGGTAGATGGAATGTTCTACTTACTATAAGAGCATTCATTCTTTTTCTTTTTCTTTTCTTTTTTTTTTGTTACAAAATCTACCATCCTGCCATAGATGAATCCAGTATTACTCACATCCAGATTTCTATAATCAATAAATCCAGAGCCAGCCTCTGACCTTGAATGGAATGGGCCACATGTGGACAAGCCATCTAAATGTAAGGCTGGTCCTTCTGCAGCAGCACCTCACTCTGCACTATTGACATTGGGGGCAGATAACCCTCTGTCATGGGGGCTCTCTGTACATGCTTAGTGGCATCTCTGGCTCCCATCCCAGGATGCTAGTAATGAGAGCTCTTTAGGGAGGCATGGAGACAAGGTGGGAGCTCTGGGCTCAGACCAGATTTGAACCTGGGTTCAAATCCCAGCTCTGACCCCTAACTGCTAAGTCAGCCTGAGTAAGTTGTTTAACTTCTCATCTGTAAAATGTGGCTTACATCTCCCAGGGAAAGTGTGAGAGTGGACAGGAAAACAAATATAAAACACTTGGTGGTGGACCCAGGACATAGTCAGTGTTCCACAATGTCAGTTCTATCATTATCATCATTATTTATCTGAGGGGCTGCAATATACAAGACATCTTATAACCCTAACCACCCAGAGTGAGGTAAATTTCACAAGTTAAAGGACACTGTCTTCCAGACTGCCAAATGTTCTCCAGACTTCAGACACCAGCCACAGACTTGGGAGTACCCATGGTACCCACACTTTTGACCTGCTGGCTACAAACTCAGGGATTTCCACTACCCCCTCAGGTTTAATAATTCACTAGAGTGACTCAGAACACAGAAAAGTGCTATACTTATGATTATGACTACATTATAACAACAACAAAAGATCCAAAAGGGGAAGCAAAGAGGGCAAGGTCTGGGAGGGTCCCAAACTTGAAGCTTCTGTGTCCTCTCCCCGTGGAGTCAGGACATGTCACCCTCCTGACACACTGATGTGTGACAACATGCACAATATTGTCAACCAGGGAAGCTCACTGAGCTTCAGTGTCCAGAATTTTTATTGGAGTGTCTTTACATCGCATGAAAGAGCCCTGGTGATACAATGGTTATGTGCTCGACTGCCAATCAAAAGATGAGTGATTCAAACCCCTCCCCCCCAGAAGCTCCACAGGAGGAAGACTTGATGATCTGCTCCCATAGAGATTGCAGCCTGGAAAAGCTATGGGGCAGCTCTACTCTGTCACATGGAGTTACTATGACTAAGAATCGACCTAACAACACTAGGAACGACATTACATAGCATATTGATTAAATCATTGCCCTTGTGCTTGAACTCAATCCCCACCCTCCCTCCCCTTCCTGGAAGTCAGGCGGATATCACAAAGTGGGTTTTCCTGGGCTGGCCAACCCCCAGGGCAAAGATACTCCAATCACTCCTGAAACTCCATGGGTTTAGAAGTTACCTCCCAGGAGCCAAAACAAAGACCAAATTCTTTAGGTAAAGTTCATTCTTCACCCTACCGAAACAAATGCCATCAAGTCAGTTCCAACTCCTGGCAACCATGTGTGCATCAGAAAAAAACTGTGCTCCATAGAGTTTTCAATGGCTGTTATCTTTTGGAACTAGATCACCAGGCCTTTCTTCCCAGGTGCCTCAGGATGGATTCAGATCTCCAACCTTTTGGTTATTAGCTGAGTCTTTAACCATTTATGTTACCCAGGGACACCTCTTCACCCCACAGAGGCCCACATTTCTAACTTTTCTCCTGCCTAGGGAAGGGAGCATTGTATGGACCAAACACTCAGCAAGGCCCCTACTGCCCACAGCCCCTGTAGTGCCCACCACACCAGTAACAGTCATTGTCAAGCGAGAGCCCCTCTCTCCCTGCAGCTCCAGAAGTCAGGCCCATCCTCTGACAATGGCCCAACCCTTTCAGCACAAGTGAATTCAATTAGTGGGAGAAGTATGTGTGGCAGTGGGGCAGCTGTGACATTTAACAAGCCACACCCTCTTGGCAGCCAGCCTCTACAACTACTTTCTGCCAAATGTGTTTTTGTTTTTCCAAAAAGGCAAATAAATGGGTCAGATGCCAACCAGGGGAACCACAGCTGTCTCCTGAGGATAAGTTCCAAAGGATAAAGTTGGAGGCTCGATTGGAGAAGATTTAATGAGTTAGAGAGAGATCAGAAACAGGACAAACTTGGAGTATAAATCAAATATTAATCATCCTAAAGCAAGGCTTGCTAAGGCATAAATCAATAGCACAGGGCAGACTTGCAAACATCTACCTCTCTGAAGAGCTTTCAGAAACGTGGGGCTAAAATGGCAGGGGAAGAATAGGAAGCCAAAGGAAGAAGAGAGATTTACCCAAGAGGTAAGGGAATCCTGTCTGCCCTCAGCACTTCTCCCAAGGTGCTAGGCAGGACTCTGGGCAAGTGACCTTGCCCCATTGCTGGCTACCAGGAGGTTCCTCCTTCCTCTTTCAATTCATTGATAGAGCTCCTGCTCTGCACCAGATCCTATTCTAGGAAATTACAATGTCATCTTTACTCCACCCCACAGGCTCTGTCATCACACTCAGGTGCTGCTGGGGAAACCGAGGCTCAGGGATAGGAAGTAGGTCCGCAGGGGTGGCAGGATTCTAATCTAGGGGCTTTTGGTTCCATCCCTTCCAGAACCTGCACTGCCTGCAGACCTTCCTTTGAAATCTCTCCACCACCATCGAGTGGTGGACAACAGGTCCACGGGGACAGAGGAGGGGATAGTCTCCTCTCACCCTTGCTCTTGTTCCCCTGGCTCTCACTCAGCTGGTCCCTTCCCAGAGCACCAGTCATTCACTTCATCCTCCAGGAAAGGGCTGGTCCTCCTTCTGAGCAGGACTGGAGCAGAGGCCGCAGAGCTCACCCAATCCTCTTGGTCCAACAGCTCCAACTATCTGCATCTACTCTCTCAAGGACTTTCCCTGGCCACCAGAGCTTCTTCCCACTGGCAGGCTGCGATCAAAGTGCCAAAGGGTTGATGCCCTCAGGGCCAGATCCCATGCCCCTCAGTTGTGATAACCCTAGCTTTAGTTTGAGTTCTTTAGAGACAAAAAACCAGTGAAGTGTATAGATATGTATATACAGAGTTACTTCAAGGAAATTGTTCCTCATGTAGTTGTGGGGCCTGATAAGTCTCAAATCCATAGGTCAGGTGGCAGGCTGGAGACCTCTGCCAGCTCACAGGATTGTGGGGGCTGGAGAATCCAAAATTTTCAAGTCAGGTGACAGGTCAGAGAATTCTGCAGACTTATATCCCATGAACTTGAGGTCCAGTGACAAGACTTCAGGGTCAAGAGAAAACAAACTTTGCTAGAACATGCATTTATATTCTAGAGGCAGGTCACATCTCCAAGGAAACTCCCCTTCCAAATGATTGGCTGCTCACATCAGATCAGACCATAGAAGGTGCTTACTTTATATTATATTATGAAAGAGTAACCAATCCAGTGTCTGCAAAATCACTAAGAATCATAGGCTACCAAACTTGATACATAGCATTAGCCATCACCACTGTGGAGCCTGTACTAGACCATATGGCCTGGGACCTGGGGCACCAGCATGCAGAACTCAGGCCACTGCCTCCTCAGCCCTGCTGGATGGGAATCTGCACTTTACAAGATCCCAGGCCTCAAAGCACCATCCACACTGCCTTGCAGAGACACCCCATGGAACCAAGCTCAGTGGCCTCAACCCCACAAACCTAGCTCTGCACCTTACATTGGCTTCCTTCCCTCTGCATCTCACATCCTATCCCTGTGTCACAGATCTCACATCAATCATCACACTCACATCTTGGTCTCAGTATCTGTTCCAAGAAACCTGACCTAAGGCATGAGTCCAGGGCCCAGGGCTGTATGCCTAATGGTCCCCAAAGACCCTAGTTCTCATGCAGAGCAGCAAGTGACCATGCCATTGACCCATCACTAGCCAGATATAGTGAAGAAACACATCCCAGGTGGGTGTGGTGAATGAAGAGGGAGAAAACAAGGGCCAGAGACTCTTTCAGGTGGCCGTCTTCAGAGACAGACACCAAGGAGCTTGGTGAAATGAGAAGCAAGGAAACAGAGCTGGCATTAGCTACTAGAAAGCAATCTGCTTCTCAGCATTGCTTCCTCCTGGCTCACCTCCCTTCCCACAATCTCCACCTGGACCAGCACCACCCTCTACCCTCCCCAGACCCCAGAGAAGGATTAAGAGAGGGACAAGGCCCTGGATTGCATGGAAGCAGAAGCAAGCACACACACCCCAATCCTGGTAGCAACCATCCACCAGGCACTCCCTCCAACTGACCAAGCCCCACCCCAATTTTCTGAGGAAATTTTTAGAGATGAGATCACCTTTGCCAACTTTGCTTTTCATCTCTCCTAGGCCAAAGAATAAGTGCAACAACTTCTGTTCTTCAAATGGGTCAGAGTTGAACCCATGAGGACAAAACAGCTCCAGTTGGGACTTGTTGACTTTCTTCAGATCACACCTCAGGCCTTTTAGAAATTCCCCAAAGGACAGGTTAACCTGGGTGTTACAGGACTGTGTTGTTCCTATCAAACAAGACTCTTCCAAATGGGCACAAGTCTAAAGGCTCCTACACAAAATGTTTTCTGTCTGAAATAATTTTGTGGTGGTACAGGAGCCCATTGCATATTCTCAGAAGGATCAAAAGATTGCTCTGGAAATGTTTTTCAGTGTCGAGAGATGCACTATTGCTGGAACATGCCTAGGCAGGTTGCAAACTGTCCAGCCCATTGTATTAATACCATAGTAGAAACACCCAGCTTCTGCACCACTCACTGAGAACCCAGCCCCACTGAGGCCTGGGAGGAAATGGTTCAGGCTCATTCAATGCAGAAACAAAGCATTTAAAAGGAGGGAGGAGAGTTTAATTCAACTCCCAACAGTTAGGACAAGTCCAAGTCAATGTGCATTTATTTGATGCCTTTGGTGTGCAAGCATATGCCAGGAACTGGGAGACCATGCTCAGTGGCAGCTATGGCTGTGGGTGCTTGGGTAAAAATGCCTGGAGTTGGGTCCCAGCTTTAGGGTCCCAGCCACGAGGGTCATCTTCCTGGGCCATGCAACCTCCCTGTATCTCAGTCTTCTCATCGGAAAGCAGGGCACATAATAATGGTATCTACACATAGGGCAGTGCTTGAATAATTTCTTTTAGAAAGATCACCGCAAGGCCAGTCTCTGTGAGGAGGAGGTTAAACGTGTCCCAAATGTCCAACTTTTCCAAACTGCAGTGCCACTCCATCATCTCTGACTGACTCCTCCTTCCCTCAATAATCTCCTTCCCATCTTAAAGTTCCGTAGTTCACTGTAACATCTCACAGAACTCACATACTCCCAAGAAAACAGTTCACATGGTGGTGGTGGAGGCTAGGAGGCTGGCAGGCTGGCAAGTCCCACATCTGTGGGTAAGTCTGGAATATTATCCCAATTGACATGGTTGCAGGAGTTGGTGAACTCAATTCAGCAGATCAAATGATGGCTGCTGTCTGAAGTCCAGGGGTGAGATGATGAAGAACTAAATGTAGAACCTGAGCAAGAGAGCAAACTTTCCCAGAACATTCACATACATACCCTCAAGGAAGCTAAGGGTGGTGACTTGAGTCACACCCTCTAGCAAGGCAGGACTCAAGATACAGCCCACACTAAACAGGCATAGAGAATAGGATTTACCGTACATCACAAAATGGATGGTGACTTGGATCACACCCTCCAGCAAGGTGGGACTCAAGATGCATGCTACCCTCAACAGGCATCCAAAAATGAAACCAAACTCACTGCTATCAAGTTGATTCTGACACTCATTGGGTTTCCAAGGCAGTAAATCTTTGTGGAAGTAGATTGCCCTATCTTCCTTCCACAGAGCAGCTGGTGGGTTTGAATTGCCAATCTTCTGGTTAACAGTCAAATGCATTAGGCACTGTGCCACCAGAGCTCCTTTAAGCATAGAGACAAAAAAAAAAAAAAAAAAAAAAAAACTCACTGCTGTGAGTCGATCCTGACTCATAGCAACCCCTCCTTGGGTTTCCAAGTCAGTATCTCTACAGAAGTAGATTGCCCAACCTTCCTTCCGAGAAGTGGCTGGTGAGTTTGAACCTCCAGCCTTCTGGTAAGCAGTCAAATGCCTTAGGCACTAAGCCACCAAACCTCCCAAACATAGACACTAAGATTTACAATACATCACAAAATGGAGAACAATGGCTAGAATGGCCATATTAAGCAATTCACTGCACTGCAGGCAGTTATGAGAATCAGAGTAAATGATGCAGAGGATGTGCAGAGTGCAATGCCTGGGAACAAAGCTGGAAAGAAAAACCCCACCAGGAAGGTGGGCCAGGCCAGACAGAGCACCCACAGAGCACTGGCTTCCTGGTGGGGAGACTGGCCTGAGGGTTCCAAAGATGTCCTCAGCTCTGTGAGTGTGTGTGTGTGAGTTAGTGAGAATGTATGTGAGAATGTGAGTGTGCATGTGTGTGAATATGAGTATGTGTATTAGTGTCAGTTGGTGAGTGTGGGTGTATGTGAGTTTGTGTGTTTGAATGTGTGAGAGTGTAAGTATGTGAGTGTGAGTGTGTGTGAGCACGTGTGAGTGTGTGTGAATGAGTATGTGAGTGAATGTATGAGTGTGCATTTGTCTATCTCACTCCCTCTCTAGGCTCTCCCTTCCTCTGTGTTGCTTCATTTTCAGAAGACTCTTCACACACAGCAGCCACCAGCAAACCAGCAACTTCTAGATTTTATTGCCTTGTGGCTGGAGAGACACAGAAAGAGAAAGAAGGGAGCAAGAAGAAGGGAGGGAAAGAGAACCTCTTTCCCAGTTCCTCCAGGGTGAATCTGATTGGCCCACCTGGGTCATGTGCCCATCCCTGAAGCAACTACCAGGGCTAAGGGATGGAGTTCTGTAATTGGTCAGCCTGGGTCACATGATACATATGAGGAAGATAAGAAGTAGCCTGTTTTCACTGCAGTGTCACACAGTAAGTGCTCAATAAACATCAGTGTTTTTTGTTATTACACAGAGAGTTATTTTGTTATTACACGTGAGGTTGGAGCTTGCTGTTTGCCAGGTCTCCCTCCCAATCACAGGACCCAACCCTCTGTCCTGCACTGAGATCCTGGACTGAGCCAGTCTGTCATCCCTTCTCTCCCAACTGATTTTCCTCCCCTATCCTCTTGCTCTACCTTTCCTTTCCTTCCTTCCTTCCTTCCTTCCTTCCTTCCTTCCTTCCTTCCTTCCTTCTTTCCTTCCTTCCTCTCTCCTCTCCTCTCCTCTCCCTTCCTCCTTTCTTCTACATTGTTGGTGCTTCCAGAAGCTTTCTATGACCAGCTCCCTGGCCCAGCACAGCTGCTGGCTGTGCCTGTTCCCTGACTGGTGAAATATCTCACCTGCTCCATATTGGCCGTGCCTGTTCTCTATTGTCTGCCCTGAATGCTGGAATTCACCAGGAGGGCAGTCAGGGATGGGTCAGTGTGGCTAGAGGTTGAAGAAGTTTCCAGAAAGGACCCAGAGATGCATGACAGGCCCTTAGGTTTGCTCTGAGGCTTGTGAGGGACAGCCAGAATAGAGCCTGCCACCCTCATTGCCCTGCAGAAATAGGCCTCGGAGTACTTCCAGGGAAAGCATGCCCCAAGGAACTCACTGCAGGGAACAACTGCTGAAGACAAGTGCCAAAAAGCCAGAGCCAGAGAACACCTAGGACCATCACCTGAGGCTTAGGTTGAGGATTCCGTCCTAGTAATGAGCAGTGGACCAGGGAGGAAGAACTGAGGCCCAGCAGGGATGTCTCAGAAATGAACACAAAAATCTCTCAGCCAACAACACCCAGCCCTCCATCAGAAGAGGGTCTGCCCAGCTTGGGGGTGGGGAGAAGGAACCACAGTCCCACTAATAATGGAAATCTCCTCCTCAGGACACATTCACACAAACACACACAGACTCAAATTCACTGAGCCTCAGTTAAGTCTCATAAAAGCAGGGGAAACAAAAAAACTCACTGCAATGAACTCGTTAACACTCCTTGAGCACAAAGGATGCTGAACCTCAGGAAGTACATTGAGTGCACCAGCTCTGACAACCCTCCTGTGGTCACTACCCTGCCTCAGGCTGAGAGATTAAGCTTGGAGCCCACAGTTGCACATACAGCTGATGGAAGCTGGAATTCCACTACAGGGCTCTCTGACTCCAGACTCTTCCTGCCCACCTCCAGGGCCAATCCCAGGTGGATCCAATAGGCATGATCAGAGGATAAACAGCTTTGTCCGTGCACCTCTGTCCATGCAGAGGAGAGGAGTGGCATTCCAGTGAAGGAGGCCAGGCAGGAAGAGTGTAGAGTGACCAGATGATGGATAGAAACCATGATACAGCAAAGATCCTGAGGAGCCCAGGGAGGATCATGGACTCGGGGCCAAGAGGAGACATGTGTCTAAGGATGTTCAAAGATCACGTGCACATTCTGAGGTTCTTACTCTTCCTGGGGTTCATACGCCCCCTCGAAATCAATCAGAAGTCCTTGTCTCTAAACAGGACCCCTTTCTGAGAAAGAGCTCCCAAGGGGCCCATGATCCCCCACTCCTCCAATCTTAGAGCCACCCTGACTGAGATGATGGATTGACCCCTTCTGTTGAGCCCCATCCTCTTGCAGGGCATGAAATCCTAGGTCCCCCACACTACAAGGCCCTATCCCTTCACTCTCCAAGCCTGCTCCCCTCCCCATGAGCTTGAGAGATGAAGAAACTAAGGCCAAACAAGATGAGAACATGGCCCAGGCACACTCAGCTTTGATGATGTGGAGAGGGAGCTGATTACAGCTCCATTCCACCTGGCTGTCTAACTACTGGGATGCACAGACCCTGCACTCAGGAACTCTGCTCAGACTCCCCTCCTTTCAAGTAACCCTAGTGCTCACAGACCCCATACAGGGCCAAGGAAAGGGCCCTGGGACAGGAGACAAGGGACACCCTCTCCTTTCATGAGAGCTTTCTTCTGCATATCAGTCGTGGAGAGGAGGGAGCTCACTGAGCAGTAGGTCTGGCCAGTGAAGTTACACAGGAAACAGCCCAGCTGTCCCTGCAAGTCAGCTCCTCCAGTCCCTCTGCCACCGGCAGCTGCCAGAGATGTTAGACTTGAACTTGACTGGTAGCACGAATGCACATACCCTCAGGTTTCAGAAAGTGTGTCTGTGTCAGATCTGTGAATTGTTTAACAGATTAATCTGCCTTGAATGCACTTGACTGTCGCTTTGTTCCCAGCAAGACAAGTTCTGAGATGACACTGGAGAAACACTAGGCTTGAAATCTGAGGATCTTGTGCCCACATCCTCCTGCCACTTATTACTGAGGATGATGTTGGGCGTAGGGGCCTGGGTGGAATGGAGGCAGGTGGCCCTGCATAAGGTCAACTGGGGACTGGGCGCCTGGGGCTTTTGCCAGAGGGTCAGTTATTCACAATTTTGGCAGCCTACACCACATCTCCAAACCTCCCACTTTATCCCATCACCAGCCCGAGACCTGCAGTTAGAGAGATTCCCACATGATCCAAATCCTTTCACAGGCCCCATGCAGAGGCACACAGCTCTGATCTCATGATCTCCTTGAGGGCTGAATCTCTCACTGGACACCTAAATTTTCCTGGTAAAAAGAAGCAGGTTTGAGAAGAAGATTGGGGCCAGAGAACTGAAACTGTATCATACCTCATGGCGCCCACAGCGTTCCCTTGAGGTGCCTCAAGGAGCTAGTGGAGCAGCACTGTTTCAGCTTCTGGGGGCTGTGTGTCTCCCTCTCTGGGTCTGCTCCTCCTTTTTATAAGATCCTACTCAAGGGATTAAGACTATGTCCCTCCCAACTCCAGTATGAATTTTCTGATCACATCTAAAAAAAAAAAAAAAATCCTCACAACTGGCTGGTCAAGCAAGCAGCATCATAATTTCAAAAAAAAAAAAAAAGGTCCTATTTCCCAAAACAAGGTCACATTCACAGCTGCAGTGGCTAGGACTTCAACACATCTTTTGGGGGGATGTAATTCAACCCCTGCTCTACCTCTGTGGTCCAGCACCAACACTATCCACCTCTGGGGACCACAAAAGACAGGTGGTTCATAGATGCTCACTGTGTGTTTGCTAACTTGAAGGTTACAGCTCTGAAAGCAGAGCATAGTGGAGAAGGACATGTAAGGAAGTGGTTTCCACTGTGTACCCCACTCCAGAAGCCTTTAGCCCTGAGTATTACAATTTCCAGATCACATGTGTTACAGATTGAATCATGTTCCCAAAAAAGATATATTGAGGCCCTAACCCCTATACCTGTGAATATGACCCTGTTTTGAAATACTTTTGTTTTGCTATGTTAATGAGATCATAGTGGAGTAGAGTGGATCTTAAAAATAATCCCTTAAGGGTGATATCTTGCCATGTCTTGCAGAACAACACAGGTCATGAAACAAAGCGACACGAAAGGATTAAAGGTTTCAGAGAAACGGGGGCCAGGAGGACACTCTGCGTATGATGCAAGAGCAACCCCTGATGCATCTACACTGCTTTATTTATACCCAACTTCATGTTTACATCATTATTCTTGATATTTCCTTAATACAATCAAGTATTCAATCAAGTCCAATCAAATATCTCCTTATAACAATCAAATATTATTGAAAAGTTAAAATTCTACTTTTTACCCATACCTGGAGGTCTTTCTCCATGCCCAAAAGTGATTTATGATTAGTTTGGATTAATATCTCTTACAGGAATAGTAAATAATCATTAAAATGCATCATTCTAAAACATAATATGATTGTTAGGGTACATGAGTCTAGGGTATGGGATAATTACTAAAATATATTTTTCTAAGGTATGATTACTAAAATGTATTATTCTTAAATCTGATTACTGAAACTTATTCTTAGGTAAAATGTTGTTCCAGCAAAACAAGTTAGCAAATATCTTACTGGAAGAATGTTCCACCCCACAGGCACAAAGCTGGAGCCAAGCAAGCATTCAACCATAAGAGAGGCCTTGTCTTCTCTCAGCTTTTTGTTAGAATATGTGCCTTGCAATCATGTCCTTTTTGGTGGTCTTTTTCTTGGTCTCCAACATTTCCTCCCTTTTTATTTTTTAAATGAAGTAAGTGCACTTCACTAGCTAAGGAGCAAATTAAGTATTGAATTAATCTTGGGAACCAGAGAATAACAAACAATATAATTAAAAACATTATTACATATGGTAAATAATGATATAAAGTTGTAGGAATACTCTTAAAAGGGTTAAGACTCTTAAACTTATCAAGTATAGAATTTGTCACTTGGTTTGGGTCAATTATTGGTGTTGGACTATCTTTTATTCTTTTAATATCTTTGTGGAATTCCTGTATTTCAAAACTAATATTTGAATTATGCCAAATCCCTAATATTCTCATCTTAATCTTTTCGCAAGTGAATTCAGGATCACTGAAGTTCACAGGGTATGATGTTACACATGTGTATTCATACTGACAGGCCACAATGTAATTCTTGCCTTACTTGTATCACCTCTAACTCCTCTCCTATTGATAATACTGCTTCTTCTAACATGTCTACCTTAAGTTTAAAATCCTGATCAATATTCTCTTGATCTACTAATGCCTTTACAGTGTTTTGGGCTATATCATTTGCATATTGGGCTGTCTGAATAGATGATTGTAATGCAACAGAAGCTACAGTCATAGTAGCTATCATTGCTGCAAGAGCAGTTATGCCTGCAATTAAGAGCCCAATAAAGCGTTTAGATCTACTAAGCCTTTGATGCAGTAAGTACAATGAATGTTCTGCTGAATGAAATCATCTGCCTGAAATATTAACTGGTAACGTCATATAGTGTGGTTGTGTTACTATTAATACATACTGATCTGTTGAAGTTAAGCACTGAGTTAACTGTTATTACAAGTTACATTTCAATAATAATTTCCTAAAGTATCATTGGTTTCAAAAATATTTATATAACTTATGGTAGTATTTGTGGTATAATCATTATATTTATGTGCTAACATGAGAGCGTTCAGAGGTCGAACACATGCCTGTATGTCAGAGTGATTTCCCTAGACAAATGTCCCTCCTTCTGATCCCCCGATGAATGCAGTATGATTCACCATTCCGGTTGCAGCAAACAGTCTCCATAATCTTGATTGTATTGGTCCTTCCGGCATCTATAAGATGTTTTCTGGAAAACCTCTGGGGAAGACAGTAAACTCTGGTCTGATGACTCGGTGGCCATCGCCTTCTCCAGTGATCCTGTAGTGACAGCCATTGAAGTCAGTGTCGGATGTGATCCATCATGTTGGATGAGTCTCTCTGATACCCATATGGGTTTGTCATTGTTTTCTGGAAAAACACAAGCATACCCTCGTCCCCATGTTAATAGTGGATCAGGTCCCTTCCATTGACCTGTCAGCCACATACTGGCTGTCACTCACAATACTGAGTGGTTGGCATGTTGTTGTTATTGTTAGGTGCCATTGAGTCATTTCTGACTCATAGCGACCCCATGCACAGCAGAATGAAACATTGCCTGATCCCGTGCCAGCTC
>NW_006921681.1:319846-337137 GCF_000298275.1 Orycteropus afer afer
CGGGTCCAACTTGACGGCACATAACAACAACAACATTAGCGTGTTCAATGTGTCCAGCATCCAATTGATGGTGAACAAGTTCATGTAATGCTGCAAGTTTCTCCCTGGATAGAGACCACTGCTACACTTATCTTATCCATAAATTGTTCAAAGGGTTCATCAGGCCCTTGTATAATTTTAGTAAAGTTAGAATTATCAGCTCCTTTAGCTGGTAGTTTAGACCATGCCTGATGGGCTGTGGCTGATATCTGTTGATATGCTTGTAAGGGATAAGTTGATTGAACTATGACATCTAAAAACTGTCCGGTACCAGAAAGCATTTCAAAATTAATGGGAACATTGTGTTGCTGATTTCTTATACTCTGCTCTGTACAGAAATCATGAAAATACATTTTCCACATCAAATAATCTCCTCCCTCTAATGCAGTTTTAGCCAGCATATATCAATCATAAAGACACAAAACTTCTCGAGCAATGGCTTCTATTAAGGTTTCTACATATAGTGCCATTGGCCCATAGGTGACAGTAGCTTGTTTCAAATCTTTAAGAGTTTTAAAAGAAAACATTTTATGTCCTCACATAGGTTGATTAGTCTATGTATTCTGCTCCAGGAAAAACATGTCTCAATTCTGATGGAATATCCTCATCCATGGCCCTCGCCTTTTGCACCATAGCTTGTATAGGTGACAAAAGAGGTACAAAGGATGTTAAACAGTTAACTTGCTTCCCTGAGGGAGGGAAAAAGTTAAAAGGTGGAGGAGAGCAAGTGTTAGTGAGCATGGTTACAGCTGAAAATGAATTCAAGGAAGGATATAACTTCTCTTCCCTAACTCCCGAAGGTTCAGTTTCTAACTTTTGCTTAAGTATTTCATCTTTCAATTTTAATTCATTCAATTTAGGATCCGTATCTACACTTTTCTCCTTTTCCATTTTAGGATCTATGCCCACACTTACTCCCTTATCTAATTCTAAGCACAGCTTTAAAATGCTCCAAACAGAAAATACATGCTCTGGAAAATCCTCTGGCCCATCTTCTTTTAAATGCTCATTCATTTGGTGTCCGATGGTTTCCCAAGCTGTCAAATCAATCGTTCCTTCCTAAGGAAACCAAGCGCAACAGTGATCTACACACTGTAAAAATTCCTCCAACTCCTTTTTAGACAGAAAAATCTCTGGCCTGAACTAATGCTTTAAGAACAGAAATATAACTATCCTTTTCATGAGATCCCTGATTTCCCATGTTAGCCTGCTTTGAAAAAGAAACTTATTAAATTCACCCACACTTACCCTTTCTTGTTATGGATCTCTGATTTCCACTCAGTGGGGTGTCCTCTTGAGGCCACTGCTGCTCCACTTCAGGGCCCCACGTTGGGTGCCAATTGCCATGTCCAGCAAAATAACACAGGTCGTGAAACAAAGCAACACAAAAGGATTAAAGGTTGAGGAGGAATGGGGGCCAGGCAGATGCTCTGTGTATGATGCGAGAGCAACCCCTGATGTATCTGCTTTGCTTTATTTATACACAACTTCATGATTACATCATTATTCTTGGTATTTCCTTAATACAATCAAGTATTCAATCAAGTAAAATCAAATATCTCCTTATAACAATCAAATATTATTGAAAAGTTAAAATTCTACTTTTTCCCCATACCCGGAGGTCTTTCCCCATGCCCAAAAGTAATAGATGATTAGTTGGATTAATATCTCTTACAGGAATAGTAAATAATCACTAAAATGTGTCATTCTAAAACATAATATGATTGTTAGGGTACATGATTCTAGGGTATGAGATAATTACTAAAGTACATTATTCTAAGGTATGATTACTAAAATGTAATTATTCTTAAATCTGATTACTGAAACTTATTCTTAGGTAAAATGTTGTTCCAGCAAAACAAGTTAGCAAATATCTTCCTGGAAGAATGTTCTGCCCCACAGGCACAAAGCTGAAGCCAAGCAAGCATTCAACCATAAGAGAGGCCTTGTCTTCTCTTAGCTTTTTGTTAGAACATGTGCCTTGCAATCATGTCCTTTTGGTGGTCTTTTTCTTGATCTCCAACAGTATCTTATAAAAAGGGAAAAGACACACAAGGGAAGACAGCATGTGTGGATTCATCTGTAAGTCAAAGAATGACAAGAAACATCCCACACTACCAAAAATTGAAGGAGACAAGGAAGGATCTTCTCCTAGAACTGATAGAGAGAAAGCATGACCCTGCTAACACCCTGAATTTAAACTTCTAGCCTCCAGAATTGTGAGACAATAAATTCCTGTACTTTAAAGGCACCCATTGTGGTATTTTGTTATGGCAGCCACAGATAATTGATGCAATGTAGGTGTCTTCTCTGCCTTGAGCCTCTGCAGGATGCAACAGGGTCTCATGCATCAACCTGGCATAGAGTCTGGTATACAATGGAGGAGAAAAAATGAGGAACAAAAGGAAAAACAGAAAGATAAAAAGAAGCAGAATGAAATACAGAGGCAAAGGGGACCAATAGGTACAGGAATGGAGTCATCTGCCAGCTCAGTCCCCATGTCTGGCTCCATGCACTTTGCCAGGCCAAGCAGGCAACCCATTCTCTGTTCAGCCTGGAGTTCCTTACCAGGAAACAGAGGTGGTACCCCACCTCATGCCTTCAGCTTTTCATGGGACACAGGGCATTTCTCTGGAACAGTCCACAAAAGGTCTTGCTGAAGCCCAGCAGTTCACCAGTCACCACTAGCCAGCCCTGAAAGGAGAGGTACAGGTAGCATCCAGGGGAAAGGTAGGCTTTGCACAAGTTTCCTTGGGCTTCTGCAACAAGTTACCAGAAATCAGGAGGTGGGGGGGTGGGGAGGAGAAGAGAGCTAAAACACAGAGATTTATTCTCTGACAGTTCTGAAGGTTAGAATGCTCCCTCCAAGGGCTCTTGTTGTGGTTGTGTGCTGTCTAGTCAGACCGACCCATAGCGACCCCTCCTTGGGTGTCCGAGGTGGTATCACTATGGAGGTAGATTGCCCAACCTTCCTTCCGAGGAGTGGCTGGTGGGTTTGAATCGCCAGCCTTCTGGTTGGCAGCCAAGTGCCTTAGGCACTATGGCACCAGAGCTCCCCCAAGGGCTCTAGGAGAGGCTATTTCCTTGCCTGCTCCAGCTTCTGGTGGCCCCAGGCATCAGTCTAATCTCTATCTTCACATGACCTTTGCCCTCTCTGTCTGTGTCCAAATTTTCCTCTTCTTATATGGACATCATACTGGATTAGGACACATTCTACTCCAGTACAGAGTCCCTGGATGCTGCAAGGGAAAAGAAACAGAATGAAATATGGAGGCAAAGAGGACCTGTAGGTGTAAGAAGGGGGCACCCACCAGCTCAGTCTCCCTCCTCCAGCCTCCCTGGGTTAAGCTCTCAGCTGCTAAATGAAAGGCTGGTAGTTCCAGTCCACCCAGAGGCACCTCAGAGGAAAGGCCTGGTGATCTCCTTCTGAAAGACAGCCATTGAAGACCCTGTGGAGCACAGTTCTACTCTGACACACATGGGGTCACCATGAGTTGGAATTGACTTGACAGCAATTTGGTTTTTGTTTGTTTTGGTCTTCTACCAGTACGATCTCATGCTAACCTACATTATTACATCTGCAAAGATCTTATTTCCAAACAAAGTCACATTCACAGCTACTAGGAATTAAGACTTGAACATATCTTTCAGAAAGAGACATTTCAATCCACAACAGACATATTAGGATTATTTCTCAGTTGTAGCTAGCCCAGGAAAGACACCCTCCCTGAAGAACTTCAGCCCCTTTCTGACCACCCTCAGCCAGCCCTCTGCTTCAAGCCACAAATTCTTTGTCCTATGAGACCATCATTGATTCTGATATAGGACAAAGGGCCCTATCTGATGGGCAAATGAGCCAATCTACTCGGCACCAGAGTTTGGAAGGCAGTTTTCTGAGGTACAGCACATCAAGGAGCTGGGGAAACTTCCCACATCTAACTTCCCGAGCCAAAGCTTGAGTAACAATTTAAAAGGTTCAAAAATAAGGAAATTATACATATTCAATAATTTTCTGGGAAATCTAATGCATATTCAAAGGCAAGGCAGGGACTTCTTTTGGACAGGAACTGGCCTTCATACCCTTCACTTCTGATTATGTTCCCTGAACTTTAGGGTCCTGCACTTTGGTTCCTTCCAACCTTCTGACAGCACCTACATTCTAGGTAGGTCATCCAAGGGACACAGCTCCTTGTTACTGCTCATGCTTGAGCATCAAAACTGGCAAAAACTAGTTCTTGTCTTTTTCTTAGCCTCATATTTTCCTGGTCCCTGCAACACACAGTGATTAAGCACAAGCTAATGCAAAGGTTAAGCACAAGCTGACACAGTAGTTAAGCAAAAAAGAATAGGGCTTAGAAACTCAGTCTTTATAGCGCCAATTTCCAAACCCATTTCCCAAGTGGGGGCCTATTTGGCAAGTGTATCCCAATGAATATTTAGGTCAATGCTGCAGGAGAAATTCCTCAAGGGTGGGAGGAAAACCACAGCAGACATACGGACCATTAAATGTCACTTTTCTGTTCCGAAACAGAAACCAGGAAAGGATCAGACTTGTCAAGTTCTTGCCCCTTGGAATCCAGTAAAAGGAATCCATTGCCTGGAACTCAGAGAAACTGGAACAGGCAGGGCTTTAGCTCTCACACAGCCCAACCCTCCTGTCTTAGTTTCTTAGTGCTCCTAGTGCTGCTATAACAAAACTACCACAAGTGGGTGACTTTAATAAACAAATATTTATTTTCTCACAGTTTAGGAAGCTAGAAGTCTGAATTTAGGACACCAGCTCTAGGGGAAGACTCTGTCTGTTCTGGGGAAAACTCTTTATCTCAGCTTCTCTAGGGTTCTTCGTGGTACTCCTTGGAAATCTCCATGTGGCCTCCACCTTTCCCCCATTTGTACTTACTTGCTTCTGTGTTAGTCTGCTCAAAACTGATGAACTTAAGACACATTCTACATTGATATGGCCTCACTAACATAACAGAGAAACCCTATACCTAAATGGGATTACATCCACAAGTTTAGGGGTTAGGATTAGACATATTTGGGGGGTAGATTCAATCCAACACACCTCCTATTTCACAGGTGGGGAAACCAAGACATTTATCCAAGGTCATAGAGGGACAGCCATAGAGCTTGAGTCTGGGATGCTCTGTCATTGTGATTGAGCCCAACTGGTCAAAACAGGTGATGTCTCTGCCTCTAGACGTAGTACGCACAGTAGCCTTGGGTCCCACTCCTGGGATAGAACCTAGATTCAGTCAGGGCCCATTTGCATTTGAGCCACCTGTTGAAGCTGATGGATGCACACATTCTATCAAAGGCCATGAAAACACTTTGAACAGTCTGCACTTTGAAGCTCTATTTGACTTTAAATCCAGACCTACAAAATATCTTTGCAGAAATATAACCTAGATTTGTCATGGCACATTTTGACACATTTTTATGGTCTCTTGATCTATTCCTGGGCTAACAATAGCTCCCTGGTTTCACTTTAAATAAGAACATTCACAACACAGACAAGAAGAATGGGGGGGGGGGGGAAAATGGGCAATTACTTTAAAAAAAAAAAAAACCACTTGCACAAATGTAGAGACAAATTCAGTGTGCTGGAAATGGAGCCTGGGTTTCCAACCATGTGACAGATTCATAACCAAGCGACTCTAACAGCTGTTGACAGGCCTAAACTAAGAGGAAGCAATGAGAATAAGGGTGAGATGGCTACAGAGCCATGTAATGGGATTTGGGGCCCTTCATTTGCAGGTCACTGGTTTTAATTTAGCCCAAATGCCCTGTCTCTAACAGTTGCAACCCTCTGGCCACTGAGAAAGAGTAGGTAGGCCCAGGACATTGCAGGAGAGGGAGAGGCCAGAAGCCCATCCAGGCAACTGATGCCAGGGAAACCCATAAAGATGGAAGACAGACCTCCTAATCAGAGCCAGAAGTCAAGTCTGCACCTGGGAGCAAGGGGGATAGTCATTATGTCAGCCTTGATTAATTTGCTATTGCCCCCACTCAAAACCCAACAATGTTCAGACTAGCTCTGAGACTGTAGCTTTCTTTGCATTCATAGTAAAATTGCGGTTGTTGCTAACTAACATTGAGTCGACCCTCGATGCATGGCAACCCTGTGCCCAGTGCATTGAATTGCTGCATGGTCCTGTACCATCCTCATGATCAGTTGCAGATTGGACTGCTGTGATCCATAGGGTTTTCTTTGGCTGATTTTTAGTGGACTGCAAGGCTTCCCTTTCTAGTCAATCTTAGACTGGAAGCTCTGCTGAAACTAGTTGTGCATCATAGCAACACACAAGTCTCCATTGACAGATGGGTCCATTATTCAGGAATTGAACCTGGGTCTTCCACATGGAAGGTGAGAATTCTACCACTGGAGCATCACTAATCCTAAATAGTAAAAATGTTGCTGTTGTTGTTGTTATTTGCCATCGAGTCAGACCCGACTCATAGTGACCCCTCCTTGGGTTTCTGAGGCAGTATCACTATGGCAATAGATTGCCCAATCTTCTTTCTGAGGAGTGGCTGGTGGGTTTGAACCACCAGCCTTCTAATTAGCAGTCAAGTGCCTTAGCCACTATGCTACCAGAGCTCCTGAAATAGTAAAAATAGCCCCCTGCTATTAAAGGTGTACTGTATGGAGACACAGTGCTCAGCATCTCATGGGCAGCAGCTGTTTGGTCTTCACAGTTGTTGTCATTATGTGCCATCAAGTCATCTCTGACTCATAGCAACCCCTCCTTGGGTTTCCGAGGGAGTGGCCCTCTGATATGGACATGCGTCTTGTCCCACTGACCTGAGCCCAAAAGAGCACCCTGCTCTGTCCAGCACAAAGGGAAGAGGCAACATTCACACCCAGATATGCCCAACTCCATTGCAGATGTCCTATCACCTCTCATGTCACAGTGGACACATCTGCTGCAGCCCATCCACACAGAAAGAGGGCATTTCAGAGTCCAGATGGGGCACAGGCACTCTCTCCCAAGGCTTCCTCCCAGCACACAGCTTCTTTCAGTCCCAACTCTCTTGCCCGTGGAAGCAGCATCAAGAAATCAAACAACATATTGCACTGGCAAATCTGCTGCAAAAGACCTCTCTAAAGTTTTAAGAAGCAAAGATGTCACTTTGATGACTAAGATGAGCCTGATCCAAGCCAAAGTCTTTTCAATCACCTGATATGCAAGTGAAAGTTAGACCATAAAAAAGGAAGACAGATGAAGAATTGATGCATTTGAATTGTGTTGGCTAATATTGGATATACCACGGGCTGCCAGAAGAACAAAGCAGGCTTAGAAGGAATACTATTGGAATGCTCCTAGAAACAAGGATGGCAAAAGTTCAGCTAGTTTACTTTGGCTACTTTGGCTACACCATCAGAAAAGACCAACTGCTGGAAAAGGACATCATGACTGGTTAAGTAGAGGGTCAGCAAAAAGAGGGAAACTCTTGTATTATTATTATTATTATTATGGTGCTTTAGGTGCAAATTTACAGAGCAGAATTTATTTTACATTCAGCATTTCATGTACATATGGTTTCATTCCCCAATTGCCATCCTCAACCCAAACCCACTCTCCTCCTCTCCCTTCCCAATAACACCCCCCGCCCCCTGCCCATCACAGTTATTTATGCACTCCTGTGTGTCGTGCATTTCCTGGTTGAATGCTTCAAGGGATGTATCTCCGTAGAGTATGTTGGTGCATCAGCCTGTGTTGAATGGTCTGCATGTACGTCTTATTTACCATTGGGCTGAGAACCAGCCCAAGAGGGAAACTCTTCATGACATGGATTGACACAATAGCTGCAAAATTGGACTCAAACATATCCACAATCATGGGGGTGGCCTAGGAATGGGCATCCTTTCATTCTGTTGTACATAAGATTACCATGAGTCAGAGCCAACTCAACAGCATCTAACAGCTCAGTGCCTGATTTAACAATCATTTCTCAAGCTCCTACTACATACCAGGTGCTCTACTGAGCACGGGGGCTAGAGATGAAGCATAGTTTCTGCCTGTGGAGGGAAAGAGCCGGAAAATAGCTACTCACTATGCTCACTAGCACATGCCTGGTACAGGGGTTCCTGAAATGGGAGTGGCCCCAGAACAGCAAGAGGGTGGAGTGCTCTCTCCAGCAAGTAGGGACAGCAGTGGAAGGGGAAGCCGCAAACATTCCTGTCTAATAAGTAAAAGTCCGCTACTCAGGTTTAGGATATTTTCCTATCATTTATCCCAAAAAAACTTTGGAACCACACATGGTAGTTACAGGTGTGGGCAAAACAGAGGGAGCTCACCTGCCTCTGTCCCTGCCAGAAAACCTGTCTTCATTTGGCTCTGTGTTGGAGTGAGTGGGGGCTGTGTTCTCAGGAAGTGAAGGCTGTGATCTTTACTTCTGGCCTCCTGGCCATTTTTCATGCTCAATTTACAGGGACAGGGGAGAGAGATGGATGGAGCCCAAAACCACCTTGCTCACTGCACTGGATGGGAGCAGGAGCCTGGACAAAGTTTCCCTTCCAGCATCATTTATCTTGGCTTTATTATATCTTGACAATGTCTGTTTGTAGTTTTTGTCATTTCCCATACCAGGGCTTATTTTTTATTTTTGGCAACTTGTCGAATGCGTTTTTCATTGCACCATTATTTCATTTAGAAATCCCTCAGTCTGGGTGTGATTGAGGGCACTTACAGAGTTGCTTATGTCATATAAAGATTTTGTATCTGATGGTTGACAGCTTTAATCTTCAAAGAATCCATTAAATCAGGCCAGCCACAGCTCCTCCTGAGTCTTTGCCATGTAAATAGACTTGACCTTGTCACTTGTAATTTTCTATCCCACTGGGTGGGGCCAGGTTACACTGGCCAAGTACCAGGACAAAAGTAACCAGATCAGAGGGAAAACTGTTTCCTGGACCAACAACAGTCACGGTCTCCAGTGAGGGACGTCTTCTGAAACTCGTTTGCCATCAAATTGAATCCAACTCGTGGCGACCCCCCATGTATGTCGGAGTAGAACTGTGATCTGTATGGTCCTCAATGGCTGGTGTTTTGGAAGTAGATCACCGGGCTTTTCTTCCAAGGCACTTCTAGGTGGACTCAAACCTTCAACCTTTCAATTAGCAGATGAGTGCATTAACCATTTGCACCACCCAGATAGACCTGGGTTTATTCCACATTATTTTTTCTCATGTCTCTACCTCCAAGCCCAAAACATCAAACTTCAGGTTGATTCAGACTCATGGCAACCCAATGTGTTACAGACAGAGTAAAAGTGAGCTCCATAGCATTTTCTTGGCTATAACCTTTACAGAAGCAGATCATCAGTCCTTTCTTCCATGGGGTTTCTGGGTGGAATTGAATCACCAACTTTTCCATTAGCAATTGAGCATAAACTGTCTTACTTCCTTTAAAACTGTTCTAGTGAGGGATGCATTTTTACATGAACTTGAGTGTTGATAGACTTGCTGCTGTTCATGGTTCAGGCCCATAAAAGCCAGATTGCCAGTAGGTCAGCTATGGTCTGGATCATCACAAGTCATTAAATATCTTATGTGAAGCTTCAAATGTCTTGATTAGCCAGCATAGCACAGCAAGTTTCCAGATTCTGAAGAACTTCAAGTTGGGACAGGACATAAAGTTGTTGTGAACACAACAGAAGACATTCTCGATCAGTGGGGAGCTGGGCAACTTGACCATTAAGGTCTCTGAGTTGAACAGTCAGCTGTGCCTGGGCTTTTCTTGCAGTCACTGTCTAGTTGACATTGTTGCCCACAAACAAAGCCTTCTCTGGGAGGTGCCTCAAATCCTCACGGGAAGACCCTGGCAGCTATGCCTATTCCATGTGATCACTCCATTACTGGTAGCTCTTTGATCCAGGACGAGCCAATCCAATTTCCATTCCTCAGAGTGTTGCGGTGCAGCCTAGAGGGGAAGTTCCCTCTCCAAAGGGCTGGCTCTGGTGCTTTCAGTTACTGTGTGGATAGTTAATAAACCTAGGCTACAATGAGAGTGAAGAATGAAGAGAAGGAACAGAAGGAAGCATAAAAGAGATGGAGACTCCCAGTTCCAACTTCTACTGTAGCCATACCCACATCCCTGGCCTTGGGTTGCCCGGGACACCTGCTTAAGCCTCAGAAGACTCTAGTACTTTCTGTCCTTGGGCTGAAGAATCTTCATCAATACAATAGGGTAGGGAAGATGCATTATTAAGACAGAGCTGGTTTGACCACAGGAAATGTTGGGTGAGCCCAGTCCTCAGTCTCAGCATGCAAAGTGTGTGGCTTCCAAACATGTTTGTGCAAATTCTAACACATTTCCATTTGATCATGAATTTTTAAAAGCCTTAATGGAAGAACATCTTATATAAAACATCCTTAATGGAAGCCTACTTTGCCAACTAAAGGCAAATAGAACTTGAATTCATGAATTTGCTAATAAGTCTCTTGGAGTGGATATTAGTGGATGTTTGATCTTCAGCTCCTAGAACATGTGGAAACTCTTTGAAGCAACAAGATCCACATGTGAGAGGAAGAGGGACTGGGAAGCCCAGAGGATTCCACAGCTAAGATTCAGGGATGTGGGTTTCAGTGCTTCAAAACAAGACTTAGAGAGTGAGAGAGAGAATTATTTAAAAACTGAACTGACTACGTTGTTGTTGTTGTTATGTGCCATTAAGTCAGACCTGACTCATAGTGACCCCTCCTTGGAACTGACTATTGCCACCTCTAAATTCTAAATGAAACAGCATAATTTATGTCACTGTATTAGTTCTCTGTGAAGCAACAGTGGTTTAGTGTTGGAATTCTCATCTTCCATACAGGAGACCTGGGTTCCATTCCCAGCAGGGCACTTCATGTGCAGCCAGCACCCATCTGTCTGTTGAGGCTTGGATGTTGCTATGATGATGAACAGGTTTCAGCAGAGCTTTCAGATTAGGAAGAAAGGGCTGGCAATCTTCCTCAGAAAATCAGCCAACAAAAACCCTATAGATCACAATTGATGGATCTGATCGGCAATTGATCATAGGAATGGTGCAGGCCCAGGCAACATTTCCAGGCAGCATTGGGGCTCCATGAGTCACAGGCTAACTCAAGGGCAAGTAACAGCATTAATTTTCTATTGCTGCATAACAAATGACTACAGACTTAGTGGCTTAAGACAGCAGACATTTATTATCTCACAGTTCTTTGGATTAGGATTCTGGGCATGGCCCAGCAGAGTCCTCTGCTCCGGGACTCACAGGCTGAAATCAAGATGTCAGCAAACTGCATTCTCATCTGGCATTCAAGATCCTCTTCCAAACCATTCCTATTATTGGAATAATTCAATTCTTTGGCGTTGTAGGGCTGAGCTCCCAGTCTTACTAAATTCCTAGAGGCCACACTCAGATCCTAGCCACATAGTCTTCTAAAAACTTGGCACTTTAGTTCATTAAGGCCAATAAGAGAATTGTGTTGCTTTAAATCTCTGACTTCAGAAAGGTCCCAATGCCTTTTAAGGGCACATTTCATTAGTTAAGCCCACCAGTGATGATCTCCCTTTTGATTAATTCAAAGTCAACTGATTTGGGACCTTAATTACATCTACAAATTCCCTTTAACCTTTGTCATAAAAGTAACATAATCACAGGAGTGAAATCCATCAGCTTCACAATCCTGCTCACACCTAAGGGGAGAAGATTATACATATACCAGGAGGTGGGAATGTTGGTAGCTGTGGTAGACAGAATGTTGTTGTTGTTATGTGCCACTGAGTCAAACCTGACTCATAGCAACCCCTCCTCAGGTTTCTGAGGCAATATCACTATGGAAGTAGATTGCCCAACCCTCCTTCTGAGGAGTGGCTGGTGGGTTTGAACTGCCAGCCTTCTGGTTAGCAGTTAAATGCCTTAGGCACTATGCTACCAGAGCTCCTGTTGTTGTTGTTAGGTGCCATCAAGTCAACTGTGACTCATAGTGATCCTGTGTACAACAGAAGGAAACACTGCCTGGTCCTGCACTATCCTCACAATCATTGTTGTATCTGAGTCCATTGCTATAGCCACTGTGTCCATCCATTTCATTGAGCATCTTCCTCTTTTTCACTGACCTTCTATTTTAACAACTGTGATGTCCTTCTCCAGCGACTAGTCTCTCCTGATAACATGTCCAATGGGTGTGAGATGAAGTCTCACCATCTTCACTTCTAAGAATTATTTTAGCTGTACATCTTCCAAAACAGATTTGTTCATTCTTCTGGAAGCCCATGTTATATTCAGTATTCTTTGCCAACACCATAATTCAAATGCATTGATTCTTCTTTGGTATTCCTTATTAATTGTCCAGCTTCACATGCATATGAGGCAATTGAAAATGCCATGGCTTGAGTTAGGGTCACCTTAGTCCTCAAGGTGATAATATCTTTGCTTTTGAACATTTTAAAGACATCTATTGCAACAGATATTCCCAATGCAATATATCATTTGATTTCTTCACTGATACTTCTGTGGGCTTTGATTGTGGATCCAAATAAAATGAAATTCTTGACAACTTAAATATTTTCTCCATATATTACAATGTTGCTTATTGGTCAAATTGTGATGATATTTGTTTTCTTTATGTTGAAGTATAATCCATACCGAAGGCTGCAGTCTTTGATCTTCATCAGTAAGGGCTTCAAGTTCTCTTCAAGAGGCAGCCTCTAGAACTATAAATGGAAAGGGAATGGATTCTCTCTTAGAGCTACCAAAGGAAGATAGTTCTTGATTTTAGCCCAGTGAGACACATGTTGCACTTCTAACCTACCAAATTGTAAGGTAACAAATGTGTGTTGTTCTAAGCCACTGAATTTGTGCTAATTTGTTACAGCAGCAATGGGGAACTAATGCAAGGCCTATCTCAATCAGTAATCACCATCCTACCATAGTCAGAAAGAAAAAATAGATTTCTCTGCAGATACTGGAAGAAAGAGAGACTGGAAGGAACTCATGTCACTAGCTTCTTCAGGTTTCCTGGAGGGACCTGGAGTGAAATGGATGGCCCTGCTGTTGAGCAGCATGCCAATGGAGCAGAGCAGAGGTGGAAAGCACCTTCGCCATTATGATAATGTGAGAACCAAGTGCTGGGAAGACAAAGGGAAAGGCCCAGAAAATACAGAGGGAGTAGGTTTTAAGGGAGATGAGCAAGACATATGGCGAGGTGGCCTAGAGACCTTTCAAATCCATGAATAATGTTAATTTTGGCTTGGGTATGTGGAATGTAAGTCTCTCTGGGTAGCTCCAACAGTTAAATACCCAATTACTAGCTGAAAGTGTGGCAGTTCTAAACCAGCCAGAGGCACCTGGGAAGAGAAGCCTGGCAATTTGCTTCAGAGAGGTCACACAACCTTGAAAACCACATGAAGCAGTTCCACTCTGCACATATGAGGTCACCATAAGATAGAGATGACTCAATAGCAATTAATAAAAACAGCAATATCTGAAAAGTCAGCTACCTACACAAGGGCCATATGTTCTGAGTGCAGGAGAAAAAGAAAATGTGAGTAGGAACTAGGAGCCAGAGGCTGATGTTTGCTTCCAGCTCCTATGTCTACTCCACTGGGTGGATGTTATCATTCCCATGCCTCGGTTTCCACATCTGTAAATGGGAACTTCGTGAAACATATGTCTCTCCCAAGTGTGTGGTGAGGATAAGATGAATTAAGAAATAATAAAAAGACAAATAACCTAATCATGAAATGGGAAAGGACTTGAATAGCCATTTAACCAAAAAGGATATTCAAATGGCCATCAACACATGAAAAGGTGCTCAGAGTCATTAGTCATCAGAGAGATGCAAATCAATACTACAATGAGATATTATTTCACTCCCACTAAGATGGCTAAAAGGAGCTCTGGTAGCATAGTGCCTAAGGCACTTGACTGTTAACCAGAAGGCTGGCGGTTCAAACCCCCTAGACACTCCTTGGACAAAAGGTTGGGCAATCTCCTTCCTAGTGACACTGCCTCAGAAACCCAAGGAGGGGTCACTGAGAGTCAGGCCCGACTCAATGGCACATAACAACAACAACAAGATGGCTAAGATAAAAGAAGGACAGAATAACAAATGTCGGCAAGAATGTGGGAAAATTGGAACCCTTACCCATTGCTGGTGGGAATGCAAAATGGTGGTAAACAGTGTGAGGACTCCTCAAAAAATTAAAAATAAAACTACTGTGTAATCCAGCAATTCCACTCCTAGGTATATACACAAAAGACTAGAAAGCAGAGACTCAAACAGAGACTTGTACAACAATATTCCTTGCAGCACTGGTCACAATATGCAAAATGTGGAAACAACCTAAATGCCCATCAACAAATGAATGGATGAACCAAATGTGATACATACATACAATGAAATACTATTCAGCCAGTAGAAAAAATGAAGTCTTAATACATGCTCCAATACAGATGGAGCTGGAAGACATTATACTGAGTGAAATAAGGCAATCACAAAAAGACAAATATTGTATGACCTCACTCATATAAAAAGATAAGAAAAGTCAAATATATAGAACACAACGTTTATTAGTGGGTTGGAGGGAAGGGAAAAGGGGGGTTAACAATGACAGGAATGTTGCATTGATTAAAGTAGGGTTGCACAGCCAATTATTGTAATTGTTGTTAATAAGTTGTACATCTGTAAAAAGTTGAATTGTGTGATAGATATAGTTACTACAATGACAAAAAGAGAGGAAAAAAACAGTAGCTGCTAAGACTACTTATGTACAACCAAAAACCTCAAGAGATTTGGTCTCTTGATTTGGAGGTTTAAGGTCATGGTGTTATGGGACATCCCAGTTAATTGACCTAATAACATGTTGCCTTTGTTCTACCTTCTAGTTTGATGCATAGTACCTGGATCTTAAAAGTTTGCAAACAGCCATCTAAAGACAACAATTGATCTTTATTTGCCTGGAACAAGAGAAATAAAGAGAGTCAGGAATAGAAGGATGTGGACTATGTGGCTAATTGCTTCCATAAGCAACTGCCTCCTTTGCCATGAGACCAGAAGAACTGAATGGGGCCTGGCTACCATTACGGAATATTTTGATCAAAATTTCTGTAGAAGAATCTTGATCAAAAGGGGAAAATGTAGAACAGAATTTAAAATTGCCATAAACTCCAGACATCCTGGAGCCATGAAGATTGGATGAACCCTTGAAACTATTACCAGAGATAATCTTTAAACTTTAAACCAAAAATATGCCCTGGAGTCATCTTAAAACAAAACAATAGTTTAGTTTAACTAGTTAAAAAGAAGAAGAAGAAGAAGAAGGAGAAGAAGAAGAAGAAGAAGTCTGCCTTGAGCATTAAGCTTTTTTAAGAATATACATATAAAGAAGCCAAGTCAAGAGTTTGACTGCTAACCAGAAGGCTGGCAGTTCAAACCCACCAGCCACTCTCGGAAGGAAGGTTGGGAAATCTACTTCCATAGTGATACTGCCTTGGAAACCCACGGATGGGTCGCCATGAGTTGGATACGACTCCACAGCAATGGGTTTTTTTTTTGGGTGCTCCAAGAAGCACCTGGCAGTGCTTCAAAAATGATGATGCAATTGGGACCAGTGGCTGGAGTGTTGCACAGTGGGGTAGACACCAGGATGGAGGAGGAGAAGCAACCACAAAAGGCAGAAAAGGATGATTTAGCAAAGCAAAAATTCAATGTTGAAGGTCAAAACATGAGTTCCTGTGGCTTTAAGGTATTCTTTGGAGGAGGCAGGAAGTAAGCAATCTTACCCAAACCTAAGGGCCAGGTGACCCCATCTGATGGCTGAGTTACTCACTTATGCCACTAAATTAGTTGTCATTGAGTCCATATCAACTCACGATGACCCTGTGTGTGTCAGAGTAGTGCTGTACTCCATAGGGTTTTCAATGGCTGATGTTTCAGAAGTAGATTGCCAGACCTTTCTTCCAAGGCACCTTTGGGTGAACTTGAACTCCAAATGTTCAGTTAGCAGCCAAGCACATTAACCATTTGCACTTCCCAGGACCTTAATTATAGTAGCTTTCATTTATCAAGCCGGTACCACATCCCAGGAACTGTGATAAGAACTTTCCTTAGATTATGCATTCATTCAAAATGGAGTCTCGCCAGTGAGCAGAATGCCCCCCCCCCCGGCATCTAAGGACTTTGAAAACTAGGTACAACAGTTTGAATGAGGAACTTTGGTGCTCTGAACAGCTCGCTGAATCAGAATGCACCAAACACAGAAGAGCAGAATTAGAGGAAAGGCACAGAGAGATTATTTAGGAAAGAGCTACTGCAGGAGGATGGACAGGCACCTGAGAGAGACCATTGAAAACTTTTCTGGGGCAGTCACTGTCTGCCGAGTGAGGGCGGCCGCCTGAGATCCCTGAGCCACGAACAAAGTCACCTTATAGCGCTTACCAGTGACCACTACAATATTCCAGCAGCAGCAGCAGAGACCTGCCTCCAGCAGCTGATTTTGTCAGTAATTTGGGTGGTCTGGGTGCAGGCGGGCACGGGCACCACTGCTGAGATTCAGGTGGAGATCTCACTGTTGCGCCAGAAAGGCTAGCTCCCTCCCCTCCCAGCAGATCACAGAGCAGGCTTGGGTCAGACTGGGAGACACCATGCTTTTCTTTGCCATGGTTATCAGGACCGCAGGTCACTGGTAGGTACTCCCCCAACTCCACCACAGGTAAAATTGCATGCAACTTTGTCACCACAGGTGGGAGGTATCAAAGACAAAGTCCAGAGTCAACCATTACCGGTCTGGCAGGAATGCATCAGGATTGCCACCATGGGCAGATGGGGCACAGAGAGCAAAAAAACCACAGCTGCGCACTATCCCACGAATTTTGCCCTGGAGCCATGCTTTGGCACTGTGGGGCCGCAGAGGCGGGGGCTTTGAGTGTGCATGAAATTGGTGGAAATTTATGACCCTCTAACAATAAGAATCTTTCCTGAGATTGAGCCACAGTTTGCAAATAAATATGTCGTCAATAACAGCCTGCTCAGGTACTCCACCAACTCCAACACAACTGAAATTGCATGCATTTTTGGCGCCAAAGGTGTGCAGTATCACAGAAAAACTCCAGAGCTGGCCGTTGGCAGTCTGGCTGGATTGCGTCAGCACCGCAGGCAGACGGGGCACAGAGAACAAAGAAACCGCAGCTGAGCCCAGTCCCACGAATTTTGCCTTGAAGCCATGCTTTGGCACTGTGGGGTCGTGGAGGTGGGGTCTTTGAGTGTGTCTGAAATT
>NW_006921681.1:354823-365621 GCF_000298275.1 Orycteropus afer afer
CTGGCAGTTCAAACCCACCAGCCACTCCTCGGAAGGAAGGTTGGGCAATCTACTTCCGTAGTGATACTGCCTTGGAAACCCAAGGAGGGGTCGCCGTGAGTCAGATACATTAACATTAGCTAGATATATAGGAGACAGATAACTGTAGCAAGTGAAGTGGGGTTGGCTGTTGCATGGGCTTCCTGGGGATTGATTACTTTGAATAATTGCACAGGCCCAAAGAAAAAGAGTGCCCTGGGTGTTGGGCACTTGGGAGTCTCTGGGAGTTGTAGACCTGATAAAGAAAGAGCTAGGGTATGAGTTTGGCAAACTGCTTGCAAAGGAGAATTGGGAGCTGTTTATCTACGATCTCAAAACTAGGTTAACACTACATTTGTGAAATATTATCTTACACCTTTGGAGTATATTACTAACCCCTCCAACAGAAGATGACACTGGGGCTTACAGAGGGGCAGGAACTTGCCCAGCACCATGTTGCTAGCGTGCAGAAGGATCTCACTCCAAAGTCCAGGCTTTTAACTATGAAACCATGCCCTCCTGAGGACAACACAGAGACTCTGACCCTCAGAAGGGGCCTTGAAGTTGCCCTTGAAATCCTCATGATGTTGGATGAGCCCCTTCTCATTCTCTGCTCCTTCTAAGGGAAATGCAAATAGAAATTCCTCTTCTTGGCCACCCAGGGGTCTTAGGTGAAAGTCTCTGTAAGTAAATGGCACCCCACCCCCACTGCATTTGATATTCCGTGCATCCCTGGAGAAAGGTCTGGAGAGGCCAGAGATTATCCTTCTCTATTGAGGGCAGGGTAGGGGCAGCACAGCCAGCAGGTTCCAACCTCCTTGGGTATCAGTCCAGCCCTGTCTATGTCCCAACACACACTGTAACCCAGGACTTTGTGTAGAACTCAGAAGTTATAAGTGGTGTTCATGGTCTACTCAGCATCATGTCACTGCCTGTGGTATCCAGTCAGACTTGCCCAGAATAGGGCAAGGCTGGGGCACAAGTCCAGGTGGTGTAGACCACAAGATGAGAGATTTGGGGGTTCCTCCCCAGGTCCAGGGGCAGGGGGAGGGATGGTCCAACCTCTAGTGCCACTGGCCCCATTGGCCAAGTTCCCCAACTCAGTGTCCATCAAAGCACCTCCCTCTCTCAACTACTTGAATTCTAAGAGCGTAATCCAGGTGAATTTTGCAAAGTACTTATAATTACAACTCTTGCCTCAGCAGATATGAATTAAGTGACAGAGATTACTTTGCTCCTTTCATTCTTGCTGTGGGTAAGGCTGTGAGCCAGGACCAGCTGTAGCATTAGTAGTGGGTCAGGCAGCTTGGCCCCAAGCCAGAATGATGAGGCAGGGCCACTTTCCCTGCTGGGTGAATTTCCTGAGGACCCTGTCCACCTTCAACCCCACCGTGCATGCCATTATTTTTTAAATATTTTTATTTAATGAAGGTGAGGTTGAGAGTAAACTTACAAAGCTCAAAATGCTAATCAACACCTCTGGCTGGCAACTTCCAAGGCAACCAGGTGCCTCAGCTCCCATTTTAACACGGAGGTAAAATGGTGCTAGAAATCAGGAGACTTGAGAAATCCCTGTAACCCACATCCAAACGCTAGCTGTAACCTACAGCTGAAACCTCAAGGGTGTCCTCCAGAGACAGGGAGGCTGAACATGGGGACAGAGGAAAAGGGAAGGGGCATTTCAAAAGGCTCACCTTCTGCACAACCTGGTGCCAGGTATTTTTCCCCATTAGAAATTTATTTCTTTGCATAAAGACACTAGATTTCCAGGAGTTCCCCTATTAAATTGATAATGCTGCTAGATAATACATTTGTTCATTCATTTTAAGACATATTTATTGAGTACTTACCATGCAAAAAAAAATCTCTTTAAAGTTTTAAAAACAGAGATGTTTGTTCTGAGACGTGCATTCCTCCCTGGTGTTAGAGTTCACCTTACAGGCCTGTCTATTATTTAGGTGAAAGTTGAGCCACTTCAGCAAGTTCAGTTCCAGGCTTCAAGGGTGATTAAGGCTTATAGTCTCAGGGGTTCTACCAGCTTCTATCAGACCAGTAAGCCTAGTCTTTTTATGATTTTGAGTTTTATTCCACATTTTTCTGCCACTCTATCTAGGACTTTCTATTGTGATCCATTTCAGAGCAATCAGCAGGGCAACCATCAATTCAGGTCTCAGGGTTGTGTAGTCTGGGGTTCACCTGGGGTTCCTTTGCATTAATTGTTTCCTACATCTTTGGTTTTCTTCACTCTTCTTTCCTCTGGATGGGGAAAGACCAATAATTGTACCTTAGATGGCTGCTTGCAAGCTTTTAAGACCCCAGTTGCAAGATCAAAAGGACAGCATTTGCCCAGGGATAAAGCTGAGAAGGCAGGAAGGGATAGGAAAGAAGGACAAATGGAAACAGTAAACACAGCGAGGAAGCGGGAAGAGTGTTGTTATACTGTGGAGATTGCAATCGATGTCACAGAACAAAATGTGTACAAATTTTTGAATGGAAAATCAATTTGCTCTGTAAACTTTCATTCAAATCACAATGAAAAAGTTGAAAAAAAAAAAGTAAAGATGTCACTTTGATGACTAAGGTGCACCTGACTCAAGCTATGGTCTTTTCAATTGCCTCATATGCATGGGAGATAGATAATGAAAAAGGAAGACAGAACTGATGCATTTAAACTGTGGTGTTGGCAAAGAATGTTGAATATACCGTGCACTGCCAGAAGAACTAACTAATCAGTCTTAAAAGAAATACAGCCCTGATCTCCTTAGAAGCAGGATGGTGAGACTTTGGCTAGCTTACTTTGGATACATCGTCAGGAAACACCAATTGCTGGAGAACAACATCATGTTTAATAAAGTACAGGAACAGCAAAAAGAGAGAAACCTTCAATGAGATGAATTGATACAACAGCTACAAAAATAGAATCAAATGCACCAACAAATATGGGGATAGCCCAGCCAGGGCAACGTTTTATTCTCTTGTACATAATGTCACCAGGAATCAGAGCCAATGTGACAGCATCTAACAACAACTATGTCCCAGGAACTCTTCTAGACACTGAGGAGTTTGTTGTTGTTGTTAAGTGCCGTCGAGTCATTTCCAACTCATAGCAACCCCATGCACAGCAGAATGAAACACTGCCCAATCCCGCGCCATCCCCACAATCCCTGCTATACTTGAGCCCATCATCGCAGCCACCGTGTCAATCCATCTCGTTGAAGGCCTCCCCCTCTTTAGTCGACCCTCCACCCTACCAAGCATGACATCCTTCTCCAGGGAATGGTCCCTTCTTACAACATGACCAAAATAGGTGAGACAAAGTCTGGCCATTCTTGCCTCCAAGGAGCATTCTGGCTACACTTCCTCCAGGACAGATCTGTTAGTTCTTTTAGCAGTCCATGGTACTTTCAGCATTCTCCACCAACACCACAACTCAAAAGCATCAACTCTTCTTCGGTCTTCCTTATTCATTGTCCAGCTCTCACATGCATACGAGGCAATTGGAAATATCATGGCTTGTGTCAGGCATCCCTTAGTCCTCAAGGAGATATCCTTGCTCCTCAGCACTTGAAACAGTTCCTTTGCAGTTGACTTTCCCAATGCTGCAAGTCATCTAATGTCCTGACTCCTGCTTCCGTTGGCATCGATTGTAGAACCAAGCAACATGAATTCTTTGACAACCTCAATCTTCTCTCCATTTATTGTGATGCTGCTCATTGGTCCAGTTGTGAGGATTTTTGTTTTCTTTATATTGAGATGTAATCCATACTGCAGACTGTATTCTTCAACCTTCATCAGTAGGTGCCTTAAGTCATCCTCACTTTCAGCAAGCAAAGTTGTATCGTCTGCATATCTCAGGTTGTTAATGATTCTTCCTCCAATCCTGATACCACGTTTTTCTTCATATAGTTCAGTTTCTTGGATTATTTGCTCAGCATATAGATTGAATACTCTTATTCAATCTATATGCTGAGGAGTTTGTTACCAAGGAAAAGAAAGTCCCAGCTTCCATGGAAATTATATTTATGAAATTACATAAGTTCATCACAAGCGATGCCCCATGATGATGGGACAGAGGTCAGTTGGGTCCAGGCACTGGCAGGGAAGAATTAGCCTGAAGCTGAGTGTCTGGGGGAGAGGAAGGGGGAGACGCAGTGTCCCAAAGGAGGACTTGGGCAGCCAAGGCACTGTAAAGTCAGTTTATAAAGGCAAAGGAATGGGGGGAAATAAGACTGAGTGGGCACGGAGACTCATAGAAAACATCTAGGCCAACTTGATTTCACCATAGAAGGATATTTGGTAGTTCTTGTTTTTATCTTATTCTTTTAACAGCTTTATTGAGCTAGAATTTACCTCTTGTCTTAGTTACCCAGTGCTACTAGAGCAAAAATACCACAGGTGGGTGGCTTTAAAGAACAAGAATTTATGGGAGGCTAAGAATCCAAATTCAGAGTGTCAGCAGGACTATTCTCTGGCTATTCACTCTATCTCTCTTGCTGTGTGTGTTTGTGTCTGCATCTGTGTGTTTTGACTCCTTGTCTCTCCAACAGCCCTGGGCATTTCCTGGCATTCCTTGGCTTGTGGATGGATCCTCACCTGATGCCTCCTCTGTGTGCCTCTGTGACTGTTTTTCCTTTTTATAAGACACCACTCAGATGGTATTTTGTTTGTTGCTGTTGTTGTTATGTGCCATCGAGTTGGCCCCGACTCATAGCGACCCCTCCTTGGGTTGCTGAGGCAGTATCACTACGGAAGTAGATTACCCAGTCTTCCTTCCAAGGAGTGGCTGATGGGTTTGAACCGCCAGACTTCTGGTTAGCAGTCAAGTGCCTTAGGGACTATGCTACCAGAGCTCCTGGTATTTTGTTTAGGACCCACCTTTTTCCTTCATGACCTCATTGACATAATAAAAGGAAAGTCCTATTTCCAAACAGGGTCACTGCAGTGTAGTAAATTACTTAGTGTGGCTTTTCTAGCCTTAAGTCTTTGTAAACTCTGTGGTGGGATTTGCTGCGAGCAACTGAGGACTGTAAAAGTTAACCACCTGGGGTATTTCTGTTGGATGCCAACACAAAGCAATGTTCTAGGAGGTTACTGCTCTCTCTCAGATGCTTAGAATTCTAATGTTATGATTGATTCCTTTGGCCACTCTGCTGGGTTCAAAAGGAGGCCTCCTAGAGGCAGAATATGTCTCTCTCTGACTGCTGGTTGAGGAAGACATTCTGCTGAAAGAGATATGCACTGCTGAAAGAGACATGCACTGCTGGGAAAGAGATGCAAGAGACACACATTGCTGAGGGGCACTCACTGTTGCAAGAGAGACTGTTAGGAGAGAGACTGTGGGCTTGGAGAGAGACTGAGCATTTTTCCTGAACTTGAATTGTAGCCTGGTGCTTCCCTAATAATCCCATAATCTGTGAGTTCTGTGTGGCCACTGCAGTGAATTATCAAAACCAGAAGAGAAGTAGTGGGTGCTTTGGGAGGAATGATTGGTGAAAGTGCTGGAGGGAGGCAGCATGTCTGACCTCGCAGTAATAGGCCTTGAACTGATAGTGGCTCTTTCTTTCTCTCGTGGGGTTAAAGGAGATCAGGAGATGTGGCCTCCTTGCCATTTTAGCAGTCATATTTGCAGTTTCAGGGTTTAGGACTTGAACATATCTTTTTGGGTGACACAATTTGATCCATAACACATACTGGCATGAACTGCATTTTGTCTGTCAAAAATATGTGTCAACTTGGCTGGGCCATTGATTCTTCTCAGTTATGTAATGATGTAATGACAGTTATGTAATGATGTAATCACCCTCCATGATGTGATCTGATATGAGCAGCCAATCAATTGTAAGGGGATTAGAGTGGGACGTTGTTGTCATTGTTATTGTTAGGTACTGTCGAGTCAGCTCCAACTCATAGCAACCCTATATACAACAGAACAAAACACTGCCTAGTCCTGTGCTATCCTCACAATCCTTGCTATACCTGAACCCATCATTGCAGGTAACGAGTGATGCAACACCTTTAATCAGCTCACAGCCCTGATCAGATGCAAGGGGAGTTTCCTGCGATGTGACCTGCATCACATTTTTATCTTACAAAAGATAAAAGGAGACAGAATGAGCAAAGATTAAGGGACACACTACCACCAAGAAGAATTGGGGGTGGAATTCATCCTTTGGACCCATGGTCCCTGTACTGAGAACCCCCTAGACCTAGGAAAAGAAAGATTGATGCTGAGACACATGGACATCTCCAAGGAATGCCAGGTCCCCAGATGCTGAAAGGAGACAAGGGCCTTCCTCCAGAGCCAACAGACAAAGAAAGCCTTTCCCTAGAGCCAGCACTCTGAATTTGTCCTTCTAGTCTCCTGAAATGTTAGAGAATACATCTCTGTTTGTTAAAGCCACCTGCTTGTTATATCTCTGTTATAGCAACACTAGGTAAATAAAACACATACCATACAACTCACTCATTTAAAGTGTACAATTCCATGGTTTTCAGTATATTCAGAGATGTGTACAACCATACAACCATCATCAGAGTCAATTTCAGAACACTTTCACCATCCCAAAAAGGAACCTGTATCTCTTAGCTACCGCATTCCACTTCCCCTCCCCTCAGACCATGTTATTTTTGTTAGGTACTGCCAAGTCGATTCCAACTCCTAACAACCCTGGGTACAACCGAACAAAACACAGCCCTGTCCTGAACCATCCTCACAACTGTTGCTGTGTTTTAGCCCATTGTTGCAGCCACTGTTCAATCTATCTCATTGAAAGTCTTCCTCTTTTTTGCTGACCCTTACTCTTATCCCAGACCATAGCAGCCACTAATCTTTCTGTCTCTATAGATTAGCCTCTTCTTGACATTTCATTTGAATGGAATCATGTAATATGTGATCTTTGTGACTGACTTATAGTACTTCCAAGGCTCATCTATGTTGTGGCATGAATCAGTACTAATTCTTTTTTTTTTTTTTTGGCTGAATAATACTCCATTTCCTGTGCACAGTACATTGTGTTTACCCATTTTTCAGTTGATGGACATTTGGGTTGTGTTCAGTTTGGGACTATTGTGAATGGTGCTGCTATAAACATCTATGTACAAATGTATGTGTGGAGATATGATGTCATATCTCCTCGGTATATACCAAAGAGTAAAAGAGCTCTGGTGGGGCTGAAGTTAAAATAGTGGGCTACTAACCAAAAGGTCAGTACTTGGAACCACCAGCCACTCATCAGGAGAAAGATGAGGCAGTCTGCTTCCGTAAAGATTTATAGCCTTGGAAATCCTATGGGGCAGTTCTACTCTGTCCTATGGGTTCATTATGAGTTGGAATCAACGTGATGGCATTGAGTTTCGGCTTGGGGATACCTAGGAGTGGGATTGCTGAGTCAGATGGTCACTTATATTTAATTATCTTTTTTTTTCTTTTTAAAGACACTCTTCATGATCTTGCCTTGTAATCTATATAATTGCAGTTATTTCTATTTACTTGTCTGCTACCTCTTCATCCTAAAGCTGGATTATGGATTTGCAGCCTATTGAGAGAGTGTGCTTGGGATTGGGAAACTTAAAATGTGGGCTATGTATGCAGGGAGTGTGCTGCAGGGATTCCATCACTGGTTCTTCCAACTGTCAGCTTGGCAACTTGGAATTGGTTTGCATTTCTGTTTCTTCACCTGTAAAATGGGGCAAATAATAATACCTGCCTTATAGGTAGAATTAGGAGCTCTGGTGGTGTAGTGTTTAAGGCATTAGACTGCTAACCAGAAGGCTGGTAGTTCAAACCCACCAATCACTCCTAAGAAGGAAGGTTGGGCAATCTACTTCTGTAGTGATACTGCCTCAGAAACCCAAGGAGGGGTCGCTATGAGTCAGATCCGACTCAACGGCAGTGAGTTTGGTTTTTGGTTTTGAATTATTGGTTATTAATTGAATGTGTAATTTAAATGCTTAGGTCAGTAACTGGCACATGGCTTGCTATTTTTATTTTTGTTGGTGACTTTCACCTGACAGGACCTTGGTAAGTCACATGAGGAGCCAAGTAAGTAAACTGAATGGAGCCCCAAAGTTTCCATATCCCAGACAGACTTGCATGCTAGCCAAGCCAATTCCAAAGTTCATATGGAAATGCAAAGGACCTAGAATAACCAAAATAACTGATCGAGAACAGAGCTGGAGGACTAATAAAAACCAAACCAAACCTGTTGCCATCAAGTTGATTTAGATTCATAGCAACTCTACGTGTGTCAGCGTAGAACTGTGCCCCACAGAGTTGGCAAGGCTTGTGACTTTTTGGAAGTAGATTGCCAGGCTTTTCTTCTATTGTGACACTGGTTGAATTCTAAATGCCAGTCTTTCAGTTAGTAGCTGTGTTAGGCTGGGTTCTCTAGAGAAAACCAGTAAAGCTTATGTACAGAGAGAGAGGAAGAGAAATTTATCTTAGGAAAATGGCTCACACACTTATAGAAGTTGGCAAATACAAAGTTCTTGGATCAAACATCAAGCTGAAGTCTTTTCCTGACTCATGCAGCTGTAGGGACTGACGAGCTCAAGGTTGGCAGGCAGTATGCTGGCTGTTGACTCCAACAAATGATGAATCCAAGATCTCCAGGCCAAATGGTGGATTGTTTGCTCATGGACAGTTGTAAGCAGCACAACAAGATCCCGATCCACAGAAAAGTGTCTCTTTTCCCAGGATGTCCATAAATATATTGGAAGCAGGCCACACCCATAGGGAAACTTCCTGCCAATGGATTGGCTGCTTGAAACATATACATCCGATCCCTTCATGGGAATAACCCACATCACAATTGCTTAAACCACACAGAATTGTGGTCCAGCCAAGTTGACACATGGCTCCAACTATCACAGTAGCCAAGCACTTAACCATTTGCACCCCCCTCATTATTATGAAATTCATTCCTCAGTTAAGCTGCTAAATAAAGAAAAAGAAGAAATGATGTCACCTTATATTCCGGTCCTTAGAAAGACTCTCACACACAGGATTCTATTACTTCATTTCTCATTGTTGTTGTTGTTGTTATTATGTGCCGTCAAGTCAGCCCTGACTCATAGCGACCCCTCCTTGGGTTTCCGAGGCAGTATCACTACGGAAGTAGGATTGCCCAACCTTCCTTCCGAGGAGTGGCTGGTGGGTTTGAACCACCAGCCGTCTGGTTAGCAGGCAAGTGTCTTAGCCACTATGCTACCAGAGCTCCTCATTACAAAGTATTATTCAAGAGTAATGTGTATGTAATGCATATTGAAATTCTGCAGACAGAGAAAATAACAATGGTTCCAAATAGGAGCACTAAACTAAAAATCATAATTATAATTTCTGAACTGGTCATTGACTGATATTGGGCTTCATCTCACATGTTGTTGTTGTTGTTAGGTGCCATCGAGTCAGCTCTGATTCATAGTGACCCCAAGTACAAAAGAACAAAACACTGCCTGGCCATGCACCATCCTCACAATCCTTGCTATACCCGACCCCATCATTGCACACTGTGTCAATCCATCTTGTTGAGGGTCTTACCCTTTTTCACTGACCCTCTAGTTTATTAAGCATAATATCCTCCAGGGAATGGTGTCTTCTGACAACAAGACCAAGGTAGGTGAGACAAAGTCTAGCCATTCTCACTTCCAAGGAGATTTCTGACTGCACTTCCTCCTGGACAGATTTGTTCAATCTTCTGGCTGTCCATGGTATTTTCAGTATTCTTTGCCAACACCACAATTCAAAGGCATCAACTTTTCTTCAGTCTCCCTTGTTCATTGTCCAGCTTTCACATACATATGAGGAAACTGAAAATACCATGGCTTGGGTTAGGCACACCTTTGTCTTCAAAGTGACACCCAGCTCTTCAACACTTTAAAGACATCTTTTGAAGCAGATTTGCCCAGTGCAATACGACATCTGATTTCTTAACTGCTGCTTCCGTGGGTGTTGATGTAGATCCAAGTAAAATGAAATCGTTGACAACTTCAATCTTTTCTCCATTTATCATGATGCTGCTTATTGGTCCAGTAGTGAGGATTTTTGTTTTCTTTATGTTGAGGTGTAATACATACAGCAGACTGTAGTCATTGATTTTCATCCGTAAGTGCTTCAAATTATCTTCATATTGCAGGCTGTTAATGAGTCTTCCTCCAATCCTGATGTCACTTTTCTTCTTCATATGGTCCAGCTTCTCAGATTATTTGCTCAGCATACAGATTGAATAAGCATGGTGGAAGAATACAACCCTGATACACACCCTCCCTGACTTTAAACCATGCAGTATATCCCCTTGTTCTCTTTAAACAACAGCCTCCTGGTTTATGTACAAGTTCCTCATGAGCACAATGGAATTCTGTTCTAGAATTCCCATTCTTTACAATGTTATCCATAATTTATGATCCACACAGTCTAAAGCCTTTGTATAGTCAATGAAACACAGGTAAACGTCTTTCTGGTATCCTTTGCTTTCAGCCAAGATCCACCTGATATCAACAATGATATCCCTCATTTCATATTCTCTTCTGAATCCAGCTTACATTTCTGGAAATTCCTTGTCAATATACTGCTGCAATCATTTTTGAATTATCTTCAGCAAGATTTTACTTCCATGTGATATTAATAATTTTGTTCAATAATTTCCACATTCTGTTGGATCACCTTTCCTTGGAATGGGCACAAATATTCTGGTCAGTTAACCAGGTAGCTGTCTTCCAAATTATTTGAAACAGATGAATAAGTGCCTTCAGCACTGCATCTGTTTGTTGAAACATCTCAATG
>NW_006921681.1:366842-369998 GCF_000298275.1 Orycteropus afer afer
CATATGGATATTATCTTATCACACTGTATTTCAGGATAGATCTCAAAACATTTGTTTTGATGATGAATGTGATGCCATTCCTCTTCAATTTGTCATTCCCAGCATAGTTAACTATATGATTGTCTGATTCAAAACGGCCAAAACCAGTCCCTTTTAGCTCACTAATGTCTAGGATATCGATCTTTATGCATTCTACTTCACTTTTGACCATTTCCAATTTTCCTACATTTATACTTCATATATTCCACATTTCAATTATTAATGGATATTTGCAGCTGATTCTTCTCATTTTGAGTCTGGCCTCATCAGCAAATGGAGGTCCCAAAAGCTATACTCCACCCACATAATTAAGATTAACTATAGTTTGAGGAGGCAGCTCTTCCCCAGTCATGTTTTGAGTGTCTTCCAACCTGAGGGACTCATCTTCTGGCACTGTATCAAACAAATATTTCAGAGCTATTCATAAAGTTTTCCAGTAATATATCAGACAATGTTTCATTGTTATTCATATGGTTTTCACTGACCAATGTTTTCAGAAGTGGATGGCCCTATCCTTCTTCCCAGTCTGTCTTACTCTTCTGAAACCTGTCCACCATGGATCATCCTATGAGTATTTGATATACTAATGGCATCACCTCCAGCATCATAGTAACACTCCAGGCACCACAGTATGACAAACTGACAGATGAGTGTGGTCTCCTCACATGAGTAACTTTATCTAGTAGGCTTTAGAAGAAGTGATGTTTGACACTTCAGTAAGGATTTTACATGCACAATCCCATTAAATTCCCACATCAACCTACAACATGGTAGGTTCTACTTTTATCCCCATCTACAGATATGGGAAGGGAAACTCAGAGAGGGTGAGACAATTGGCTAAGGCCACACAGCTAGTAAGTGGCCAAATTAGAGCTTGAATTCTAGTCTGCCCAACTCCAGAATCTACTTCCTTAATCATATTGTATTATAATGTTCCTGCAGGGTGCCAGGCCTGATACTGGGGACACATCCAGCTCTCCAGACCTACCATCAACTACATAGCAAGAACTCCTGACCACAAAATCAAAACACCAGCCACTCCACAATATTGATTAATTTGGAAACAGAGCTTTCAGTTCAAATGATTTGAGTGAGGCCCTCAAGCAGTGCAAATCTGTATATTAGAGAAATGAAGGAGTTTTGTATTTATGGTGTAAATGATGAGGGTAAATTTGTATTTATTGTGTAAATTACCATTATAGAGATTTTTCTCTACTGCATTACTTGCATTTGGAGCCACAAAACATTGTTTGGGGAAGATGAGTTACCCTGAAAGAACAGCAGTCAATTTGGTTGGAAGGTTTATTGAGGCCACCTGATAAAACCATTCTAAAGCAAGGCAGAGATTTAATTTAATATGAGTTTAGTCAATACACCCAGAGTAACAACTTCACAATTGCAGGTGTTAGGCATTCCTTTAAAAGCATGTCTTTAGAAAACAATAGAGTAAGTGGGAACACTACAGAGACCACGTATATACAGGCAGTCTCTGAGTTACAAATGTCTGACTTACAAACAATTCCTACTTGCCCTTTAGTGTTATATAAATTTGCCTTCACTTTGAAATGACTGAACCAACCCCTATGCTCAACAAATTCTTCATTACAAACACCTTCTCTTGCTCACGTGCAGCTTGTAAATCACTGAAAAGTCTTCAAGCCTATTCTTGCACTAAAGTAAGCCTAAATAAGAACTGTATGCACTTGTTCCAACTTATCTACAAATTCTTAAAGACACAGTCAGGAACGTATCTCATTTGTACTCTGAGGAGAGCCTATACACTTACTAAACCAAAAACCAAACTCACTGTTGTCTAGTCGGTTTCAACTCATAGCAAGCCCTCCTTGGGTTTCCGAGGTGGTATCACTCTGGAAGTAGATCACCCAATCTTCCTTCCAAGGAGTAGCTGGTGGGTTTCAACAGCCAGCCTGCTGGTTAGCAGTCAAGTGCCTTAGGCACTGTACCACCAGAGCTCCCAGGATAAGTGAAAAAGTGATTCCTTAAGTGTTAGGCAAATAGGTACTTGTGGCCTAGAATAAAATTTTCAGCATCATACAGAGGTTCAGAAAACTCTGTGTATCTTCCTCTTTCCCATTCCTTTCTCATCAAGGTAGTCCGAAATCCATTAGGCAGAGAGAAGTAAGGTAGGTATTTGGGGGAGTGGGGGAGAGGAGCATAACATCCTCCCAGGACAAGATGGCAGCCTAGCATAAGATGTCAACACTGAACAGGATGAGGAGAGGTTCATGCAGTGGCAGATGAGGAAGTAACCCAGTGTGTGGTGACAATGTGGAATTTTATCTGAGCCCTGTGATCCTGGATAACAGCAAAGGTTAAAAAATTCCCCTGTCCTTTTGTGTTCTCAGAAATGACTTTACTACAAAGAAACACTCTATTCCATATGACTTGGACTCACTCTGTACCTGTGACAAGGCCATACACAGGTCCTCCAAATTCCCATTCTTTGCCTCATAAATGATTAGCTGAACTCTCTGGTCAATCAGAACACCCAAAATAACAACTTCACAATTGCTTGTTAGCCAAACTTTGGTTAAGTTTCTCTTATTCTCGCAGGCACCTGAACTTTGACGCTGCCCCCCCCCTCCCCGCCAGCCTGAGTCAACATACCAGTAAAAGTCACTTGCCATGAGTCGATTCCAACTGATGGGGACCCCATATGTGTTGAAGTAGAACTGTGTTCCATGGAGTTTTCAATGGCTGATTTTTCAGTACACTGTCAGAACTTTCCTCCAAGGTGTTTGAGTGGACTCAAACTTTCAATATTTTGGTTAGTAGCCAAGTGTGGGAACCATTTGCACCACCCAGGGACTCTGCATACAATCCCCTCCTTAATAGCCACCCCCCTAAAAATATGCTGACATTAAGGTAACATCTTTGATCTACTGTCCCCTTTTACCTACATCAGCTCATCCCTTTCATCACACTTCCTCATACCAAGTTCGTTCTAGTTTTCTTGACTCCTCCCTACAAAAGAAAAACCTTTTTTGCCTAACCCTTGAGACATTTGCTTATCTTATGGTTAGAGTATTCTCCTTATTGCAATAGTCCCTTTTCCCCTTTGCATTAGTCCTTTCAAATAAAGTCCAAATCTAGGAG
>NW_006921681.1:371138-373062 GCF_000298275.1 Orycteropus afer afer
GAGTTTGAACTGCCAGCCTTCTAGTTAGCAGTCAGATGCCTTAGGCACTACGCCGCCAGAGGAATAGATAGTAATAATGTGTCAAAGTTACACTCTTGATTTTGTTAGTTGTATTGTGGTTATGTAGGAGAATGTCTTTTTATGTATTTATTTACTTAACACGCACAAATATCAAAGTATTCTGGGGTGGTAGACCATCATATTAGGAACTTACTCTTTAATTAATTAATTAATTGGAAAAAAAATTCTTGTACTGGCTCTTGAAATTTTCTATAAGTTTGAGATTGATTTAAAACAAAATATTGCCATAAGTCTTTAATCTCTAACAACTTAAGCAGCAGGGAGAATGTGCAAGTGTAGTACAAAAGTGTATTAGATTGGTTTTGGAGCCCAGGTAGGAACAGGAGGTGCATTAGATTGGTGCTTCACAAATCACCTCGAGGTTCTGTTAAGATGCACACTCTTATTCAGTAAGTCTGGGATGGGACTGAGATTATTCATTTTTACCAAGTTTTCAAGTAAACCCTATGTTGCTAGCCCACAGACCATACTTTAAATAGTAAATGATTAGATGATAATCAAAGTGCTTCTTTGGCTTCAACTCATAGCAATCCTCACTGAGTTTCTGAAGCTGTAAATCTTTATGGAAGTAGATTGTCTCATCTTCCTTCCATGGAATGGGTGTGGCTTTGAACCACTGACCTTCTGGTTAGCAGTCAAGTGCCTTATCTACTACACAACCAGAGCTCCTTAAGTGCTTCTAGTGATGACAAAAGAAAGGAGTGAAAGAAATAATATAATTAAAACGTTCGAATATGAAGTCTTGTGCAAGCTATTATAAACATATATATGTGTGTGTAATTGTGTTAGGCTGGGTTCTCTAGAGAAGCCAAACCAGTAAAGCTTATATGTAGAGAGAGAAAGAAAGAGAAATTTATCTTAGGAAAATGGCTCACACGCTTATAGAAGCTGGCAAGTCCCAAGTTCTTGGATCAAACGTCAAGCTGAAGGCTTTTCCCGACTCAGAGAGACAGCAGCAGGGGCTGATGAACTCAAGGTTGGCAGGCTGTTGACCCCAACGAACAACAAATCCAAGATCTCCAGGCCGAATGGTGGATTGTTCGCTCACAGAGAGTTGTAAGCAGCACAACGGGATCCCAATCCACAGAAGAGTGTCTTTTTTCCCAAGATGTCCATAAATACATTGGAAGCAGGCCACACATGTAGGGAAACTTCCTTTCAATGGATTGCCTGATCAAAATATATACATCTGATCCCATCATGGGAATAACACACATCATGATTGCTTAAACAATACAGATTGTGGTCCAGCAAAGTTAACACACAGCTCCAACTATCACAGTAATTAAATAGATTATATATATAAGAGGACACTTATTATTTTATGTATATTCCTAAAAATTTACACATAAGAACTTCTCAAAAAAAAAAAAAGAAAGAAAGAAAGATCCTCTCCACCATATTGTTCCAAACCAACATCCTGTTGAGAAGAACTAGAAAACCTGAATAAAATAATTTTGAAAACTTCAGCTTGAGTCCATCAGAAAGCTATCAAGGCATTGAGGATTTGGGGTCTAAGATCTAGGAGAGTGGGCTATGACCAAGAAGTAAATGTGTACAAGAAAAGCACTAATCATGAGGATTAAAGCTTTTCGTCATTGCAATATCTGACTGAATTGATGTGATCAAGAATTTTTAGGTCTCTATAAATAAAATTTAAATAAAATTTTTGTGCTCAGACGGCTCCCTTGTTACCCTCCCGAGAGGGACCAGGTCTCCGGGAGCAAGGTAAGCATGGGCGTACCACAGAGTAGCAGGCCAGAAGAGCAGGAGAAAGGGGTAAAACCCAGGGAGCCAAAGAGAAGAGCAATCAGCCGAAGGGATTAGGTGAGGAGGGGAAACT
>NW_006921681.1:375762-378519 GCF_000298275.1 Orycteropus afer afer
TTTCAATTTTTTTTAATCTACAAAGTCTGACAGTCAAAAATTAATTGGAGACAGGTATGTGAAGGGGATTTTGGCCAAAAACAAAGTATATCAGAAACATGTACCTGTGTTGTTGTGACTATGCAAAGGCACTTGACTGTGTGGATCATAACAAGTTTTGGTTAACATTGCAACTCCAAAACCAAACTTACTGCTGTTAAGTAGGTCCCGTTTCATAGCGACCACTCCTTGAGTTTCTGAGATGGTATCTCTATGGAAGTAGTTTGCCAAATCTTCCTTCTGAGGAGTGGCTGGTGGGTTTTAACCACCAGCCTTCTGGTTAGCAGTCAAAAGCCAAAAAATGGGAATTCCAGAACATTTAATTTGTTCATGAGGCACCTGTACATAGACCAAGAGCAGTGATTCAAACAGAACAAAGGGATACTCTGTGGTGTGAAATCAGGAGGGGAGTGTGTCAGGGTTGTATACCTTCACCATAGTTATTCAATCTGTATGGTGAGCAAATAATCTGAGAAGCCAGACTGTATGAAGAAGAATGTAGAACCAGGATTGGTGAAAGACTCATTAACAACCTGAGATATGCAGATGACAAAACTTTGCTTGCTGAAAGTGAAGAGGACTTGAAGCACTTACTGATGATGATCAAAGACTACAGTCTTCAGTATGAATTATACCACAACATAAAGAAAACAAAAATCCTCACAATGGTACCAACAAGCAACATCATGATAAATGGAAAAAAAGATTGAAGTTGTCAAAGATGTCACCCATTGAAGCAGCAATCAAGAAATCAGGCATCATATTGCATTGGGCAAATTTGCTGCAAGGGACCTCTTTAAAGTGTTAAAGAGCAAAGATATTACTCTAGCCCAAGCCATGGCATTTTTAATCACCTCATATGCATTCAAAAGCTGGACAATGAATAAGGAAGACCAAAGAAGAATTGATGTCTTTGAATTGTGGTTTTGGGTACAATACTGAAAATACCATGGACTGCCAGAAGAATGAACAAATTTGTCCCAGAAGAGGTACACTAGAATGCTCCTTAGAAACAAGAATGTCCAGACTTTATCTCACTTACTTTGGTCATATTGTGAGAAGGGACCAATCTCTGGAGAAGGATATAATGTTTAGTAAAGTAGAGGGTCAGCAAAAAAGGGAAGACCCTCAATGAGATGGACTGACACAGTGGCCACAACAATGGGCTCAACCATAGAGAGGACTGTGAGGATGACACAAGGTGAGGCATTGTTTCATTCTGTTGTACATAGGGTCACTATGAGTCAGAGCTGACTCTATGGCACCCAACAACAACAGCAACATGCAAAGAGGAGTCCCTGGGTGTTGCAAGCAGTTAATATGCTCAGGTTGGAAGGATAAAAGTTCAAGTTCATCCAGAGGTGCCTGAGAAGAAAGAACTGGCTATTTACTTCCAAAAATTCTGCTGTTAAAAATACTCTATGGAGCACAGGTGTACTCTGATACATATGGGTCACCATGAGTTGGAATCAACTTGACTGCAACTGATTTATATATATATGAGAATGTAAGATTTCACAATCTAGAGAAAAATCATTTTTTTAAAAAAATGGAATCACAAGAAACTCATATAATCAAATTATCAGACATGAATTTTAAAATAAAAATTATTAATATAGTCAAGAAAATTAAAAATAAGTTAAAGAATTTTGTCAAAGAACTAGAAACTTTATGAAGCAAATGGAAATTAAAGAACTGAGAAATTTCATAATTAAAATTCAGAAATCAATGGATGGGTTTAACAGCAGATTAGGCACAGATGAAGAGAGAACTGGAAAACTGAAAGATAGATCAGAAGAAAAAATGTAAGAAAAAGAAGTGTAAACATGGAGAGACAAAGAATGTTTTTTAATGTTGAGAAGAGCATTAGAGAAATATAGGGTATGATGGAAAGTTCAAACTTACTGGTAATTGGAATCACAAGAAGAGAGTAAAGAGAAAGTAGGAAGAAAAAATATTTAAGGAGATAAAGATTAGGAGTTTTCTAAAATTAATGAAATATGTAAAACCACAGTTATTTTGCTGAAAATATACACAGCCAAAGATATGTCATTTCAACATATACAATTCAGTGACATTGATTACATTGTTAAAGTTGCTACCATTCTCGCTTTTTCCAAATTATTCCATCATTATCTTAATCTAACGGCCCCATAAGCTTCCCATCCAACCTTTTGAGTTGTCATATCACTTTTTAAAGTTTTTTTAAAAAACAAAATATTCAAAATGCATTGTTTTTGTTGTTAGCTTCCATCAAGTTGATCCCAACTCATAATGACCCTATTACAATGGAATGAAACACTGTCCTCACAGTTGTTGCTGTGTTGGATCCCACTGTTGCAGCCACTATGTCAATCCATCTCATTAAGGATCTTCCTCTTTTTTGTTGACTCTCAGCTTTACCAAGCACAATGTCCTTCACCAGGGACTAGTCCCTCCTGATAACATGTACAAAGTATGTGAGAGAACCTGTCACTGCCCTAGCTTCTAAGGAACATTCTGGCTATTCTTCCAAGGCAGATTTGTTCATTCTTCTGGCGGGTCATGGCATTTTCAATATTCTTCTCAAATATCATAATTCAAATGTATCAATTCTTCTTCAATCTTCCTTATTCATTGTCCAGTTTTCACATGCATATGAGGCAATTAAAAATACCATGGCATGTGACAGGAGCACCTCAGTCTTCAAAAGGACATCTTTCCATCTTTGCTTTTTAA
>NW_006921681.1:379014-383662 GCF_000298275.1 Orycteropus afer afer
CTTGTTCTATTTGAATGACTGCTCTTGGTCTATGTACAGGTTTCACATGAGCACAATTAAGCACTCTGGAGTTCCCATTCTTCTCAATATTATCCATAATTTGCTATGATCCACACAGTTTAATGTTTTGCATAGTCAAGAAAACATAGGTAAATATCTTTCTGGTATTCTCTGTTTTCAGCCAAGATCCATCTGACATCAGCAATATCCCTCATTCCACATTCTCTTCTGAATCCAGCTTGAATTTCTGGGAATCCACTGTCAATGTACAGCTGCAACAATTTTTTAGTTTTCTTTAGCATAATTTTACTTGCATGTGGTATTACTGGTATTTTCCATTAATTCCTGCATTCCATTGGATCATCCTTCTTTGAAATGGGCAGGAATATGCATCTCTTCAATTGGCTGTCCAGGTAGCTAGCTATCTTCCAAATTTTTTAGCATAGATGAGTGAGCATTTCCAGTGTTGTATACATTTATGGAGACATGTCAATAGGTATTCCATCAATTCCTGGAGGCTTGTTTTTCACCAGTGCCTTCAGTGCAGCTTGGATTTCTTTCTTCAGTACCATTGGTTCTTGATCATATGCTACCTCCTGAAGTGGTTGTCTGATATAGTGCCAGAAGATGAGCCCCTTAGGTTGGAAGTCACTCAAAATACTATGTTGCCTCCTCAAAGTAGAATCTACCTCAATGACATAAATAGGGTAAAGTTTTCAGGATTTTCATTTGCTGATGTGGCCCAACTCAAAGTGAGAAGACAAGCTACAAGCATCCATTAATAATCAGAGTGTGAATTGTACAAAATATGAATCAAAGAAAATTGTAAGTTATCAAAAATGAAATGGAATGCTTGAAGATCAATATTCTAGGCATTAATGAGCTGAAATGAACTGGTATTGGCCATTTTGCACTGTACAATCCTATAATCTACTATGCCAGGAATGACAAATTGAAGAGGAATGGCATCACATTCATCATCAAAAAGAACATTTAAAGATCTATTCTGAAATGCAATGCTGTCAGTCATAGGGTAACATCCATATGCCTACAAGGAAGAACAGTTAATACAAATTTTATTCAAACTTTATGCAACAAGCACTAATGCAAAGGATGAAGAAATTTTAAGATTTTTACCTGCAGTCTGAAATTGATCAAACATGCAGTCAAGATGTATTGATAATTACTGGTGATTAGAATGCAAAAGTTAGAAGGAAAAAAAGAAGGATCAGTAGTTGAAAAATAAGGCCTTGGTGACAGAAATGGCTTGGGAGATTGCATGAGAGAATTTTACAAGACCATAACTTATTCATTGCAAATACTTTTCTTCAATAACATAAACAGTGACTAACACATGAGCCTTGTGGGATGGAGTACACAGAAATCAAATTGACTGCATCTATAGAAAAAGATGGTGAAGCTCAATACCATCAGTCAGAACAAGGGGGTGACTGCAGAACAGGTCATAATATCAATATCAGTTGATATTATGCGAATTCAAGTTGAAGCTGAAGAAAATTAAAACAAGTCCACAAAAGCCAAAGTATGATCTTAAGTATATCCTACTTGAATTTAGACCATCTCAAGAAGAGATTGGACACATTGAACACTAATGACCAAATGCCAGGCCAATTGTAGGATGACATCAAGGACGTCATACATAAAGACAGCAAAAGGTCATTCCCAATGTCCCTCTCCCCAATTTTTGTTTATCTTTTCATTTAAAACTCATGGAATCATCTTATATTTGGGTATTTCCAGTAAATGGTAAGTCCCAGCCAAAGCCCCAAGGCCATATACATAGAATGGGACAGTAATCATAGTGAAAAGATAAAACTGGAATGTCTTTAAAAGGATTATGTGTTTTGGATTATGTGTTTATCTGAATGTACTATGGGTATTGAATGTTCTTACCTGCTTGTACATTAGAAATGATTATGGGGTATATGGGAGCTCTGGTAGCATAGTGCTTAAGGCACTTGACTGCTAATGAGAAGGCTGGTGGTTCAAACCCACCAGCCACTCCTCAGAAGGAAGATGAGGCAATCTACTTCTGTAATGATACTGCCTCAGAAACCCAAGGAGGGGTCGCTATGAGTCGGGTCTGACTCGACAGCACATAACAACAACAATGTTTTAAACTCACCCACCTTTAAAAACTTGAGTTTCTAGAAGTCTTGGGTCCTGTAGCCAGTGCCAAAGCTGTAGACACCTTGGCAAAACTGTCAGCAGTCAGAGATGGAGACATCATGACATATCTGACTGTCACCAAACTGGTGAACTTTCTTCCACAATGGAAGCCAACATTTGGGTCAGTACCCAGCACCCTCATAAAAGTGATCATTTTTGATTGGTGCAGGGAGGGGAATTCCAGAAGACAACTGCATTAAGGATGTGAATGTTCACACTGAGAAGGTGAGAGAACCCACACAATATTAGTGGTTATAGAATACTATATTGCAGTTTTCCTCATCTTTGTATTCTACACTCCTGAATTCTGTTTCCAGATGTTATGGATTGATTTTGTCCCCCAGAGATATATGTTGAAGTCCTAACCTCTGGTATCTATGCTGGTGACCTTATTTGGAAATAGGCTTTTTAATCAATGTAAGATGAAGTAATGAGTGTGAGGCCTAATCTCATTTTGACAGGTGTCTTCATAAAAAGAGGGGGAAAGACATGGATAGACACACAGGGAAGATAGCCATCCAAAGAAGGAGGTAGATTAGAGTTATGCTGCAACAAGCCAAGGAGTTCCTGGGATCATCAGAAGCTAGAAGAAGCAAGAAAGGGTCCTCTTCTAGATTTTCAAAGAGAGTGGGACCCTGTCAACACCTATATTTCATACTTCCATCTGCCAGAACTGTGAGAGAATAGATTTCTTTTGTTTCAAACTACCTAGATTGTGGTAGTTATGGCAGCCCTAGGAAAATAATACAGTGGGTATTCCGTATTCTAGCATTCCAATATTGTGGTTGTTATGTTGTTAGGTGCCATCAGTTTTGACTCACAGCTACCCCATTCACAGAATAGAACTGCTCCTCTAGGGTTTTCTTATCTGTAATCTTTACAGAAGCAGGTTACTAGATCTGGCTCCTACAGAGCCACTGGGTTGGTTTGAAGTGCCAACCTTTTTGTTAGCAGTCAAACACTTAACTATTTGTATCACCAGGGCTCTTTAGCATTCCAACAGACTGTGCTATTCTTAGATAACAAAATACTAGCATATTGTTATAATTCCATTATTTTGAGGTTTTGTTTTGTTTTGTTTGCATCTGAATCGTCTGCAACTTGAGATCAAGATTAAGGATTCAACTATTCAATTTATGTGAAAAAGACACAGCAATGACTACACCTTGCAAGTCAAGATTTACTGGGGAGATGAATAGGTAGAGAGAGGGGCACGCACATTACAACATAGATGCTAAATTATAAGCACTGAATCCATACCCCAGACAGCCTTTTTTTTTTTTTTTTCCTCCAGATGATTTTTTTAAATCTGAAGTTTTGGTGATATAAATTATAGTACATCCATACTATAAGATATTATGTTGCCATTAAAATTGATGTTGTAGAAAAACAGTTAATGACATAGAAAGATGCTTGTGAAATATTAAGGGGGAAAAGCAAGCTGTAAATGAGGAGTAGGGAGAACCTACTCCTCACTTATTGACTATCTTGTTATCTGATATTTTACATTTACAACAATAGTGAAAAAAATATAAGATCCAACTATTTTGCACATTAATGAAGTGCTTGTGGCAGTAATTAATGCCAAGGTGCAAGGACAGAGTAATAGCTGGCTGTAGTGGTTAAGGTTATATGTCAATTTGGCTAGGCCATGATTCTCAGTTGTTTGGCAGTTATGTAATGATGTAGCTTGGCAGTAAGGCAATGATGTAATTTGGCAGCTATATAATGACATCATCCATTTTGGGATCTGATATGGTTACTGTCCATTTTCACATAAGGCCAATTTTTACATAATAGCCTGGTCTTTGGAATCTAACCCTGTCAGTGAAGAATGAGTATGATAAATGATTCCCGTTTCCAGTTTTTTACTGCTGTGTAACAATCTACCCCAAGACTTTAAGCTATAAAACAACAACCATTTTATTCTGCCCATGACTGTTAACAAGAAGGCTAGCAGTTCAAATCCACCAGCCACTCCTTGGAAGGAAGATTAGGCAGTCTATTTCCATGGAGATACCTCCTTAGAAACCCAAGGAGGGGTCACTATGAGTCAAATCAACTCCACAGTAGTGAGTTTGGTTTGTTTTTTTTTATGGATTCTGTGGAACAGGAATTCAGAAAGGGCACAGTAGGGACAACTCCATGATATCTTGACCCTCGACTGCAGTTGGAATGCTAGATGCTGCCTTCACTCACATATCTGATGTGTGGGCTGGAATCACTGAAGGACAGGATCAGCTAGGACCACCTATCAAAACACCGACAGGTAGATTTTCCAGCCTAGTGGTTTCAGGAGAGTGGTATTTCTTACATCATGGCTCAAGACTCCAAGAACAAGTATTCTAGTGCATTAGGGGAATAGTACCTGAGCTTTTATGACCTAGCCTTGGAAGTCACAGAGTATCACTTTCACCATACTCTATTGGGCAAAGCAAAGACTTGTCCAGATTCAAAG
>NW_006921681.1:383762-386083 GCF_000298275.1 Orycteropus afer afer
TTTCTTTCTTTCTTTTTTTTTTAAATGAACTTAAAGTGCTTAAAACTGTGTGTTGCACTCAATAAATCTTAATATGTCAGCCTTTTTCTTCTTCTTCTTCCTCCTCCCCTTCCCCTCCCCCTCTTCTTCTTCTCCTTCTCCTTCTCCTCCTCCTCCTCCTCCTCCTCCTCCTCCTTCTTCTTCTTCTTTCTTTTTTTGTGGTGCTCAAAGCATTTGACAGCTCACCAGAGGGTTGGTTCAAACCCACCAGACACTCCTCAGAAGGAAGATTGGGCACTAATTCTGCAGTGATACTACCTCAGAAACTCAAGGAGGGGTTGCTATGAGTTGAGTTCAACTCAACAGCAGTGAGTTTGTTTTCTTTGGTTTTGGTGAAAACGTACACAACAAGACATTTGCCAACATAACAACTTCCCCATTTACAGCTCAGGGACACTGATATCATTTTTCATGTTACACCACTGTTATTGCTAACCATTTCCAAAATATTCTACCACAATTAGCATAAAATCAATGCCTCACAAACAAAAGCTTTTGCTTTCTCCCTCCTTCCTACCCCTGGTAACCACTAATAATATTTGGTATATATATATTCAGTTTATCTAGGAATTTAGCCTTTCCTCCCCTCCAATTACATCCAGATAAGAGGAGGGAGACAGGCCCCACACAAAAGGCAAGAAGGAAGGAAAACTGGGGATGACAAAGTGGTAGGATCCAGGTAAGGGGGCAGAGAGGTTTTGAATAACTAAGGGAGATGAACTTATCTGTCTATTTGTCATACTGTGGTGGCTTATGTATTGCTGTGAGGCTGGAGGCTATGCCACCAGTGTTTCAAAAACCAGCAGGGTTACACATGGCACACAGTTTCAATGCAGCTTACAAACTGAGACAGACTAGGAAGAAGGAAGAAGCCATCCACTTCTCAAAGAAATGGCCAGGAAAAAACTTTATGAATAGCGGAGAAACATTGTCTGATACATTACTTGGCAACTTTATGAATAACCCAGAAATATTGTCCAATACAGTGCAGGAAGATGAGCCCCTTAGGTCAGAAGGCACTCAAAATATGACTGGGATAGAGCTACCTCATCCGAGTAGAACCAACCTTAATGATATGGATAAAGTAAAGCTTTCAGGACCTCCATTTGCAGACACAGGACAACTCAAACTGAGGAGAAACAGTTGTAAACATCCATTAATAATTGGAACATGGAATGTACAAAGTATGAACCTAGGAAAACTGAAAGTTGTCAAAAATTAAATGGAACATGTAAAGATTGATATCCTAGGAATTAGTGAGCTGGAATGGACCAGTTTTGGCAATTTTTAATCAGACAACCATATGATCTACTATGCCAGGAATGACAATTTGAAGAGGAATGGCATGGCATTCATCATCATAAAGGATGTTTCAAGATCTGTCCTGAAGTACAATGCTGTCAGTGATAGGATAATATCCATACACCTAAAAGGAAGACCAGTTAATACTGCTATTATTCAAATCTCTGCACCAACCACCCAACCCAAAGATGATGAAATTGGAGAATTTTATCATCTTTTACAGTCTGAAATTGACCAAACATGCAATCAAGATGTGCTGATTGTCACTGGTGACTAGAATGCAAAAGTTAGAAGCAAAGAAGAATCATCAGTAGTTGGAAAATTTGGCCTTGGTGACAGAAATAACACTGGAGATCACATGATAGAATTTTGCAAGACCAACAACTTATTCATTGCAAATACCTTTTTTCAATAACAAAAACAGTGGTTTTCCACGTAGACTTCACCAGATGGAGTACACAGGAATCAGACTGACTGCACCTGTGGTAAGAGGTGATGGAGAAGCTCAATGTCTTCAGGCAAAACAAGGCCAGGAGCTGATTGTGGAACAGACCATCAACTGCTCATATGCAAGTTCAACTTCAAGTTGAAGACAATTAAAACAAGTTCATGAGAGCCAAAATATGACCTTGAATATATCCGTCCTGAATTTAGAGACAATCTAAAGAAGAGATTTGATGCATTGGACACCAACGACCAAAAACCATAAGAATTGTGAGATAACATCAAGAACATCATCCATGAAGAAAACAAGAGGTCATTAAAAAGACAAGAAAGGAAGGAAAGACCAAAATGGATGTCAGAAGAGACTCTGAAAATTGCCCTTGAGTGGAAAGTTGTTGTTGTTGTTGTTAAGTGCCGTTGAGTCGTTTCCGACTCATAACGACCCCATGCACAGCAGAACGAAACACTGCCCGATCCCACACCAGCCCCACAATCCCTGCTATACTTGAGCCCATCATCGCAGCCACCATGTCAAT
>NW_006921681.1:386888-388164 GCF_000298275.1 Orycteropus afer afer
TGCAATATTGAAAAGTTCTTTCAATATTGAATGAGGCAGGAAGCATCAAGAGAAGATGGAAGGAATACACAGAGTCACTGTACCAAAAAGAATTGGTCAATGTTCATCCATTTCAGGAGGCAGCATATGATCAAGAACCAATGGTATTGAAGGAAGAAGTCGAAGCTGCACTGAAGGTATTGGCAAAGAATAAGGTTCCAGGAATTGATGGAATACCCATTGCGATGTCTCAACACATGGACGCCCCACTGGAGGCACTCACTCAGCTATGCCAAGAGATTTGGAAAACAGCTACCTGGCCAACTGACTGGAAGATATCCATATTTGTACCCATTCCAAAGAAAGGTGATCCCACAGAATGTGGAAATTATCAAACAATTTCATTAATATCACACGCAAGTAAAATCTTACTGAAGATAATTCAAAAACTATAGCAACAGTATATTGACAGAGAACTTCCAGAAATGCAAGCTGGATTTAGAAGAGGACATGGAACAAGAGATATCATAGCTGATGTCAGATGGATTTTTGGCTCAAAGCAGAGAATACCAGAAAGATGTTTACTTGTGTTTTATTGACTATGCAAAAGCATTAGATTGTGTGGATCATAACAGATTGTGGATAACAGTGAAAAGAATGAGAATTCCAGAACACTTAATTGTACTCATGAGGAACCTGTACATAGAACAGGAGGCTGTCATTTGAACAGAGCAAAAAGATACTGCATGGTTTAAAATCAAGAGGGGAGTGTGTCAGGGTTGAATTATTTCACCATACTTATTCAATCTGTATGCTGAGCAAATAATCTGAAAAGCTTGACTATATGAAGAATGTGGCATCAGGACTGGAGGAAGAATCATTAACCACCTGGAATACACTGACAAAACAACTTTGCTTGCTGAAAGTGAGGATGACTTGAAGCACTTACTGATGAAGATGAAGAATACAGTCTGCAATATGGATTACATCTCAACATAAAGAAAACAAAAGTCCTCACAACCAGATCTATAAGCAGCATCATGATAAATGGAGAAAAGATTGAAGTTGTCAAAGACTTCACATTGCTTAGTTCTACAATCAACACCAATCAGGTCAGGACATCAGACAATGTATAGCACTGGGCAAATTGGCTGTAAAGGACCTCTTACGAGTGATGAGGAGGAAAGATGTTTTCTTGAGAACTAAGGTGTGCCTGGGGAGCTCTGGTAGCATAGTGGCTAAGGCACTTGACTGCTAACCAGAAGGCTGGTGGTTCAAACCCACCAGCCACTCCTCG
>NW_006921681.1:389302-390454 GCF_000298275.1 Orycteropus afer afer
TGAGTCATCTGCAACTCATAACAACCTTATGTACAACAGAAGGAAATATTGCCCAGTCCTGTGCCAGCCTCACAATCCCTGCTATACCTGAGCTTATCATTGAAGCCACTGTGTCTATCCATTTTGTTGAGGGCCTTCCCCTTTTTCCTTGACCAGAGAATGGTGCCTTCTGACAACATGGACAAAGTAGGTGAGACAAAGTCTGGCTATTCTCATTTCCAAGGAACATTCTGGCTGCATGTCTTCAAGGACAATTTGTTAGTTCTTTTAGCAGCCCATGGTACTTTCAGTATTCTTTGTCAACATCACAACTCAAAAGCATCAGCTCTTCTTTGCTCTTCCTTATTCATTGTACAGTGCTCACATACATATGAGGAGATTCAAAATACCATGGTTTGTGTTAGACACACCTTAATCTTCAAGGACACATCTTTGCTCACACTTGAAAGAGGTCTTTTGAGCAGATTTGCCCAATGCAATATGTCTTCTGATGTCTTGACTGCTGCTTCCATTGGTGTTGATTGTAGAACCAAATAATATGAAGTCTTTGACAACTTCAATCTTTTCTCCATTTATCTGATGCTGCTTATTGGTCAAATTGTGAGGATTTTTGTTTTCTTTATATTCAGGTGTAATCCGTACTACGGACTGTAGTCTTCAATCTTCATCAGTAAGTGCTTTAAGTCATCCTCACTGTCAGCAAGCAAAGTTGTGTCATCTGTGTATCACAGATTGTTGATGAGCCTTCCTCCAATCCTGATGCCACATTCTTCTTCATATAGTCAAGCTTCTCAGATTATTTGCTCAGCATACAGATTGAATAAGTGTGGTGAAAAGATACAACCCTGACACACTCCGCTCCTGATTTTAAACCTTGGAGTATCCCCTTGCTCTGTTTGAACTACAGCCTCCTGGCATATGTACAGGTTCCTCATGAGTACAGTCAAGTGTTCTGGAATTCCCATGCTTTTCACTGTTATCATAACTGAATAACAGTGAGATAATAGTGTTATCACTGGATCATAACATAATTTATGATCCACACAATCTAATGCTTTTGCATAGTCAACAAAACACAAGTAAACATCTTTCTGGCATTCTTTGCTTTGAACCAAAATCCATCTGACATCAGTTATGATATCTCTTGTTCCA
>NW_006921681.1:391489-400473 GCF_000298275.1 Orycteropus afer afer
GCAGAGCAGAGCAGAAGCCAGGCATCCAGGAAAGGGGAGGGACCCAGGACCCACCCACACCAGCCAGGAAATCAGGGGAAGGAGAACCCAGAAAGGACGACAGAACAGAGCAACATCCATGGATCCAGGTAAGCAGAGTGTGGTGGTTGTGTTTGTGTGTCAACTGGCTGAGCCTGGTTGAGTGGCTGGGCAGCTGGTGGTAGTTATTCCCCATTATGAGACTGGCAATCAATTCCATGGTGGGATCTATCACAAGCAGCTGAGAAGCTGCCTTTGGAATGTGGTCCACTTCCTGTATATAAGAAGCCTTGGGGATAGTCTCTAGCTTTTGGCACACATGGACCCTGCATGTAGCTGTGTCATTGCTCAGCAGCCTTCCATGCTCTGCTGACCTTAGGACTTAAAATGGACTTGAATTAATAGCCTGCCATGTGATTTGGTAACATTGGGACTGTGCCACTTTATTTGTCAACCTTGGGCTTGTTAGCCTCAGCAGCAAGCAGCTGTCTGAGTGAAGAAACACTTCTAGTGTCAGTGGGCTGGGAGCAAAAGGCAGAGCTGAAGCCCAAGGTCAAGAAGCATTCACCCAACTGCTGGAGCCTGGCACTTTGAACTCAGATTAAAGCCTCCCAAACTGTAAGAGAAAAAAAAAATCCTGTTTGTTCAAGCCATCCACATTTGTGGTATATTTCTGTCAGAGTGGTACTAGGTAACCACAGCAGGGAGAGACCCAGGCCCCACCCCTACCAGCCAGGAAAGTGGGGGAATGAGGAGCCAGTGAGACGACAGAGCAGAGCAGTGCCAGGGATCCAGGTAAGGGGAGGATGGAGAGGTTTTGAACAGCTAAGCAAGACAAACTTGTCTGTCAGTTTGTCACACTATTGTGATTTGCATGCTGCTGTGAGGCTTGAGGCTGTGCCACTGGTGTTTCAAATGATGGCAGGGTTGCACATGGTGCACAGGTTTCAATGCAGCTTACAGACTGAGACAGACAGACTAGAAAGAAGGAAGAGGACATCCACTTCTCAAAGAATTGGCCAGGGAAAACCTTATGAATAGCAGAGAAACACTGTCTGATACATTATGCACAAATTTATGAATGACCCAGAAACATTATCCCATGCAGTGCAGGAGAACAAACCCCTTAGGTCAGAAGGCTTTCAAAATATGACTAGGAAAGAGCTGCATCATCAAAGTAGGACCAACCTTACTGATATGAATAAAGTAGACCTTTCAAGACCTCCATTTGCTGACGTGGCACAACTCAAATTGAGGAGAAACAGCTGCAAACATCCATTAATAATAGGAACACAGAATGTATGAAGTATGAATCTAGGAAAATTGGAAGTTCTCAAAAATCAAGTGGAATGCATAAGGGTTGATATCCTAGGCATTAGTGAGCTGAAATGGACTGGTTTTGACCATTTTGAATCAGATAACCATATGATCTACTATGCAGGGAATGACAATTTGAAGAGGAACAGCGTGTCATTCATCATCACAAAGGATGTTTCAAGATCTATCCTGAAGTACAATGCTATTAGTGATAGGATAATATCCGCACATCTACAAAGACCAGTTAATACAACTATTATTCAAATTTATGCACCAACCTCCAAAGCCAAAGATGAGGAAATTGAAGATTTTTATCAACTTCTGCAGTCTGAAATTGACCAAAGGTGCGATCAAGATGTGTTAATTATCACTGGTGACTGGAATGCAAATCACCACCTCTTTCCACAGAGGTAGTCAATCTGATTCCTGTGTACTTCATCTGATGAAGTTCACATATATAGCTGCTGTTTGTGTTGTTGAAAAAAAAAAAAAGGCATTTTCAATGAATAAGACATTGGTCTTGCAAAATTCTATCATGCGATCTCCAACAACATTTCTATCACCAAGGTGATATTTTCCAAGTACTGGTGATTCTTCTTTGTTTCCAACTTTTGCATTCCAATCACCAGCGATAATTAACACATCTTGATTGCATTTGCAGTCAATTTCAGACTACAGAAGTTGGTAAAAATTTTCAATTTCATAAGCTTTGGCTTTGGTGGTTGTTGCATAAATTTGAATAATAGTAGTATTAACAGGTCTTCCTTGTAGGCATATGGATATTATCCTATCACTGACAGCATTGTACTTCAGGATAGATCTTGATACATTCTTTGTGATAATAAATGTCATGGCATTCTTCTTTAACTTGTCATTCCTGACACAGTATATATGATTGTCTGATTCAAATTTGCCAAAGCCAGACCATGTCAGCTCACTAGTATCAATCTTTATGCATTCCATTTCATTTTTGACAACTTCCAATTTTTCTAGGTCCATACCTCATACATTCCATGTTCTGATTACTAATAGGTTTTTGCAGTGCTCTCTTCTCACCCTGAGATGTGCCACATCAGCTTTACTCTATCTTTATCATTAAGGTCAGCTCTACTCTGAGGAGGCAGCTTTTCCTCAGTTGTGTTTTGAGTGTCTTCTGACCTGAGGGGCTCATCTTCTGGGACTATATCAGACAATGTTTCAGGACTATTCATAAAGTTGTCCAGTAACATATCAGACAGTGTTTCACTGCTTTTCATAAGGTTTTCACTGACCAATTCTTTGAGAAATGAATGGCCTCTTCCTTCTTCTGAGTCGGTCTTAGTCTGGGAGCTCTACTGAAACCTGTCCACCATTGATAACCCTGCTGGCATTTGAAACACCAGTGCCATAGCCTCCAGCCTCACAGCAACACACAAGCCACCACTGTACAACAAACTGACAGACAAGTTTGTCTCCCTCAGTTGTTCCAAACCATTCCACTCACTTCCTGGCCTTCCCCAGCTGCTCTGCCTTCCCTGTGTGCTCAGCTCAGTTACCTGGCCTGCCCCGGGCTCTCCAAACACCCACCTTCCCTGCACACCTGGCTTGCTTACCCAGCCTTCCCTGGGCACTCCAAACCCCCATCTTCCCTGTGCATCCAGTTCACTTACCCGGCCTGCCCTGGCATTCCATATATGTATGCCCTTTATTTTGTTGAGGAATATCCCTGCTATTCCTATTTTTCTGAGAGCTTTTACCAGGATGGATGTTGGATTTTATGAAATGTCTTTTCTGCATCTATTGATATGATCATTTAATTGCTTTCCTTTATTTTACTTATGTGATGGATTATGTTGATTGTTTTTCTAGTGTTGAATCATCCTTGAAGACCTGGTATGAATCTCACTTGGTCCCAATGTATTAATTAATTTATTTATTTATCTTGACATGCTGTTTGAGTCTATTAGCTAGGATTTTGTTGAAGATTTTTGCATCTATATTCATGATGGATATTGGTCTGTAGTTTTACTTTCTAGTGCTATCTTTGCCTGGTTTTGGTATCAACTTGCTTCATGAAATGAATTTGGGAGGATTCCATCCTTTTCTATGTTCTGGAATAATTTGAATAGGATTGGTGCCAGCTCTTCTCTGAATGATTGGTAGAATTCGCTAGTGAACCCATCTGAACCAGAACATTTTTTAATGATATGTTCAAATTCTTCTTTTATTATGGGTCTTTTCAAGTTTCCTACTCCAGTCTGTGTTAGTTTAGGTAAGTAGTGTGTTTCTAGAAATCTGTCCATTTCTTTTAGGTTTTCAAAGTTGTTGGAGTACAGTTCTTCATGGTATCCTGACATTTTTCTTTTTATTTCTGTTGGTTCTGTTATGACATCACCTCTTTCAATTTTTATTCATGTTATTTTCATCTTCTCCTTCTTTTCCTTTGTTAAGTTTGTCAATGGTTTGTTGATTTTATTAATATTTTCAAAGAACCAACTTCTAGTCTTGTTGATTTTTTTCTATTGTCTTTTTATTTTCTGTTTCATTTACTTCTGCTCGAATCTTTATTATTCCTTTTCTTCTGGTGACTGTAGGCTTTTTTTTCTGCTCTTTTTCTAATTGCTGGAGATGTTGAGTTAAGGTGTTGATTTGGGCTCTTTCCAACCAAGCCTACTCACAGGTCAAAGTCCAAGCATGAACACCACCTGCACACACTCAAAACAGCTGCTCCTGCTGCTTGCAAACATCCAAAATAGCTGTGTCCTCAGGACGCCACCAGCAGTCCACAGGTCCACATGTCCCCTTCCTTGGTGTACTTCCTTCTGGTCATCAGGCACCAATGCACTCCTTGTCCATGCAGCCTTGGTGAGCAGAGTCAATTCTTATGTTGCTATTGGGAAATATTCAAAATGGCTGTGCCCTCAGGATACATTGTTTCATTCAGGTTCTTCTACTAGTTGGTATTTAATCCACTTCTTTATCCTTCCCTTCAAAGGGTTCCAGGATCGTCTTCTGTATCAGTTTTAATTGCTTTCTCATTGCTTTGTTGCAGAGAATTGGTGTAGCTTGTCTGCCTATTCTGCCGTCTTGCTGGAACTCTCCTGCCATCATGTTTTAAAACTACCACCAAAAGCCCATTGCCATCCTTTTGATTTTGACTCATGGTGACATCCATTGTGAAGAATAAAACAGCATGCTGTAGGGCTGTGACCTTTGTGGAACAAATCACTAAGCCTTTTTTCCAGGGCACCTCAGATAGGTTCTAACTGCCAACTTTTCACTTAGTAGTCAATCACTTAACTATTTGTGCCACCCAAGGACTCTTAAACACACACACACACACACACACACACATATCCCTCCCTCAAGAACAAACAGAAAAATTAGAATAGACCAAAGTGTTAACTATCATTTTCTAAGTGTAATGATATTATGTTGTTGTTGTTGTTATGTGCCGTCGAGTCGGCCCCGACTCATAGCGACCCCTCCTTGGGTTTCCGAGGCAGTATCACTACGGAAGTAGATTGCCCCACCTTCCTTCCGAGGAGTGGCTGGTGGGTTTGAACCGCCAGCCATCTGGTTAGCAGGCAAGTGTCTTAGCCACTATGCTACCAGAGCTCCCAATGATATTATAGGTGGTGTTTTTTCTTATTTTTGTTCTCTAGACATTCTATAATGAGCATGTATTACTTTAGTCAATAGAGAAAAAAAAGACATAAACATTAAACATAAAGTCTGCTCTTAATCCCATTCAACAGACTCTCTCTTTCTGGGTTTGGAAGGGAATCTGTGCTGGGCTGTGAGCTTTGAGAACACCTTGTGTTCTGTAATATTGCCAGACATAGCTCTCAGTATCTCCTCGAATCGCAGCCTTCAGAGGCTGGAAGGAACGTGGTTTGAAATGCCTCACAGGTTCTCACTCTCTTTAGTGACAATGAAACACAGCTGGGCTTGAGTCAGGGAAGGAGACACTGAAAGCAAACAGAACCTTCTGAGGTGTCAGCCGAACTGCCTTTTCCAGAATGCCCAGAATGGGAGGGGCAGTGCTCTCCAGACGTAGAGCCCCTGATGGCAGGTTCTGCACCATTCTTGCACCCCAACCCAGCACCAGCCCATCCAGGGGAGCTGATGCTGGGAGGTGCTGGTGAACACAGATAGAAATCTATGCAGGGGGCAGGAGGGAGGGAGTTCTGCAGCCTGGGTCCAGTCAGAAACAGAGGTCATTTGCCCACCCAATCATTTGCTTGTGTGTTTTTGAGTCCACATTCAAAACTGAAGAGACTAAATAGAAAATCCCAACTTCTGTCTTCTCTTGAAACAGCTGTAGAATTGATGACTCAGGCCCATCTCCTACATAGCAACAATCAGGTGGCACCTGGCCAGTTGATCCTGGTCCCCTGGCTCCTACAGTACCACACAGGCACCCACACTTGGCCAATTAACCTCAACACATCTAAACCAGCTTCAACAATGCCACATGGTCACCCAGATCTGGCTGATTGACCTCAGACTCCCTCCACCATCTTCCACAGTACCACACAGGCACCCATACCAGGCCAGCTGGCCACAATCCAACCCCCACCCTGGTTTCCATAGTGTTGCATAGGCAACCACACCTGGCCAGCAGCACTCACCCAGTTTTACCTGCACAGCCCCCAGAGTCATTTTACTCTGTGACTCCTGGTCAGCATTACAGTCCCCACATGACAGCACTGAAATAGTCCTCAAAAGGAACTCCATCCCTCTAGAAGAGTACAGCATGTCTAACAGATGTTCCCCCATGTCTCACTGAATTGCCTCCAGGGTTAAAGAGCTCGCTCCATGATTTGATGATTCTCCTTATTAGAACAATTTTCCCAGTCAAAAATAAGTTCACCTCTTTGCAAGTCAGATCATGTCATTCCTTTGGTTTAAGCCCCTCAGAGGCTTCCCTTTACAGCTGGATTAAAGCCCACAACATTTACATATATACAATTCCTGGCCCAATATGACTTTGCCTAATTCTGCAGCTCCATCTTGTCCACCTATGTGCTAAATGCCTTCTCTCTAAGCCTCCTGTTTGCACTACCTCAGCCTCTCCCTAGTAACAATCTCTCCCAGGACAACCACAGGGTTGACTACTTGTCGTGCTTCCAGTCTCAGCATAAATGTCAATCCCTTGGATCAGCTTCTCCATTCTCTTGACCAAAGTTAATCCCTCCAGTTGCAGTATTCTCTCTCTTTCATAGCATTTAGCACAATGTGTAATTAATGTAGTTGATTACCTGCTCGATCATCTTCCTCCCCTACTAGAATGTCTGCTGTACGACAGGGACTGATTTGCTTTGTCTTTTGTTGTAGTCTCAGCACCTAGAACAGTGCCTGGCCTATCATACACTTGTTGTTATTAGGTGTCATGGAGTCCGTTTTGACTCATAGCAACCCCTATGTACCACACAATGAAACATTGCCCAGTCCTGCACCACCCTTGTTATTGGACCAAACTCAGGTCCCTGCCTGGTTCGCAGTCAGGCCAAAGTAGTTTACTCACTGAGATTGAGACGAGAGAAAATTATTTATTGCAAAGCAGCAGTGCAAAGAGTTAGGGGTAGTTTAGTACCCAGATCTAAACTCCCCGAGATGCCATCAAAATACAGTTTTTGTAGGTTTCAGGAGAGGGGGTTGTGCATATTCACAAAAGGTTGAGGAATTTGGGGCATGAATGTGAAATGTAGGGATGGATCACACTAGTTTCCTGTTATCAGCTAATACGGGCTTGGGCAGACGGGAGAGGGTCCCAATTAACTTTTGTTCCTTTTGTCCTATTGCAGCATGTCCCCAGGCCAGAGTTAATTTACAAGTTGTTTCTAAAATACTTTTAGCAAGTCTATCATCTGCAGGAAGGAATGTTTTCCATTCAGTTCTTTAAGGGGTGGGAAAATAGTTATTTATTCCCATGAGGGAGGGGGGGTCTTATCTAATTATCAGTCTTAACCAAGGTGGGGGAAATAGTTGGGGTAATTTAGTTTACTTATCTATTCCCATCCAGGTGCCAGGGTGGGAGAAATAGTTTTTACTTTACTGGTTTCACCCCCATAATCATTGCTATTTGAAGTACTGTGGCAGCCATGGTGTCAGTCCATTGCATTGAGAGTCTTCCTCTTTTTGCTGACTCTCTACTTTACCGAGCATGATGTCTTTCTCCAGGGACTAGTCCCTCCAGATAACATGCCCAAAGTTAGTGAGACTGTGAGGCCCGAGTCCTAAGGAATGTGAGGCCTGAGTCCTAATGCCCTCCAGGTAATTCTTTAATCTTTAGTGCCGGGGATTCCAGCACATCCCCCACGCTTCAGAGCTTTACCTGGCTCCAGCACGTCCCTCACACCTCAGGGCTTTACCTCCCCTCCAGATAATTATTCTTTAACCAGTCTTTAGTGCTGGAGATTCCAGCACTCCCCCACATCTCAGAGCTTTACCCTAAACCCCCTCCCCTCCTACCCCCTAGCAACAACCAATCATTTGTACCCCTCATCATCCTTGCTTCTAAGGAGCATTCTGGCTGTACTTCTTCCAAAACAGATTTATTTATTCTTCTGGCAGGCCATGGAATATTCAATATTCTTTGCCAGTACCATAATTCAGAGACATCAATTCTTGTTTGATCTTCCTTATTCATTGTCCAGCTTTCCCATGCAGAAGAGGCGATTGAAATACCATGACTTGGATCAGGGGCACCTTTGTCTTCAAAGTGACATATTTGCTTTTTAACATTTTAAAGAGGTCTTTTGCAGCAGATTTGCCCAGTGCAATACATTGTCTGATTTCTTGACTGCTGCTTCCATGGATGTTTATTGTGGATCCAAGTAAAATGAAATCCCTGAGAGTGTCAATCTTTTCTCCACTATTGTAATGTTGCATATCCTTTCACCAACTTATTCAATCTGTATGCTTGCTGAGGAAATTATCTGAGAAGTTGGACCATATGAAAAAGAATGTGGCATCAGGATTGGAGGAAGACTTATTAACAGTGATACTGCCTTGGAAACCCAAGGAGGGGTTGCTGTGAGTCAGTTCTGACTCAATGGCACATAACAACAACAACTCTCCACACAAGGGCAAATTTCAAAGTTTCTTCTGACATTCATTTTGGTCTTTTCTTCCTTTCTTGCCTTTTTAATGACCTCTTGCTTTCTTCATGGATGATGTTCTTGATGTCATCCCACAATGTCTCTGGATTTTGGTCATTAGTATTCAATGCATTAAATCTGTTCTTTAAATTGTGAGTCAATCTGAAGCCAGAGTTCTAGCAGCCTCCAGGAAAATCTTTAACCAGAAACCTTTTAGTGTCAGTAGTGCTAACAGAACTTTTGTAATTCTAAACACTCCTTAGGGCCTTTATCTGCCCTCCAGTCTCAGCAGGTATCAAGGAACTTCCTCTGAATTCAGCACGCATCACAAAAGCCATCCGGATTCAGCACGTATCAGAGATTTGCTCGACTCCTGAAAGTCTCCCACATATCTGAGCCGCATCCTCCCTAGATAATATTTTCCTAAGTGAACTTTGGAGCCGGGGAGAGTTTCTTTACGTCCCCCAACATCTTAGATCACTGCCCTAAATCCCTTAGCAACAACCAATCACCTGTACCCCCTCGCCCCGGTGCTGCCCCTCCCCATATTGTTCCATAAATTGG
>NW_006921681.1:401159-405249 GCF_000298275.1 Orycteropus afer afer
CTTAGGCACTATGCTACCAGCGCTCCTTGTAGGCATGTGGATATTATCCTATCACTGACAGAGTTGTACTTCAGGACAGATCTTGAAACTGTCTTTGTGACAATGAATGTCACACCATTCCTCTTCGATTTATCATTCCCAGCATAGTAGATCATATGGTTGTCTGATTCAACACGGTCAAAATCAGTCCATTTCAGCTTGCTAATGCCTCACTCACTGCTGCCAAGTCAGATCCAACTCATAGCAATCCCTCCTTGGGTTTCCGAGGTGGTATCACTATGGAAGTAGATTGCCCAACCTTCCTTCTGAGGAGTGGCTAATGAGTTTGAACCACCAACCTTCTGATTAGCAATCAAATGCTTTAAGCACCACACTACCAGAGCCCTCCACTAATGCCTAGGATATTGATTTTTATGTGTTCCATTTCATTTTTGACAACTTCTAATTTTCCTAGATTCATACTTTGTACATTCCATGAAAGCTTTACTCTATCCATATCATTAAGGTCAGCTCTACTCTGAGGAGTCAACTCTTCCCCAGTCAAATTTTGAGTGCATCTGACCTGAGGGGCTCATCTTCCAGAACTATATCAGACAATGTTTCAGGGATATTCATAAAGTTTTCCAGTAATATATCAGACAGTGTTTCACTGCTATTTATAAGGTTTTCACTGGCCAATTCTTTGAGAAGTGGGTGGCCTCTTCTTTTTTCTGAGTCCGTCTTAGCCTGGAAGCTCCACTGATACCTATCCACCATGGGTAACCCTGCTGGCATTTTGCAACATGGTGGCATAGCCTCCAGCCTTACAGCAACACATAAGCCATCACAGGTCTACAAACTGACAGATAAGTCCGTCTTCCTTAGTTGTTCTTAACCTCTTTGCACATGCCTACCTCAGGCAATGGCTTTAAAATAGAGCCACCCACAAGCAAAAAGCAGCCACTGAGCCCCTGCCCACCTACCTCAGACCCTGTCCTTAATATAGAGCCACCCCCAAGCAAAAAGCTGCTCCCAGCCCTGGTCCCACCTACCTCAGGCCCCGAACTTAAGATAGAGCCACCCCCAAGTGAAAAGCAGCCTCCAAGCCCTGGGCACAGTAAAGTGGAGAGTCAGCAAAAAAGGGGAAGGCCCTCAATGAGGTAGATTACACAGTTGCTGCAATGATGGGCTCAGGTATAGCAAGGATTGTGAGGCTGGTGCAGGACCAGGCAGTGTTTCATTCTGTTGTATATAGAGTCACTGTGAGTCAGAGCTGACTTGATGGCACCTAGCAACAACAATACACATAGCAAAGATTACTAGTGGTTACCAGGGTAGGAGGGAGAGGCAAAGGGGAAGCTTTTGTTTGTGGGGCATTGAATTTATGCTAATGGTGGTGGAATATTTTGGAAAAGGATAGTAATAGTGATGGCACAACATGAAAAATGTCATCAATCTCCCTGAGCTGTAAATGTGAAAGTTGTTATGTTGGTGAATGTCTTGGTGTGTATGTTTTCACTACAATACATATTTAAAAGGGAAAAAAAAAAAAAAAAAAAAATGAAGCCATAGAATTGGTCAGCCCTTCAGATAGTGGAAGACTTTTCACCACATTTCCTCCTAACCTTTCCTCCAGGCCCTGAGGGATCAGCTTCTACAGAGGTTGCTGGAACCGAAGTCCCCTCTGACTCATCCCTTTTGTCCCTGTTTCTGTGAGCATTCTGCTTAGGCCACAGTCTAGAAGCATGCTCCCTAAATGTTATCCAATGTAAACAGGATTGTCCTCTAAAGCACAGTGTATCAAATTATCTGTGCTGAAGGACACTTTATTTTTATTTCTAATATGTCACAAACCAGTATTTTTGTAAAATTTAGTAAAAACAAATTACTGAAAAAATTGGAAAAAATATACAAAATGCAAGCCCCAATTTTTTTTTATTAGATTCAACAGACACAAAATTGCCCTGAAAATTGCTATAAAGATTTCCAAACATCTACTCTCAATTTCTGTACTTACCTTGTCACAAACGAGTAACCATTCAGGAACTACCCTGTGAGCCGTTGCACAGAAGCAGCTGCACAAACCTGTAGAAGTTTCTGAGAGGTTAGCTGGAGGGACACCTGGAAATAGGTGTGTGTCAGAGGCCTGTGGGGCCTGCTGCCAGAAAGGTTTTGCTGTGGCCCAAAAGGTGTGCCAGGGAGGGGAGCAGGCAATGTCCCTTGTGCTTCCTGGGTGACCAGGGAATGAACCCAAGCCTGAGCAGCCTTTAGCCGTGTCTAACCCTGCTGCAGGCACAGTCACCTTTCTCTTCTCAGGGACCAGAATCCAGTCTATCCTTGAAGAAAGCAGCCCAAACTTCTGCCTTCTGAAAGCCTCTACTCTAGTTATGTTGTTGTTGTTGTTGTTGTTAGGTGCCATCAAGTTGGCTCCAACCCATAGTGACACTAAGTACAACAGAACAAAACACTGCCTAATCATGTGCCATCTTCATAATCCTTGCTATGTGAGCCCATCGCTGCAGTCACTGTGTCAATCCATCTCATTGAGACCTCTACTTTACCAAGCATGATATCCTTCTCCAGGGAACGGTCCCTTCTGACAACATGACCAAAGTAGGTGAGATAAAGTCTGGCTATCCACACATCCAAGGAGCATTCTGGCTACACTTCCTCCAGGACAGATTTGTTTGTTCTTCTGGCAGTCCATGGTATTATTAGTATTCTTCTACAACACCATAATTCAAAGATACCAACTCTTCTTCAGTCTTCCTTATTCATTATCCAGCTTTCACATGCATAGGAGGTGATTGTCATAGGAGACAGAAAATAATTAATTACTAAAATAAGTCCTTGTTGTATGCGGGTCAGTCAATTTCTAACTTATTGCAACCCCATGCGACAGAGTAGAATTTCCCGGATTTTCTAGGCTGTAATATTTACAGTGGGAGCTTTAGTGGCGCAGTAGTTAAAGCATTTGACTTCTAACTAAAAGGTCAGAAGTTCAAACTCACTAGATGCTCTGTAGGAGAAAGATAAGCCAGTCTGCTTCTGTAAAGATTTACAGCCTTGGAAACTGTATGGGGTAGTCATACAGGATTGCTGTGAGTTAGAAGTGACTTGATAGCAATCGGTATGGTTTTTGGAATCTTTGTGGAGCAAATCACCAGATCTTTCTCCTGTAGAGCTGCTGGATGCATTCAAAGCACCAACCTTTCAGTTAACAGCCAAGTGCTTAATCATTGCACCACCAGGGCTCCTTTCAAATAAAATATATGGATATCAAAAGGTATATGTGAGCAGGGAAGGGCTAGAGGAAGGCCAGGTAGAAAAGATCGTGAATACCTGAAGGTGAGGAGGGAGCCAGGAAGATAACCTGGGGGAAGAGTGTCCCAAGCAGAAGGAACAGCCAATGCAAAGACCTTGAGGTGGAAGCATGAGTGGTTTGTTCCAAAGTCACCTCTTCCAAGAAGCCTTCTCTGCCAGCTCACACCCATCACATCTGTGACCATTGTGTGTTGTAAGTATCTGTCTTCCTCTTCACACTGACAGCTCCTGAAAGTGTCAAAGAAAAAAATTGCACTTGGCAATGTTAAAACAAGCAAGGGTGACTTTTATTCAAAGGGAGGAAAAAGTAATAAAGGCAGGGAAGAAAGGAGCACAGTAATGGAGGAAGGGGAACACTGTAGTAGGGAGAGGGAGACATCAAAACTGTGTCAGACGTCCGCTCCCCTGAGACACAGGACTGGGAGTTTAAAAATTAAAAAAAAAAAAAGGTAAGGAGAACTGATGAGTGATGCACTGAGGTTTTGATTTCTTTGTTTTTTTTACAATAAGGCCACTTGGATCCCAGGAGACCCAAGAGGAAGTAGAGAGGAGATGAGGTTGTTGTTGTTGTTAAGTGCCGTCGAGTTGGTTCGGACTCATAGAGACCCCATGCACAGCATAACGAAACACTGCCCGATCCCACACCAGCAGCACAATCCCTGCTATACTTGAGCCCATCATCGCAGCCACCGTATCAATCCATCTCCTTGAAGGCCTCCCCCTCTTTCGTCGACCCTCCACTCTACCAAGCATGACATCCTTCTCCAGGGAATGGTCCCTTCTGACA
>NW_006921681.1:408184-422710 GCF_000298275.1 Orycteropus afer afer
CTCCTGCTCTTCTGGCCTGCTTCTTTGGGCGTCCCTGAGTTTCCCCTCCTCACCTAATCCCTTTGGCTGATTGCTCTTCTCTTTGGCTTCCTGGGTTTTATCCCCTTTCTCCTGCTCTTCCGGCCTGCTACTCTGTGCTGCGCCCATGCTTACCTGGCTCCTGGAGACCCGGTCCCTCTCAGGAGGGTAACAAGGGAAAGTTCAGTGCAGATCAGTGAGTAAGCACAAGCCTGCCCGTGCTTACCTCACTCTCGGTTACTAAGCACAAGCCCACCCGTGCTTACCTTGCTCCTGGAGACCTGGTCCCTCTCAGGAGGGTAACAAGGGAAAGTGTTCAGAGGAGATGAGGAAGGGAAACTAAATTATATAATTATGACTAAATTATTCAAACAGAGTACATCATTAGGTCTTGGTCAGTTCCTTACAGTACTTCTTGCTGTTTCCCAGAACATAAAAGGGGAGGAAAATTTCTCTCACAAAGGGCTTGGGTAGAATTCAGCTTTGTCAAAGGGCGAGGACAAGTCATAGTCACAGCTGACTCCCCAACTCTCAACACATAGTAGCTGTTCCCACAGTGGAAAATGGAAGGGAGGAAGGGAAGGAGGGAGACAAACCAAAATCATGGTTTGTCCTCCTGATATGATGTGTTGAGAAAGACATAACATCACCTCAGTTGTATTACTGCTCCAAATGCATAACCTGAATCCAAACATGAGGAAAGAATAGAAAAATTCAAATTAAGACTCACCAAAAAGAACAGGCCTATTCTTTTCAAAAGTCACCAGGCCAAACATCCCAAAGAAAGGCTGAGGGAACTGTTCCAGATTAAAGGAAACTAAAGAGACATGACCACTGAATGCAATGTGGGATCCTAGATTAGATCCTAGACAATAAAAAACAATAGGCATCATGGTTATTATTGAGATAGTCGATAAAATTTGAATATATATGTATACTGATGGGAAGTTCTAGTGGTGTAAAGGGTAAGGCATTTGGCTTCTAAACAGGTTGGTGGTTCAAACCTACCAGCTGCTTCACAGAAGAAAATGAAGGAATCTACTTCTGTAAAGATTTACACCATTGGGAACCCAATGGGGGTCACTATGAGTTGGAATCAACTCAATGGCATTGGGTTTATGTAGATAGATAGACAAATAGATTAAAAAAAAAAAAAGAAAAGAAAGAGAATGATAAAGCAAATTGGATGAAATGTAAACAGTGGTTGGTTCTGAATGGAGAGAATGCAGAAATTTGTTGTACTATTATTGCAACTTTTGTATAAATTTGCAATTACATCAAAGTAAGAAATTAAGAAAAATCTAATTAGTTTCTGTCCACCCTCCAGAGGCACATTGTACTTGGGAAAAGCCATTGTACTCATTTCATTATTGTTAGTTGCCGTTGAATCTATTACAACTCATAGTGACCCCATGTGTGCAGAGAACTGCTCCATAGATTTTCTCAAGTGTATGCCCTTTCAGAAGCATATTGCCAGCCCTGTCTTCCAAGGAACCTCTGAGTCTGTTCAAACCTTCAATCTTTGAGCTAGTAGCCAAGCATTTAACCATTTGCACCACCCAGAGACTCCTGTTATACTCATGGTTATGGTTTATTACAGAAAAATGATAGAGACTAAATTATGAAAGGGAAGAGGGCTACAGGGAAGGGTTCAGGAAAGACTAACCACAAGCTGCCAGTTGTCCTCTTCTAATGGAGTCATATGGACAAAACAATCTTCTCTCAGCAATGATGTGTGGTAACACACATGGAGTATTGCTATCAGAGAAGCTCTCAGCTGAGCCTTGGTGTCCTGAGTTTTTATTGAAGGTTAGTCATTTAAGCAGCTTCTCCAGAGGTCAAGGCCCCCACCATTAATCACCTTGTTAGCACTGATCATCTCAAGATCCCCAGGTAAACAAGGACCCTCTTATTAGACAGGACATCCCCGGGTCTTAGAGAATACCTCCCAGGAGCAGAGCAAAGGCCAAACCTCTGCCTCAGTCACCCAGTGCTGATGTAGCAGAAATACCACAAGTGGACAGTTTTAAAGAAAAGAAATTTATTTTCTCACAATTCAGGACATTGAAAGTACAAATCAGGGCATTGGCTCTAGGGCACAACTCTGTCAGCTCTGGGAGAAGATGCTTGCCTTTTTTACCTTCTGTAGCCCTGAAGTTCCTCAGTTCCTTGGTGATCTTCACATGACATCTATTTTCTCTATTTGTGCTTGTTTCTGTATCTAATATGCTCCTTTTATCACTCAGAAGTGATTAGGTTTAGGACTCACCCTATACTGACATGGCCTCATTAAAATGACAAAGAAAACCTTATTCCCAAATGGGTCACAACTACAGGTTTAGGAGTTAGGATTCCAACACATATTTTGGAGGACACAATTCAATCCATAACACCTTCCTTTGGAATATGCAGGGTATGTACACCCTAGACAACTGAATTAGTCCTTTACTGGATACATGTGTTTGCAGCAGTGGGCAAATAAGACAGTTGGAGTAAGTCAGAAGCAAAGGGGCAGGAAGGTGGAGGGGATGTTTCCAAAGAGCATGTTGGATGGATCTTGAAGGGAGACAATGTGGATAACATGGGGAATACCATTAGGAACCATTCACAAGATGTGAGATCAACAAGTCTGATGGCAGCTAGGGCCTCTGATTTTCACTCAAAATGTCAGTCAGTGCTCTCCTTCAGCCATCAGTAAATCCTGAGTCCTAGGATGTACTGCTTCTAGGCACAGTGAGAACAGACCAGGTCCCTGCCCTCATGGAGCTTGTGGTCTAAGGGCGAGCCAGATAATCTATAAGTAAACAAATAATAACATAATAATCATATCTGGCTCCACATCTGACTGCCATGAAGAGGAAGCTCCTCACTGGTCTTCCAGCTTCCTCGGCTGCTTTCAGAGGGAGAGGAAGATTCAGGAGAGCCCAAGACTGCCCTGTCCTGCCTCATGCCATCATCATTCCCTTTAGCACAAGACAGTAGGATTCAAGCCTGGTCTTACTCCCACTCCAGAATAAAATCAAGTTTGATAACCAAAATCCTGAGCTAACATAGAGTTAGGAGAGAGCAGGGCATGCAGAAAGAAACCACTTCTCCCACCAGTCCACCTGACTTTGCTTTCTATGAGGGCTCACTCACTCATTTCATCTTCTGGGTCGCCTGTGAGATCCCAAAGACAGCATCAGAATTCTCTTCCTGCAGTGGGGATTGGAAAGAGCCAAGCTGGGATCCCAGGTACAGTCAAACGATTACAGTCCTCAAGTCAGAAAGGTGCTCCACTATGGCTGCTACCCTTCCTAAGCAAATACGGAAAACGGATGTCATTGTAGAATCTTGGCTCTTATACTCACCCCTGTAGGGAAAGAAGAGGCTACATTAGCCAGGGTTTCTCTAATCTTTGCATTTAACACTGCCACCCCCACCAATTGCTGTCTGAGATTCGTGGCAACCCCACGTGTGTCAGAGCAGAACTGTGCTCCACATGGTTTTCAGTGGCTTATTTTTCAGAAGTAGATTGCCAGGCCTTTCTTCCAGGGCACCTCTGGGTGGACTCTAACTACCAACCTTCTGGTTAGCAGCCAAATGTGTTAACCATTTGTAATACCCAAAGATGCCTATATTTATCACCAAAACCAGAAAAAAAAAAAAAATCTAAATCCATTGCCGTCAAGTGGATTCCAACTCACAGTGACCCTATATGACAGAGTAGAACTGTCCCATCAGGTTTCCAAGACTAAATCTTTATGGAAGCAAACTGCCACTTCTTCCTCCCACATTTTTCTCCCAAGGAGCAGTTGGTGGGTTTGAACTGCTGACCTTTCAGTTAGCAGCCAAACACTTAAATGCTGCACCACCTAAGCTCTGCATCATAAATACAGTGCAAAGGTTTTCAAAGCACAGAATGGAAAGTTCTGGCAGCTCATCACATTGGGTTTTAAGCTGTTGGCTTTGGGAACCCCCACTGAATTTTTGTCTCACACACAGGAGGCCTAAACCCCATGTAGCAGATCACTCAGTCCAGCAGTTGAATTGACACCGACACTGTAGAGAGAAGTAAGGGGAGAGCCAGCCTTCCCAGTAATAAAAACAATACCTCTTATAGTGACTTAGAAGAAGACGGAAGAATCTGGAGGGCATTTAGCCCTTACAGCGTGAAATGTTCTGTTAAATTACTAAAAGGGAAGATTCAGGTTTCTTTGAACCCGAAAGATATAGTAATTACTGAACCAGAACTCACAGCAGGAGATGTTTTATAGAACCTAATTAAAGCTAAACTGGAGGAGCAAGTCATCACAACTGTGTAAAAAAATACATCACTGAGAGCTAAGTGAGCAGAGCAGAGACAGGATGCAAGGAGGTGGCCATTCAGGGACACTCCCATTCCACACATGCAGAGCAGTAAACAGGGTGAAGGCAAGGGGACATGTCACTCCAGAATCCCCATAGCATGGTCAAGGCTCCCAAAAAGTTCAGGCCAGCAAGCATCCTCTCCAGGTACCTCTTGAGGCAGGTCACTCTCCCACGTGCACCTTTACATATACTAAGACACATACACACACACGCACACACACACACACACACACACACACGTTCTGTCACAGGGAATACAGCCCTCCATTCTTCTAATCAATCAATCAGTGCTCCTAGAGCCTCTGACCATCGCCAGGAGAAAGATGGAGATAGACAGATGGTTATTTATTCTCCGTGGAGCCTTAGGCAGATTTGTGAGCCAAATACTGATGCTTTATATCAGCAGGTACCAAGAGAAGCTAGAACAAAGCAAAAACCCCCACTACCTCAAGCCAGCCTGAATAATAGATCTTAGCCTGGGTCTTCCAGCAAACCAAGTCCAAAGCAAGGATTAAAGTGCTGATACTCTATCTGGGAGGTGAAACCCAGGTCAGCCAGGGTGAGGGAGAGGAGCAGAGACCAGGAAGTTGTAATGTGGTACAGAGAATGCACTCCTGGACTGCCTGCTGCTTTCAATAATCCAGGAATTCCCTTGGCCAGTGTTTGGTAGGCCTGTCAGTGTGTCACTTGGCACGCGGGGCTCCTCTGGGCAGGCTGAAAGAAGAAGTTGTGCCCTTGATTATTCCATGGTAAGAAGGAAGGACGAGAAATATATCTGCCCAGGTCCCTTCCATGGCTGGTTTCCTGTTGGTTCATGCCAATCCTCAAGGCTCTGATTCTCCAACATTTTGCTCCTGTGCCATGAGGGGAGGGGTTTCATTTAAGACCAGAAATGATGGGCAAAACAACCAAATGCAACCATTGCTGTGGAGTTGGGTCCAACTCATAGCGACCCCTCCTTGGGTTACCAAGGCAATATCACTACGGAAGTAGATTGCCCAACCTTCCTTCCAGGGAGTGGCTGGTGGGTTTGAACCTCCAGCCTTCCAGTGAGTTTCAGAAATGATGGGAGGAACTAGAAATTCCTGGCACACCCATTCATGCTAGCTGGTGGCCAGTCAAAGGGGAAGGCCCCTCACTCCCAGGCCAAGTGATAGGCTGATCCTCAAAGATGACAGTGCAGTCCAGAAGGAGTTAATATCACAGATAGAATCCAGGAATTGAGTCCAACACAAATAGCCTACCAAAACCATGTGTGTGGTTGGCACTGTTCTGCACACCACCAAGCTGCCAGCATCATTACATTTCCCAGGAGATCCAGGTACACAGTGATTTCATTGCCTAGATGGGGAAGCAGGACTTCTGTCATGGATATCTACAGTGGAGGCTCACCTCACATGTCACCACTGTGAGACCTTTCCTGGAGCTTTCTCCCAGGTACCTCTGCTATATCCTTCAATAAAAGCATCTGGACCCATCTCCCACCCTCTATTCCCATCCAACCTCATGCCTACCCTCTACCCCACTACTACGCCACTGATTTGACCACCCCCTCACCTGAATCCACCACCCCACTCCCACTCCCATCTCATCCACAACTCCCTCCTACCTCCCTTCACAACCTGACCCCTGTACACCCCCACCCCTGCCCCAAGAATGTTTCAGGGCCATCGTGGGCAATCAGCAGGCTCCATCCAAAGTCATTGCAAACAATGACAGCTCTTGTAGAAAGATGGGAGAAATGTAAGTGAAGCAAGGACACCATTTGGCTATTTGTCTCCAAGATCCACCATGTTTGGGGGACTGGGATTTCACCCAGCTTTTGTCTCTGCTCATTTGGCTTCACTAGCAGCTGCCAGCAGTATGACTGAGTGGAAAGAGCCCAGAGCCAGGACAAGCTAGCCTCTCTCTGTCTTAGTAGCTGTGTGACCTCCCCAGACAACCCCTTGGCTCCCCGACTTGCAAACATGGGACTCCAAAATGGGCAGCTCAGGCACTTCCGCAGGTGTCATTGTCTCACAGACAGTGGACCTGGGAGATCAGATCCTGAGAAATGGAGGCAGCTGACAGCACCCAGATTCATTCCCAAAGCCAATGCCAGGTCCCTGGGGCACTGGAACTGGGCAGATAGGGGTCTAGGTGCCAAGGGAAGGTGGGTGATGGGCCCTAAGAGTTCACCTTTGTACCTGCTACCTCCTTCTCATTCTGAAACCCAGAGCAGACCCACTTGAACTCATTGATCCTCTTGCCAAGACCCCCAGAGCAAGTCCAGATTATAGGGTGGGCAAGCAGAGCTCCAGCATCTCAGATGGGCAGCAAGAAAGTCCCCAGCCTGAACCCCAACCACAAGGTTAGTGTGTGTGGCGGACTCTTACCACACCTCACCCAGCACAGGCAAAAGTGTTCTCAGCCCTGCCAAGTCTTTAGAAAACACAATGCTGAGGGGAGAGCAACTAATATCTCAATAAACTAGAAGTTGCTGAGCAGCCACTGTCTGGAAATCCATGAGGGGAGTCCTGAGTGTAATGAAGGTGAGACATGTAAAGTGTTGCCTGGCCTGGAGGAGGATTAGCAGAGCTCGAAGAGCGCACTTACAAACACGAGCAATCAGGCTAATTGAAGCAGCATTTCAAGCCGAGGAAGGTACAATTAGAACTGGCTTGGAGAGGCAGCCTGGCGCGCTTCCATTTCATAACTGGCTGCTTCTAATTGGGACCAGACTTGAGGGACCTTTTCCCCTAGGCTCTCCTACAGAACACAAGGTCCTGATTATGGCTTGAATTGTGTCCCCTCTTAAATCTGTATTGAAGTCAAGGCCCCTGTATGGCAGCAGATGTGATGCTGTTTGGAAGCAGGATTTTCTTTGTTATGTTAATGTGGTCATGCCAGAGTTGGGCAGGTCCTTAAACCTAACCACTTCTGAGCAGATTGAACACAGAGACACCCATAGAGGAAGGTAAATGCCCAAGAACACAAAGGAATATCACCTACCTGAAGCAGAAATAGACAAAGAAGGACCTCCCCCTAGAGCCACATCCTAAATTGGAGTGCTGGTCTCCTGAACCCAGGGGAAATTCATTTCTGCTCTTTAAAGCCACCCACTTGTGGTACGGCAGCCCCAGATAACTAAGATAGTCCCCTTGTACCACCTAAGACACAGGCATCGACCGGGGCTCCACTTTTATGGAAAACTCATTTTCCACTCAGGGATGAATTCCCACACTGCCATCAGCAGGAAATGATGGGAGGAAAGCCTGAAGTTTCACCTTTCTCTGTGGATAAACGGGTCAGACCCAAACCAGAAATTTAGGAAGTCTCCTTTTTCAGAGCATGGATGTCCAGAAAGAAGGGAGCTACAGACTTTAACAAGGACTCTTGGATAGGCTCCTGGGGACTCATCTTCCCCTGCAAGCACCCAGTGGCCTGGGAGGAACCCAGGATGGGGTTAGCAGGGGCTTCTCATCCTTTACCAGATGGAGAACAAACAGCACCCATAGTAAGCAGCTGTCCAGGGGCTCCACTATGTCCCAAGGCAGTGCAGAGCCAGAGACTGGCCTTCAGCAAAGAGGCCACCGCAGAGCTAGAGGGATGGCCAAGCCTCAGGACCTGCACACAAGTCTCTTATTCTCCAGAGCCTCAGAACGATCCAGATATCTACACCCTGCCCATGCCTGGGTCAGACTGAGCCCCAGTAGACAATGTGGTGGGAAAGGCCGCTCCTCTCCTTGTGGCCAGAAGAGGCCCAAGGTGGCCAGGGTCAGACTGTTCACTGACTAGGCAGAAGCTGGAGACCATGTCTACATCGTATCACCGGAGACCTGAACCACAGGCCCTTAGCACACAACATCCTGACAACCTTTTATCCCACCCACTAGCTCCAGAAGAGAAGAGGCAGGCATTGGAACGTCAATCCCTCTGACAAGCCAGCCTAGCCTCTGTGTGCTTGTGACCACTGCTGAGGGCAAATATCCGTAGGGTGTGGGTTTGTCCCGCATGACTTCTAAACACAAAAGCATAATGCAACAAGCCCAAGAGTTTAAGAGCTAAGACTTAGCTTCCTGCATCCTGTCCTACCAGGAATCCAGACTTTGGAAAGATCTCCTGCCCTATTCCCCCAAGAAGCCACAATGGGTCTGTTTGTGCTTGCCTGGAATGCACCTCCACTCTTCCTTTGAGAGCTGCACCATAAAGTCCCCCAAGAATAGGGTGACCACATAGTTTACCATGCAAACAGGGACTCTTAGGAATCAACAGGGGGACCAGGTCCTCAAACAAACACTTGTACACAAATGCTCATAGCAGCATTATTCATAATCACCAAAAGGCAAGAAGAATCCAGATGTCCCTCGGTGGATGCTTGGATAAACAAAATGTGATCTATCCATACAATGGAATATTATTCAGCAATAGGAAGGAATGAAGTACTGATCTACGTTAAAACATAGATGACCCTTGAAAGCATTATGCTAAGTGAAAGAAGCCAGATACAAAAGACAAATTTTGTATGATTTCATTTATTTGAAATATCCAGAATAGATAATTCCATGGAGACAGAAAGCAGATTAGTGGTTGCCAGGGACTGAGGAGAGGTGGGAAATGGGGGGGGCGACTAATGGGTATGAGGTTTCCTTTTGAGGTGATGATAATGTTCTGGAACCAGATAGAGATGATGGTTACACAATATTGTAAATTACTAAATGCCACTGAATGTACACTTTAAAATGGTTAATTTTAGGTTACACAAATTTCACCTAAAGAAGAAGAAGAACCGGGAGGAAGTGGGAGGGGAGCTGTTGCATTGTGGTAAATTGTAGTCAATGTCATGAGACAAAGTGTATCTGAACTGCTGTATGGAAAATGAATTTGCTCTGTAAATTTTCACCCAAATCACAATTAAAAAAGAAGAAGAAGAAGAAATAACCCCAAGGAAGTAGGTATGACAAATGCTAACTACCAGATGAGCACTGGGTCAGCAGGTGTAAACCCAGGTAGTTCCAGGCAAACAGAGACAAATAGTCACCTGCTCAAGGACAGCATGTGAGGAGGGATGGTGTCAGGCGGCCAAATTTGGCCTTGGACTGCAAGCATCTACTTGTCAAACCCCAAATCCCATGTCCAGTAGGCAGGTAGGGATTGGGACCTGAGGTAGGCAAAAGCCAATGGACAAGCACACAAGATGCAGCCATTTCCAGATGGGTAAATGCAGCCACCCAGTAAACAGGCAAGGTCCAGTCTGAACTAAGGTACAAAATCCTTTAGATGGGAGCACACTTAGAGCAAAGTCCCTGAGTGGTGCAAATTGTTTGTGCTCAGCTGGTAACCAAAAAGTTGGCAGTGCAAACCCACCCAGTGGCAGCATGGAAGAAAAGGCCTGGAATCTACTTCTATAAAGACTACCATCAAGAAAACACTATGGAGCAATTCTACTCTGTAACTCATGGGGTTTCCATGAGTCAGAACCCACTTGAGGGCACAAGACAACAGTTAGACATAAACTTTTCCCCATGTACATGGAATAGCAAGAAGGTTAATGGAGGGTTGTCTGCCAGAGCACCCCATAGTGGAGGGCTGCCTGCTGGAGCACCCCCTAGTGGGTGGCTGCCTGCTGGCATGCCCCTTGCAAAGAGCTGATGAGAAAACTGTAATCAGAACGAACCACTAATCCTTCAACTTCAGCCAAAACTGACTCTGTTGACCATGCATTTCCTTTGCTTTAGCAAATGAGTCTTTCTAAAGTGCTTAGAAACATACCTACTTACAAGAAAACAGTTCTGCTACCCAGTCTCCAGGAGTGGGGTGTAAGGAAAAATTTGCCTGTGAATATAAAGCCCAGCTCTCCTCCTGACCCATCTCTTACCAGGAATCCTGACTTTGGAAAGACCTCCTTGTCCAGCCCAAAAAGTAGTAATGGGTATATCTGTGGGAACCTTGAATCTCCCTTCACTTCTCCGCTCAGACCTGTAACCCGGAAGCCCTTGCAAGAAAGAGGCTCTGGGACACTCCTGATGCTCATCCCCCACACTGTCTGTAGATGTGCTAATTGATACTGGAATCAAGTTTCTAGCAATAACTACAGCCTGTGCTGGACAGAAGACTTAACAAGATGGGAACATTTTCAAATGTAAGACATTCAATGCATCAAGGGGAATTACAAGTCAGCAGAGACTGGTTAGTAAGGGACTTCAGAGGGAAAGTAATTACCCTGAGAAGCTGGCAGGAGCAGCACAGACTAGATAAATAAGGCTCATGTATCAGCAACACCCATTATTTCAGAAAACAAGTCCTTCCTCCACCCAAAGGGAGGGAAAAATAATTCCCCACAGCTCCCCCTGCCCCTTTGTCTGGTCCCCTATACATTCAAGCAAAACCGCAAGACAATGTTTTATTTCTGATACCCAGGTAAGAAGGATGGATGGGAGAACCTAGACCCAGGTGAGCCTGCTCAAGCACTCCTGTAACTTTGTGCTCCCTACACAATAAAGGTCAGATTCATTTGGAAGTCTCTGGGGGCTGCTGTGACATTACAGTTGAGTTGTTAGCAGCCATCAAATTGGTCTCTGACTCATGGCAATGCCATGTGTTACAGATTAGAACAGCTCCATAGGGTTTTCTTGCCTGTAATCCTTAAGAAAGCATCTTACCAAGACTTTCTTCTGTGAAGCTGCCAGCTGGGTTCGAACCACCAACATTTAGGTTAGCAGCTTGTGCTACCCTGGCTCCTTACCCTCCCCAATCCTCACTTGCCCTCACTGCACTCTGATGTACAAAGTGGGTGTGCAGACCCACTGGGATGCCTGCTATAAATCTCCTGGATTTAAAGACCACAAGTGTCTCTAAATTTAGAGACTGCCTCCTATTAACACCATTGATGAAGGAGGGCTCTCTCACACTAAATAGTACAAAATGGGCAAACACGTGACACCCAACATTGGAGAGATGCACTTGACAGCAGTTTATTAGTTACAAATCCTCACAGCCCAGGAAAGGACACCACATGCCATACAGGGTCAGTTGAGGGTTGCACTTGGAAGAGAGTGAACAAACAAGGGATGTGAGAGGCAGACTTTGTAGTAACAAGAGGTTGAGGTGCCCTCAGGTTCCCACAGGAAGATGTGATTGGCTTATTTAAATAATTATGCAAGCTGACAAGGAAATGAAACTCATTAAGTTGAGGACTAGGTGGAGTATGACTGGTCTAGCTAATAGGGTCACTAACCAGGTGAGGAGACTTTCCCTCTGGGTGTTGTTGTTATGTGTTGTTGAGCCATCTCCAACTTATAGCGATCCCTCCTTGGATTTCCAAGGCAGTATCACTATGGAAGTAGATTGTCCAATCTTCCTTCCAAGGAGTGGCTGGTGAGTTTGAACCACCAACCTTCTGGTTAGCAGTCAAGTGCCTTAGGCACTACGCCATCAGAGCTCCCTCTGGGTAGTGTGGGGAGGCATATTTGGCAAGAGCAAGGGAACTCACAATTAGGCCTTTGGGGTCCTTTGAGACTCAAAGGTGTCAAGATGACATCTGAAATATTCAACCTACAATACAGTAAGCCAGGCTTATGGCAGGAAAGGAAGACTCTGGGTCTGCAGGTGACTTTTTAACCAGTCATGATCCCAGGTCGTCTGCTGGCCCAATCTGACACTACTTCTGGATTATCTAGGGCCAGGGGAAAGAGGTGGCTGTCTCTGTCATCAGTACCAACAGCTCTCAGAGACAGTCACTAGCACAAAGCCACCAAGGCTTCCAGGACATTGCCTGCCCTCACTAGCCCCACGGGCTACATTGTTCAGGCCTTGAGAGAGTTGAGGTCTAGCTAACAACATCTTACCCGGAAGGTGATTAATAAGCCCCTCTTTCTACCAGATTTAGCCTGCCTGCTGCTTTTCTGCACAAAGGCTGAGATCCCAGCTGCATCACTGGATATGGTAACTTCTGAGACCCTGTGGTAGTTAAGGTTGTGTGTCAGGTTGGCTGGGTTGTGGTTTTGAGTGGCTGGGCAGCTGGATATAGTTATTCTCCATGATGAGATTGCAATCATTTCCATGGTGGAATCTGTGGTGGGCAGCTAAATAGCTGCCTTTGGGGTATGGCCTGCTTCCAGTATATAATGACAAGTTTTGAGAATGGTCTGTAACTTTTTGGCACATCTGGATCCTGCATTTAGCTGAATCTTCATCTCAGTGGCCTGCTGTGTTGCCTGCTGATCTCGGGATTATCATGGACTTGAACCAATGGTCTTCTATGTGCCTGTTGATCTTGGGATTATGCCATAGTTATTCCCCATGATGAGACTGACAATCAATTCCATTGTGGGATCTACCACAAGCAACTGAGTAGATGTTTTAGGGTTGTGGCCTGCTTCCCATATATAAGAAGCAGCTTTGGGAATGGTTTCTGGTTTATGGCATGCTTGAACCCTGCATATAGCCGAGTCATTTAGCACCCTGCCATGCTCTGCTGATCTTCGGACTTTCAAAGGACTTGAATTAGTGGCCTGCCATGTTGTTTGATAACATTTTAACTGTACCGTTTTATTTGTCAATCTTGGGTTTGTCAGCCTCAGCAGCCAGAAGCTGTCTGAATGAGGAAAAGCCTCTAGCTTCAGTGGGCCAGGAGCAGAGGCAAAGCTGAAGCCCCAGGTTGAGGGGTTTTCACCCAGGCCCTAGAGCCTGGCACTTTGAACTTGGACTGAAAGCCTCCAAACTGTAAGAGAATAAACTCCTGTTTGTCAAAGCCATCCCATTTGTGGTGTTTTCTGTTAGAGCAGCACTGTTATTGTTGTTGTTAGGTGCTGTCGAGTCATCTCCAACTCATAGCGACCCTATGCACAGCAGAACAAAACAATGCCCAGTCCTGCACCAGCTCCATGATCCTTGAGCCCCTCATTGCAGCCACTATGTCAATCCATCTCATTGAGGGCCTTCCCCTCTTTCATCAACCCTCTACCTTACCAAGTATTTTGGTTACCTAGTGCCACTCTGACAAGAATGCCACAAATGTGATGGCTTTAACAAACAGGAGTTTATTCCCACAATTTGAAGGCTTTAAGTCTGAGTTCAAAGTGCCAGGCTCTAGGGGCTGGGTGAAAGCCCCTCAACCTTGTGCTTCAGCTCTACCTCTTGCTCCAAGCCCACTGAAGCTGGAAGCTTTTCTTCACTCAGCCACTAGCTGCTAAGGCTGACAAATCCAAGGTTGACAAGTAACAAGGCACAGTCCCAATATTACCAAACCACACAGCAGGCTATTAATTCAAGTCCATTAAAAGTCCCAAGATCAGCAGACAATGGTAAGCTGCTGAACAACGACTCGGCTACATTCAGGGTTCAAGCATGCCATAAATCAGAGACCATTCCCAAAGCTGCTTCTTATGTGTGGGAAGCAGACCACATCCCTAAAGCAGCTACTCAGCTGCTTGTGGTAGATCCTACCATGGAGTTGATTGCCAGTCTCATCATGAGTAATAACTACCACCAGCTGCCCAGCCACTCAACCAGGCCCAGCTAAGTTGACACACAACCTTAACTACCACATCAAACATGATATCCTTCTCCAGAGAATGGTCCCTTCTGACAACATGACCAAAGGAGGTGAGATGCAATATGGCCATTCTTGCTTCCAAGGAGCAGTCCAGCTGCACTTCTTCCAGGACAGATTTGTCAGTTCTTTTAGCAGACCATGGTACTTTCAACATTCTTTGCCAGTACCACAACTCAAAAGCATCTACTCTTCTTCAGTCTTCCTTATTCACTGCCCAGCTCTCACATGGACATGAGGCAATTGAAAATACCATGGCTTGTGTCAGGCACAACTTAGTCCTGAAGGATAAATCTTTGCTCTTCATCACTTGAAAGAGGTCTTTTACAGTCAATTTGTACAGTGTTATATGTCATCTGATGTCCTGACTGCTACTTACATTGGTGTTGATTGTAGAACCAAGTAATATGAAGTCTTTGACAACTTCGATCTTTTCTTTGTTTATTGTGATCCTGCTTATGGGTCCAGTTGCGACGATTTTTGTTTCCTTTGCATTGAGGTGTAATCCATACTGCAGAGTGTAGTTTTTGGTCTTCATCAGTAAATGTTTTAAGTCACTCTCACTTTCAGCAAGCAAAGATATATCATCAGCATATGGCAGGTTGTTAATGAATCTTCCTCCAATC
>NW_006921681.1:426730-439595 GCF_000298275.1 Orycteropus afer afer
CCATCTTCTTTTGATGTTTCCTTCATTGTTCAATATTTTGCCCATAGAATCTTTCAATATTGCAACTCGAGGCTTAATTTTTTTTCTTCAGAGCAGCACTAGGTAACCAAAACATGCCTTAAGGACTATGCTATCAGAGCTCCTACCAAAACAAGCCAGCACTCCGAATTTGGACTTCTAGACTCCTAAATTGTAAGAGAATAAATTCCTGTTTGTGAAAGCCATCCATTTGTGGTATTTCTGTTATGGCAGCACTAGAAAATCAAGACATACCCTTTCTGTCCCCAGCCAGACTCAGAGTCCCAGTGGTCAGAAGGCTCGAGACAATTCCCTCAGGAAATTAAGGGATAGAATCTGCCCTTCCTGGATTCTCTGAGGGTTTTTTCACTGTCTTTCTAGGGAGTAGGTACAGAGGACATGAGGAGACATCATTGGGCTACTACTAACTTCTGCTACTGTAACTTGACTTTGAGTAAATCACAGCTCCCAAGGGCTCAGTCTGGCCTCACCACCTATTGCAGCACAACACAGCAATTGACAGCTCAGATTCTGGGTTTGGATACTTGTTCAGCTATTTACTATCTGTATGACCTTGGATAAGTTATCTACCTTCTCTGTGCCCTACTTTCTTCATCTGTAAATTGAGAATGACAAAAATAGTACCCATCTCACAGGGTTATTGTGGGTATGAGTTTATAAAGTACTGGGGTAGTCCCAGCCGCCTAGAAAGATACATAAATACTTGTTAAGTTAGAAATAAATAACCTTTCTTTGACCCTAGTTTCCCCATCCATAAAATCATGGAATTTTCATGAAGAACAAATGAAGTATGGTGACTATTGAACACAATCCTTGCAACATAACAATCCTCAATGAAGAGTGACTACAATCCATTATTATCAATGTCATCATAGTCTTCTAATTAGTCATATGCAATGGGGAAAGCAGTGTCTGTCCCATGGATCTTGCAAGGCTAAAGGGACGAAAATTGAAATTATGTATTACTTTACAAGTGCATTGTATATTATTATTTCTGACCCCAAAGAAAGCTGAGTTGTTCTACCTTCAACACATCATCTTGAAAACAGATTCCAAGTTCCCATATCATAGTATTAGGACATTCATCCTTCAGCTCTCAGCTCCATGATCCAGGAATCCCCTACCTTCCTCAATTCAGGGGTCCTACCTTTCTGTTTTTATGGGTCAGGAGCCCTCTGTTCCTCTCAGGAGCCAGAAAGGCTGTCCCAGACTCCACCCAGTCAGAACCAAGCTCCTCCAGAGAAAAACATCCATGTCATTGATGGAGCCCCTGAGCTCTGGGCACTTAGATTTCTTCAGCTCCCAACCACTGTAAATTCTCCCTCTGTGTCCCTCTCCTTTGCCTGTCCCCCCACAAACACACACCTCCTCTGCCAAGGGCCCAAGGATAATCAAAGCAATGACCTAAAAAAAAACAACAACAACAAAAAAAAAAAACCTCCCCAAAAATCATCTTAACATTGCACCATCTCTCTCACCTGCTTCAATCAAATCCCACCCAACTCTCTGACCCTTCCCTGGTCAAGCTGTCTCTAATATCAGTGACATGTACTTAGGCATTATCTGCCATCATGTGATGCTCCTGGAAATGTCAAGCTCATCCGGTCAGACATGAACAATTTAAGAGAAGCTGAGTGAGTCTCATTCAGAAGGTTCCATTCTCTGCTGAGCCTCTGCTGAATAGCAACATGACTTCTCTCCTCTGACAGAGGTCAGTGATTCTGAAAAGGCTTAACATCTGAGCCTCCCCTTGGCCCCAGCAAGCACTGACTCAGAGCAAAGGAGAAATGAAGGGAGGAACAAGAGTCAGGGACCAACAGTTCTTCACCAAAGTTGGGGAGTGTAATATGGTTACCATGGTCCACCATAGAAGCTGTGCCTTCCTTATACCCATATATCCATATATTCATATATACATACACACACCTGCATCCACCTATTCACTCATCCATTCATCCATTCACCCACCCACCTGTACACTCATCAATACATCTTTCCATGAATCTTTCCACCCACCCACCCACCAATCCATCCATCCATCCATCCATCCATCCATCCATCCATCCATCTATTGAAGTTTTTCTTCCCCAAAAGGGTTTTGAATGCAAATGGAATGATCCTACAGCATTCCAATCATTGAGGATCAGTCCCTATAGAGTATTCACCCAAATGTAAGTATATCCTCCTGCTCTATGCAACTTGGAACTCAAGCTACAAATGATTCCAGGGGACATTTGTTGTTGTTGTTGTTGTTGTTAGGTGCCTTTGAGTTGTCTCCGACTCATAGCGACCCTATGTACAGCAGAACGAAACACTGCCTGGTCCTGCACCAGCTCTGCTATCCCTGCTACACTTGAGCCCATCACCGCTGCCACTGTGTCAATCCATCTTGTTGAGGGCCTTCCCTTCTTTTATCGACCCTCCTCCACCTTACCAAGCATGACATCCTTCTCCAGAGAATAGTCCCTTCTAACAACATGAACAAAACATGTAGGACAAAGTCTGGCCATTCTCGCTTCCAAGGAGCATTCCAGCTGCGCTTCCTCCAGGACAGATTTGTTAGTTCTTTTAGCAGTCCATGATACTTTCAGCGTTCTTCACCAACACCACAACTCAAAAGCATCGATTCTTCTTTGCTCTTCCTTCTTTATTGTCCAGCTCTCACATGCTTAGGAGGCAATTGAAAATACCATGGCTTATGTCAGGCTCACCTTAGTCCTCAAGGAGACATCTTTGCTCTTCAGCACTTGAAGGAGGTCCTTTGCAGCCAATTTGCCCAGTGCTGTACATCATGAGGACATTTTTAAACACTGATAAAAATGTAAGACAAGACTCTGATTTTCTTTTTTCCAGAAAAACATTGAAACTTTTTGCATATCTCAGCAATAAAATAGTTGAAATATTTTCTCTTTGTTTCTATTTGTTCTTTGTTTCTGTTTGTTCTATTAGCCCAATTCTTAAAACACTATCAACTTCTGAACAAAGATATTTTAGAACCTCACTCCATTTTCACCAGAGGATTCTGCAGACCTCACCTTCACTGGGATCCCTTCTAGTGCCTCCACACATGACCTTTATCAAGGCCTGGACTTCAGACTGTAACATTTACTTCCTTCAGATAGGGCCATCTTATCAGCGCCAACATGGCTTCCCACATGACTTTAGCATCGCACTTGATTAAATGATTCTAGCTGGCGAAGGTGAAGAGGTTAAACAATACTAACTCACGATTTTCCCCCAGAAACCCTGCAATAAATTCAGGCAGATTCAGACAACAGGTATCAGAGGCTACTCTGTGTAGTTTTTTTGTTTTAATTCTGAGGCTAGATAACCAAACATTGATATGTCTTTAACAAGAATCAAACATATAAATCTTTCAGGGCAGGCTGAGATGTTGCAGGGAGAATGTCAAAATAATGGATCCATGTGATATTCCAGTCCAAATCGGGCGGGGGGCAGAGATCTTATAATTATGAGAGAAAAGAACAAGAACAAGCCTAAAACTAGCCTTCTTTTTCATGACTTAAATGCTCTTCCAAATTTAGTAAAATTAACTGGCCCAAATATTTTTACTACCTCCATTGCTTTATGCAATTTGGATTGCCTTCAAGAGCCTTTCAGAATTGATTTGATGTAATGCTGCTCTATTTCATTATTGATTCCAGTTCTAGTGTAAAACAAGAAGATCGTGTTCACATTTAAAACATAAATGCTACTATGCTGTCTAAATATTATACCTCCCTGTCACATTGTGATAATGAAAGCATAAACATACTTCTAATTGATCTTCAGACACTTACAGTAAACGTAATTCATAGAAATACCAGGATTGGAACCTCCTTTCATCACTAATACAATGTCCTCTGGCTATGCAAACACTCATAAAGCCATTTCTCTTTATTAAGAAACAAAGACATATGGAATCCTCTATCAATGAGCACCACCTCCACCATTTCACTCCAACAAGAAGGCTGAAGGGACAAAGAACATAAGTAATGTGCCCTCCTCATGAAGAATCTGTGGGTTGACCATCACCCGCCTATAACTCAGTTTTTCTCTCTGTGGTTCCTCTTGTAACAAACAATGCTTTTAATGGGGGAGGGCCAAGTACACCCAATACCATGGACAGAACACTAGATTCATAAAGTTTTCTAAAGGGAAAAGTGTCTTTTCTATCTATTTCCTTCCAAAAAAAGAAGGAAAAGAACAAAGTCTAAATAAGACAGTTTTCTTGCTCAATACTTAAACAAAAAGCCACTAAACTTTTTCTTAATGGACCAGATATAAGTATTTTAGGGTTGATGTCAAGAGCCTTTCAGACTTGATTTGATGCAATGCTGCTCTCTTTCATTATTGATTCCAGTTCCAAATCATACAATCTCTGTCCCAACTACTCAACACTGACACTGTGGCACAAAGCATCTATAGATGATGCATAAATGAATGGTGTGGCTATGTTCCAATAAAACCTTATTCACAAAAGCAGACAGAGGACTAAGGTGCGCCTGACACAAGCCATGATATTTCCAATCGCCTCATATGCATGTGAGAGCTGGACAATGAATAAGGAAGATCGAAGAAGAATTGATGCTTTTGAGTTGTGGTGCTGGCGGAGAATACTGAAAGTACCATGGACTGCTAAAAGAACTAACAGATCTGTCCTGGAGGAAGTGCAGCCAGAATGCTCCTTGGAAGCAAGAATGGCCAGACTTCGTCTCACCTATTTTGGTCATGTTGTCAGAAGGGACCATTCCCTGGAGAAGGATGTCATGCTTGGTAGGGTGGAGGGTCGACGAAAGAGGGGGAGGCCTTCAACGAGATGGATTGACACGGTGGCTGTGATGATGGGCTCAAGCATAGCAGGGATTGTGGGGCTGGCGCAGGATTGGGCAGTGTTTCGTTCTGCTGTGCATGGGGTCACTATGAGTCGGAAATGACTCGACGGCACTTAACAACAACAACAACAGGCAGATGTGGTCTGTGGGCTATGGTTTGCTGGCCCTGCTTTAAGTTGGTAGTATAAGTGTTGAGAAATGGGTAGTGGGTCATCAAACATAGTAGTGGGACTTGTAGGGTGTCTGATTACAGAAGGACCACGATGATGTAGCCAGATTCTGACTTTCCAGGACTTGCCCTCCAGTAAGAGATCAGCTTTATATCTTCTGGTACCGGAAAAAAAAAAAAAAAACACTCAATAAGGACCTATCAATAAAGTTTTGTCACTTTGTCCTGAAATTTTACGTTGTTAAGTTTTGCTTTACAATCTTGACAGTTAAAGTTAAGGACTGAACTAGTGACGAAGATTACAGGACACCAGTGAGCATCTGTCTAAAGGTCACTCCTCTACCATCAGCCCAAGGGAACTTCCTGGGCCAAGAGGGAGAATCCCATGGAGGAAGACAAGTCAATACTTGGGCTATTGATCCCCTTACAAGAATTCTGGGTCACTAGGCAGCACTGACTTGGCCCCATTCACCTCGGAAATGGCACAGGTCTAAATAAAGTTGGTAAGGGAATCTGATTCTTGGGAGAATGCAACTGGGAAAAAAAGAAAAACAAGGAAAGAACATAGAACTAGGCTGAAAAGCTTCTTCAGGAAGGATTTACTCAACTATGGATCCGAGTACTTCTCCCATAATTAAACACTTTAACAGTTAATTGGTTTCAGCAATTAAAAAAAAAAAAAAGACTAGATTCAATTTCCACTACCTTAAAATGCAATCTAGACAATTTATGAAAAGAAACCAAGCACACTGCAGAGATGAATAGACTTTTTCATGCCATAAGCTTCTCTAAAAGCACTTGGAGAGGTAAAAATATTCTTAAATCAAAGGGAATGCCATACTTAATAAAATGAAAGTTGGCATAATTAATTTAGCCTCCTTTCATTATCAGAAAGGACAAATAAAGAGATGTGTCTACCAGGAAGATTTCCTTCTGGACGAATCCATTTAGAATGTTCAATTAAAAATTGAAGAAGGACCAAGCTGTTAAAGAAATCTTCAGACTTTGTATTGAACCTCCTGCTAGTCAGTAAATGGACGTGACCTGAGCAGAAAACACAATCACTGAAAAAAGTGAGCTTACAGATAACAGCTTCTGGGGCGACTGAACAGAAATGAGATGATAATGACTAGGGTCTACAGAATCAAGTGTAAAGTTGGGGTGGAAGTTTCTAGAAGACTGTATTCATTTTCTAGGGCTGCGTTAACAAAGTTCTACTAGCTGGTTGGCATAAAACTACAGAAGTTTATTCTGTCACAGTTCTGGAGACCAAAAGTCTGAACTCAGGTTGTAAGCAGGACTGTGCTTTCTCCTAAGGCTTTAGGCAAGGATCCTTCCCTATCCTTTCCACCTTCTGATAGCCCCAGATGTTCCTTGGCTTATGACAACAAAACTGCACTCAGTCTTCATCATCACATGGCATTTTTCTGTGTGTGTGTGTGTGTCTTTTTTCTTTATAAGGACACCAGTCATATTGAATTAGGTTCCAACCTACTCCAGTATGACCTCATGTTAACTTTAACTAATTATATCTGCAAAGACCCTATTTCCAAATAAGGTTGTATGCACAGGTACCACACTAGGGCTTGAACATATCTTTTGGGGGGGCATCATTCAGCCTACAACAAGGGATAAGGGGAGAGAAGTCCGGCAAAAAGGAGAGAGGCACCTGAGGGAGACAGTTTAGGTGAGGAGTCACCCCTCAGGAGTCCCCAACCAGGTCCAGTACTTTGTTGTTGTTGTTGTTATGTGCCATTGAGTCAGACCCAACTCATAGTGACCCCTTCTTGGGTTTCCAAGGTGGTATCACTACGGAAGCAGATTGCTCAACCTTCCTTCTGAGGGGTGGCTGGTGCGTTTGAACCACTAGCCTTCTGGTTAGCAGTCAAGTGCATTAGGCACTATGCTACCAGAGCTCCCTACTCATAGTGATCCTCTGTGTGCCAGAGTAAAACTGTATTCCAGTGGGGGTTTTGCTATTTTGGTTTTAATATGTAAGGGTGGTTTAGGTGAAAGTTTACAAAGCCAATTTATTTCCCATTCAGCAATTTATAAACAGATTGTTCTGTGACATCGGTTGCAATCCCCACAGTGTGTTGATACTGTCCCCATTTCCACCATGAGTCCTAATTTGCCCAGTATTCCTGCTTCTTCCTGCCTTCTTAATTTGTTTTTGGGCCAATGCTGTCCTTTTAGTCTCGTACTGTTGATTGTTCTGGGAAGCATATTCTTCCTGGGTGTTATTGTTCATTTTATGGGCTTGCCTTTTGCATGGCTGAAAGGTGATCTCCAGGAAAGGAGTTAGAAGGGTATCTAAGGTCTATCGTGTGGGAGGTTCCACCAGTTCCTAGCCAACCAGTAAGTCTGGTCTTTTTTCATGAATTTGAATTCTGTTCTACTTTTTTCTCCCACACTATCTGGTGCCTTCTATTATGATCCCAGTCAGAGCATCAGTGGTGATAGCCAGGCACTATCTTGTTCTTCTGGTCTCAGGTTAGCAGAAGTGTGGTTCTTGCGGTCTAATTAGCTCTTTGGACTAATTATTCCCTTGAGTCTTTGCTTTTCTTTACTCTTCTTTGCATCAAATGGAAAGAGATCAATATTTGTAACTTAGATGGCCAGTTGCAAGCTTTTAAAATCCCAGTCACTACTCTCCAAAGTAGGATGCAGAATATTGTTCTTATGGATTATGTTCAGCCAGTTGACCTAGATGTCTCCAAAAACTATGGCTTCCAGCCTCTAATACCAGTATCTCAATCTTAGGAAGTGTTTGATTATGACTAAGAGGTTTTCATAACTGTGCCCTCTGTGCACTCTAGTATTTGTGTTGTTGTTGTCATGTGCCGTGGAGTCAGACCCGACTCATAGTGACCCTTCCTTGGGTTTCTGAGGCAGTATCACTATGGAAGTAGATTGCCCAACCTTCCATCCAAGGATGGCTGGTGGGTTTGAACATCCAGCCTTCTGGTTAGTAGTCAAGTGTCTTTGGCTCTACACTACCAGAGCTCCCACCTACACATAGATAAGGTCTTTCATATTAGCAAAAATTCATGTGCACACACATAGCACACTCATTCCATGTATACAAATACATGGACACATACACACAGATTCACAAATACAGACACACACCTCACACATATACACGATGGCACACACATACACACATACATAAACATATCCACCCACACACAGAGATACAAACATACACACATTCACATATATAAACACATATGCACACCCTTACACAGCATCTACATCACATTTAACGGAAGATGTATACAAATTTGCTTCTGGGCCTAAGACTAGCATCAGGGACATCTCTCATGGTGACTGGGAAATTTCAGTATAAAAGAAGGCAAAAACAACTATGTCTACATCTTACTAAGCTCTAGGTTCTTAAGACAGGAAATTATGTCAATTATTTATATATTAGAGTCCCTGGGTGGTATAAATGGTTAAGCACTCGACTATTAACCAAAATGTTGGTGGTTCAAGCCCATTCGGAGGCACCTTGGAAGACAGATCTGGTGATCTGCTTCTGAAATATCAGCCATTGAAAACCCTATGGCGCACACTCTGATATGCATGGGCTCACCAAGAGTTAGAATTGACATCATAGCAACTGGTTTGGTTTTAGTTTTGGTATTTATGTATCATTAATACCTACATTAATAATATGTGTAACTTAGCACATAGTAAGTGCTCAGTGAATATTGCAACAAGAATAAATTGTCTACACTTTAAGTCTGGAATCTACAATCAAAGCATGAGAGGTGTCTGATGTATGCAAAGAGTCACCAAGCAGGTCATTGGCCCCTGCTGAGTGGCATCTATTTCTGGCTGTGGCAGGTGAAGGAGAAGACCAAGAGGGAGGCATGGATCTGCCTGCCTTCAGCTCTGTACTCTCAGAAAAGTTGCCCCAGTGCTCTGTGCCTCAGTTTCTTTGTTTATGACCTAGCAACAATAAAGTAGCTCCATCATAATCGTTGAGGTTTAAATGAGATGAAACATGTAAAGCTCTTCCGGGAAGACTTGGTTCCAAGTAAGTTCTTATCGATGCTGGCTTCTGTCATAACAATTAAGAAGTCCTTGTGGCACAAATGGTTAAGCATTCAATGACTAACCACAAGGTTAGCAGTTTGAATCCACCCAGCAGCTCCACAAGAGAAAGACTTTGCAATCTGCTTCTGTAAAGATTGCAGCCAAGAAAATCCTATGGTGCTATTTAGTGAGGGTTTCAGTGGTAGATCACCACACCTTTATTCCAAGGTACCTCTGGGTAGGCTCAAACTTTCAACTCTTTGGTTAGCAGCCGAGTGTGTTAACTGTTTGCACCACCAGGGACTCTTCCTTTAAGACACTCTACAAATAACAAAGGCAGTGAGCATGCTCAGTAAATGATCCAGTGCCCTACCAAGGGTACTATGATTATTAAAAAACATATCTAATTCTGTATCTCAGTATGGTTAATCCAATACACAAACATGGTTTCAGAGGGGAGCAAAATCAAAGGCGAGGATCTGAAATGACTTAAAAGCATATGTAGGAGTCGGGGCCGACTCGATGGCACATACCAACAACAACAACAACAGGAACATTTTAATAAATGATTCACCATTTATTTTCCTCCAGTCTTCTTACTCACCAAAGCCACAGGTGCAACATTAAAACATGCGTTATGAGCTCAAAGAAGATAAAAAATGTAAATCCAGCAACCAAGAGACGCCTGTGTTTCATGCTAAGCTTGAGGTGCTTTGTTGGGTTTTTTTGTTTTTGTTTTTGTTTTCTTTTTTTGCAAAAATATACCGTGACCCAGGGATGAGAGAGAGTCCTGGGTCCAAAGGGCAACAGATGGTCTCTTAGAGAAACCCCTTCCTGCAGCACAAGGTTGGTTCAGGGAAGTTGGCTGGTTGCTGACCCACCCTCCAAAAAGGAAAATATATCCTCTCTTCTTTAAGCTCTGGAGGACAATATTTTGTTTTCACTGCTCTTGATCCTCAGAGAACCTATCTATTCTCAAGAAGAACCCCTCTTTCCACCGACACCATCCATTTGAAAGCTCTATGACTTTGGGCAGGTCACTTGACCTCTTTGAACCTCTATTTATCTTCCTGGCTCACTCATGGGGCTGTTGGGAGAATTAGATAGGAGCAGATGCAAAGGACCACACCTCAGTCATAGCTCAACTCCTATCCCACAGGCTGACCCACTCTCTGTCCTTTAACCACTCTTTCTAGAACGCATTTCTAGTCCTGTAGCTACTATCCTAGGAGCTCTGGTAGCATAGTGCCTAAGGCACTTGACTGCTAACCAGGAGGCTGGTGGTTCAAACCCACCAGTCACTCCAGGGAAGGAAGGTTGGACAATCTACTTCCGTAGTGATAGTGCCTTGGCAACCCAAGAAGGGGTCGCTATGAGTTGGGGCCAACTCGACAGCACATAACAACAACAACAGCTACTTTCCTATGATGGCTTCACACACACACTCACACATCAACACACTCAGACTTACATGCTCACACACGTACACTATCACACTCACACACATATATACATATTCACACACACATACACATACATACAGAAAGCTGGCAGTTCAAGCCCACCAGCCACTCCTTGGAAGGAAGGTTGGGCAAGCTAGTTCCATAGTACTGCCCCAGAAACCCAAAGATGGGTCACTATGACTCGGGTCCGACTCGACGGCACATAACAACAACAACAACACATGCATACATACTCACACATGCACACTCACACATACACATTCATATACACTCTAATATGCAGATGCTGCTCCAAACTCAGGCCTATTCCCTCTAAAACTTGAGACACCTGCCAGAAACAGGATATGAAGGTTTGCCAACCCAACATGCTGGTCAGATGTTTATTCCCAAAGACTTAATGAGATGAAGCCTCCTTTCTGATTTTACCATATTTGCAAAGAATTGCCCCTTCTGAATAGTAGACTGTCTTTAAGATAAATAAGGTGGGCCCTTACCCAATGGGGCAGGGATCAGATAGTCATTTAGAGAACCAAAGCCACATTTTGTCTGGCCCTGGTAGGGAAGGGGGAGCTCATCTCCTTCTCAGCCTCTGACTCCATAAATAATCATTACAGGTATCTGGGGCCAGATGGGTAAGCCACTGCTAATGGCCTCCAACAAGCATCAATGTGCAACAGCACAGTTAGCCTGGAGGATCTGACACAGTGCCATTGACCATTTCAGAGCTATTGCCACATTCCAAAAAGCAAGGCTCCCTTCTGTGGGCTGCAAGTGCACTCTGGAAACCTTGCTGAGTTGGAAATCTCTCATAAGCAGAGCAGAAGGAAAGCATCTGTCAGAGCTGTGATTCTCCTGGACAATTTCTAAATGTTTTTGTCTTCACCCAGCTTTGCAGAGTCGCTGTACACCCATTTCAATAAGGAAGGAACCTCTAAAGGGGCTGGAAGGATGATAGTGACAAGAACCATTCTTCACGAGGAGAGGCCAATTCCTTTTGGCTCCATTGGATCAAAGGGGATGAGGACAGCTTTCACAGGTTTGCGTGTGAGAATGTGCCATCTTTAAGTTAAGACAGTTCAAAAAGAAATTCAGTTGTGCACAGCTATGAGCAGACACCTTACCAATCATACATCTACAATCTCATCTCCAGGGATCTGAATACACAAACCCCATGCCTTAAAATGAGGTCATTCAACTAGAAATGTCCTCAGAAACTATTTTTAGATTGAGGTGATATGGTGTATCGATTGGATCAACAGAAGACCTGAAATTCTGCTTCATTGATTTGGAATATGAAATAAGATGAAAAGAAAGCAAGGAAAGAAAGAGACTTAAAGACTGAGCTAAAATCTTCACTGGGCAAAATTAAATATGAGATTGGCTGGGAGAGGACTCTGATTTCATAATGGTCATGCCCACGGGGCAGGTTGTATGTTCTTCAGCAGTTGAGATCATCATGGTAATAGCTAAGATCATCAAAGCAGACACCAAATTGAGAAATTATTTAGACTCCATTCCCTAGAGCCCTTTGATCAAACTCCTTGTTTTCTCAAGCCCTTGCATAAACTCATACTGGATCAACTAATGACACATACTTGTTATTTCCTCCAAAGTCCCTCCTTGACATATCTGTTGTTAGAAGGTTAAGTATATAGCAGAGTTATTAGAAGATTGGCTTTGGAAGCAGACACGCCTGGGTTCAAACTCCAGCCCTAGCTCTCAGAGCCTGTGTAAACCTTGCTAAGTCCTGATTTCCTAATCCCCAAAATGAAGACATTAATGCCCATACCTTATTGAGTTGCAAATAAAATGATATAAAAAAACATTTATCACAATGCCTGACCTAGTAAGTGCTTAATACATATGAATTATTTGAATAAATTCAGTATTGCCCACAGCTTCTCAATCTACATGAACGATTATTTTTAAAAGTGTTTTATGACTAATAGGATTATCTGATTAAGTGGATCTATTAGTGTAATTAACACTAGCTGCTATAACAAACAACTCCAAAATCCCAGTGGCTGAAAATAATAAATGTTTATATAGCTTTCATATCATAGCCCAAAATAGTTCAAGTGGTATTTTCGGTTCTCCTCCAAGCAATGACTCAGATAGAACTCCAAGATCCTTCTATCTTATAATATTAACATCTTAATAGGATATGTTCTCTGAGGTTGCTAAGGAAGGTAAAGAGTGAGAATGGATGGTGATGGCCAGGTTGTTCAGGCCTTATCCCATTGGCTAGAAACCACTCATATGGCCCTAGCCTAGGAAAACTGGGAAATGTGGACTTCCTGTGTATAAGGAAGAGG
>NW_006921681.1:439715-454805 GCF_000298275.1 Orycteropus afer afer
ATAAGGACTCAACATTTCTCCTCCCTTCTGTTCTTGGAAACCCCTAATAAGTCTATTCTTTTCATAAGGCACCACAAAAAAGCTTCAGGAGTTCTGGTGGCATAGTGGTTAAAACATTTGGCTGCTAACCAAAGGTCAGTGGTTCAAACCCACCAGCCACTCTGTGGGAGAAAGATGAAGCAGTCTGCTTCTGTATAGATTTATAGCCTTGAAAACCCTATGGGGAAGTTCTACTCTGTTCTAAAGTGTTGCTATGAGTCAGAATCAACTCAGTGGCAGTGGGTTTTGGGTTCAGCTTCAGTAAGTAAAGTCTTCTGATTATGTTTATTATTTACAAAGGTTAAAATAATTTTGTCTTCCTTCAATGACTTTAGGGTCATCATTCGAAACATTAATAAGGATGTACAAACTTTGTGAGACTTGGCTGTATGAATTTTGATACCAGTATCTTGTGGTGGCAGTTAGCTGCCATTGAGTTGGCCCCCAACTCATGGTGACCCATACACCATAGAACAAAATGTTGCCTGGTCCTGTGCCATCCTTTTACTGGTTGAGGATATAACCACTGTGATCCATATAGTTTTCATTGGTTGATTTTTAGAAGTAGATCACTAGGCCTTTCTTCCCAATCTGTCTTAGTCTGGAAGCTCCACTTAGCATCATGGCAACACATCACTGATGGAAAAGGAATGGTTGAACGTAAGGTCCATTGGCTAAGAATCAAAGTCACGTCTCCTGCACAGAAGCCAAGAAATCTCCCACTGAACCACCACTGTGCCCTCACAAGAAGATAACGTATGCAAATTTTTTAATTAAAATCTTAACTTATTTTTGAAATATTGTCAGGAGGAGGAAGAATTGGTTCATTCAATTGTCTTTGTGCTCTAATCTACTTTTCACCATTACTTAATCAGCCATATCAGGAGGCACAGGGCATGAAGAAGGGCTCCTGAGCCACACATGTGTTCCTGGACAGAGGGACTTTGGTGAGGTTCAGTAGGTAGCATGCCTGGGCATGCATCAGCATTGTTGTGAAACTTTAAAAAAAAAAGAAAGAATTGAAAGAAACCCACCTGCATAGGCAGATGCTAAGCCTTGTCACCCAGAAAGGACTCTCCCAACTCCAGTATCCCAGTCTTTACTCCTTCCATCTCTATCACTTCTATCACTTCTACTGTACTTATTCTTCTACCTTCAAAAGGCCTTTAGTATATTTTCTTTTTTATATATGTATATTTTCTATTGTGATTTGGGCGGAAGTTTACAGAGCAAATTGTGTTTTCATTCAACAATCCACACACATTTTGCTCTGTGACCTTCACTGCAATCCCCACAATGTAACAGCAGGCTTCCCATTTCTTCTCTGTGTTTATCATTCTTTTATCCTTCTTTCCTATCCCTTCCTGCCTTCTTAGCTTTATCCCTGGACAAATGCTACCCTTTTGATCTCATAAGACTGATTGTTCTGACGAGTGCACACCTTCCTGGTATTATTGTTCACCTTATAGGCCTCTCATTTGGCTGAAAGATGAGCCATGGAGGTTGAGTTCAGTTTCCCGCTTGAAGGGTGTCTAAGGGCCATAATTTCAGGAGTTCCTCCAGTCTTCATCACACCAGTTAGCCTGATCTTTTTGTATGATTTTACAGTGTAAGAGATGTAGTAGATGTCACAAAACAAAATGTGTATGAACTGTTGTATGTAAAATGAATATGCTTTGTAAAATTTCACACAAGTCACAATAAAAAGTTAAATAATAAATAAATCAAGGGGGGGAGAATAGGTGTTGGGTTTTGTTAAATGTCTTTCCTTCATCAATTGATATGTTCATGTGTTTTTGTTTCCTTTGTTTTATTTATGTGGTGGATTACATTGATTGTTTTTCTAATGTTGAGCCATTCTTGCATACCTGGTATGAATCCCACTTGGTCATGATGTATTATTTTTTTGATATGTTATTAGATTTTATTGGCCAGTATTTTGTTGAGAATTTTTGTGTCAGTGCTCATGAGGGATGTTGGTCTCTAATATTCTTTTTTTAGTGATGTGTCTGCCTGGTTTTGGGATAAGGGTTGTGTTTGCTTCATGGAATGAGTTTGGGAGTATTTCATCCTTTTCTATGTTCTGGAATAGTTTGAGTAGTATTAGTGTCAGCTCTTCTCTGAGTGTTTGGTAGAATTCACCAGTGATGCCATCTGGGCCAGGACTTCTTTTGATGTTGGGTGTTTTCTTATGACCTGCTCTATTTCTTCTTTTGTGATGGGTCTGTTCAGATTTTCTGCTTCGGATGGTGTCAGTTTGGGTACGTAGTGTGTTTCTAGAAACTTGTCCATTTCCCCTAGGTTTCAAATTTGTTGGAGAATAGTTTTTCATAGTCTTCTGTAAATATCCTTTTTATTTCAGTAGGTTCTGTTGTGATATCACCTATTTCATTTCTTATTCATGTATCCACATCTTCTCCTTCTTTTCCTTCATTAAATTTGCCAGTGGCTTTTAATTTTATTAATCCTTTCAAAGAACCAACTTTTAGTTTTGTTGATTCTATTTTTTTTTTTTTCTGTTTTCTATTTCATTTATTTTTAGGCAGTTCTAATTATTTCCTTTCTTCTGGTGACAGTAGACTTTTTTTCCTGCAGTTCTTTTTCTAATTGTTGGAGATGTTGGTAGGTTAAGCCGTTGATTTTGGTTCTTTCTTCTTTTTTGATGTTTTTTTATTGCTATCAATTGTCCCATGAGTTTTGTTTTTGCTATGTCCCAAAGATTTAGGTGTGTTGTGTTTTCATTCATGCTTGATTCAAGGAATTTTTTATTTCATGTTTTATTTCTTCTATTACTCAGTAGTTTTTAAGCAGGGTGTTATTCAGTTTCCATATTTTTTTTCCCCCTTGATCTTCCTGTTGTTGATTTCTAATATTATAGCATTGTGATTTGAGAAGATAGCTTGTAGTATTCTGATGTTTTCAAATTTATGGAGGCTTGCTTAGTGGCCTAACATAGAGTCTATTCTGGACATACTTCCTTGTGCATTGAAAAAGAATCTGTATTGTGCTGTTGTTGGGTGGATTGTTCCATATACATCTATGAGGTCTTGTTGGTTAATTATGTTGTTTAGATCTTCTGTAGCTTTGTAAGTTTCTTTCTAGTTCTTTTGTGCTTCATCGAAAGTGGTGTTTTAAAGTCTTCTGCTACTATTGTGGAGTCGTCTATTCTCTTTTCCATTCTGTTAAAGTTCATGTGTTTTGGGCTCTTTCATTGGGTGCATAGATATTTATTATGGTTATGTCCTCTTGTTTGATTGTTCCTTTGATCATTATGTAATGTCCTTCCTTGTCCCTTTTGCTGTTTTTTGCCTTAAATTTATTTGATCAGAAATAAATATTGCCACTCCTGCTCATTTTTGGTTGCCATTTGCTTGACATATGTTTTCCCAGCCCTTGATTTTTAACTTATTTTTGTCTTTGTGTCTAAGGTAAGTCTTTTGTAGACAGCACATTGATAGGTCATGTTTTCTTCTCCATTCTTCTAATCTCTGTCTCTTGACTGGTGCATTTAATCCACATACACTCAGTATAGGTAGAATTTATTGTTGCCATTTTGATGGTTTCTCTGTTCAATATATTTTTCTGTGCTGAGTTCATTTTGTTTATAGATTTTCTTATCATTTTCTTCATTGCTGTTATTTTAGTGTTTACTGGGTCTATGACATTTTTTTTTTAATGTTGGTGAGAAGGTTTATTAATTTTCTCTGAGGTTACCCTGTAATTTATTATTAACTTCACAAGTTTAAAGCAGTCCATTCTATCTTTATATTGTCTTGATTTCCTCTCCATTTATTGCCTCGTTTGGCTTTGTAGTTAGTTAGCATTGTTTACATATTGACAACTCTGGCTCCCTATTTTCAATCCTATAGGTTTATTTGACTTTTGATATTTTTGCATCTGGGTTGATTTCCAGGTGATATTATTGTTCATCTTAATCTCTGGTTGTTGTCTACCATTGTTGGTTCTCTGTCTGAAGGTCTTCCTTTAGCATTTCTTATAAGATTGATCTGGTTTCTGCAAATTCCCCTAATTTTTGTTTATCTGGGAATATCCTAATTTCACCAGGGTATTTGGGGGACAACTTTGCTAGATATAAAATTCTAGGCTGGCAATTGTTTTTTTCTTTCAGGTTTTTTATATATGTCATCCCATTGCCTTGTCTGCATGATTTTTGTGAAGGAATCAGAGCTGAATTTTATTGGTTATCCTTTGTAGGTGACTTTTTGTTTTTCTTGAGCTTCTTTCAGGATCCTTTCTTTGTGTTTGGCTTTGGAAAGTTTGATTATGATGTGTCTTGGTGATTTTCTTTTGGGATCTATCCTATTTGGGGTTTGTTGAGCTTCTTGAATGCATATCTTCTCATCTTTCATGGTATTTTGGAAATTTCCTTCTAACAATTCTACAACAATTTTCTCAGTGGGTTTTTTTTGTTTCTTTCTTTCCCCCTTTTTTTTTTTTTTTGGTCTCTTCCTCTTCTGGAATTTGGATCACCTGTAAGTTATCCCTCTTGATGGTTCCCCAAATAATTCTTAGTCTTTCTTCATTTTTTAAAATTTTCGTTCTTTTTTCTGATTGTTCCTCTAACCGATTAGTATTGAGAGATTTATTTTCAGTCTTGCTAATTATGTGTTCTGTTGATTTAATTCTATTCCTTTGTCCTTCTAATGTATTATCTATTTGAAATTTTAGTACTAATCTTCTGGATTTTTATTTGCTGTTTTTTTTTATGATTTCTAATTTCCATTTATTTTGTCAATTTGTTCTTTTTTCTTTTGGTTTGGTTTGGTTTGGGTAATTCTTTTAGAGTTTTGTCTCTGTTTTCTTTGATTTTGTCTGTGGTTTCCTTGAAATTTCTCTCAGTCTGTTGGAGGTAGCTAAATATTTTGAATTCCTTAACAGTTAGTTGCAATCGCATTTCTTCTTCCGGAGTATTTTCTTGTCCTATATTTTTGTCACTTGTTTAAGCCCCTTTGTCCTGTTGTGTGTGTGTGTGTGTGTGTGTGTGTGTGATTTGAACTTGTCTGTTGTCTCTAAGACATCGTTATTGCATTGATTCATTGATCGTATGTCGGTTTGCTTCACTCTGATTTTTGTTTTGTTCTGTTTTAATGCATCTGGCCAACAGGGTGGACATGTGACTCTGGTCTCTAGTTTGGCAGCACTGGGTACTCACCACCTGTATCCAGCTGGATTTGGTAGCAGGTGGGAGTGTAGGCATGAGTCTCTGATCATTGATTGTGCAGAGCAGCTGAGGACAGGCTGGGGGGGGGGTGTTGGCCACCATCATTCATCAGTCCAGTAGTACTGAAGTGGGTGATCACACTTGCCCACTGGTAAGGCAGCAAGTGTGGGTGGGTATGGCTGAGTAGGATCACTGGCTCCCAACTCTCTAGTTGCCTAATCACCTATATGAGTGCTGGTGCCATCCTGGGCAAGTGAAGCCAGTTATTTTGCTCCTACTCAATCACAATGCTGCTTGCAATAATTCAAAATGGCCACTCTGTGCCAGTTGGCATTTTACTGCTCCTTGTTCACTGTTTTCATTCAGTCTCTTCCTCTCATCAATATTTGATCTCTTCTTTATTCTTTCCTTTGAAGCTCTGGAACCCAGGATTGTCATCTGTATCCATTTCCCTTGTGTTTCTGTCTTTGTTGTAGAGGGTCTGGATAATATATCTGCCTCTAGTCCACCGTGTTGGCCCCTTTCTGCTGTGGAACTTGTTGATGTGCAAGAATATGACCCCATCTCTAGTGACTGATTCAGGAGATGGAAATATGGCTGGGATAGCTAAATGTTAACATACTTTACAAGTACCTATGGAGTTTAACAGCGTTTGGGAATCCACCAGTGTTGTAGAAAGAAAACAGCCTTTCAGAATTAGAAAGTACTGGGATTGTTCTAATCTCTGAGTCCTACAAGATATATTCCCTTGTGTTATGGATTGAATTTTGTCACTAAAAAAATATGTGTTGTAAATCCTAAACACTATACCTGTGTATTTAATCCCATTTGGGAATAGAACTTTCTTTGTAATGTAAATGAAGACATATCAATGTAGGGTATGTCTTCAGCCAAACATTTTTTAGATATAAGAGGAACAGCTTGGCACAGAAGTAAATAAGCACAAATGAAGGGTAAGATATATGCCACATGAAGATTGCTAAGGAGCCAAGGAATAGAAGCTGAGACAAAAAGCCTAGAGACGGAGCCCTGAATTTGGACTTCTAGCCTCCTACAGGAACTCAGGGAGCTCTGGTGGAGTAGTGCCTAAGGCATTTGACTGTTAACCAGAAAGCTAACAGGTTGAAGGAGTTTCAAACCTATAAGCCATTCTTCGGAAAGAAGGCTGGGCAATCTACTTCCATAGAGATACCATCTTGGAAAACCAAGGAGGGGTCACTATCAGTTGAATTGACTGGACGGCAGTGAGGGTTTTTTTGTTTTGTTTTGTTTTTTAATACAAGGGCTCTGGTGGCATAGTGGATAAGGTATTTAGCTACTAACCAGGAGGTCAGTGGTTTATACCCACCAGCCACTCTATGGAAGGAAGGTGGGGCAATCTCTTCCATAAAGATTTATAGACTTGGAAACCCAGTAAGGGTCACCTAAAAGTCAGAACTGGGAGCTCTGGTAGCATAGTGCCTAAGGCACTTGACTGCTAACCAGAAGGCTGGTGGTTCAAACCCACCAGCCACTCCTTGGAAGGAAGATGGGGCAATCAACTTCTGTAGTGATACTGCCTCAGAAACCCAAGAAGGGGTCGCTATGAGTCAGGTCTGACTTGACGGCACATAACAACAACAACAAAAGTCAGAACCAACTTGATGGCAGTGAGTTTGGTTCTTTTAAAAGGTGAGAAAATAAATTTCTGTTTGTTAAAGCCACCCACTTGTGGTATTTCTGTTATAGCAACACTAAGAAATTAAGACATATTGTAATTTGAGTTTCCAAAACCTCAGTTTACCAACCATAAGATGGAGTCAATCTCCTCATAGGTTGTTGAAATGAATGAACAAAACAAATGTAAGGGTCTTGGCTCAGAGTCTAACATACAACAGGACTGCCATTATCATTATTTCTTTCTTTCTTTTTTTTTTTTCAATGATAATGAACTCTGCACATTGCAAAAGTTCCTTGAAAACCAAGTTTCTAGCCTCAAAATAAGAACTATAAAGCTGGTTTGCTTGTACCTGAAAATGTTCCAAATGTCATTGGTGAACAGGAAAAAGAGAGAGATGAAAGGCTATTTGAAACTGCCTGTAGGAAAATGCCTGTAGGAAACACTGAAAAGTAGAGCCATCCCCAAGGAATCCAAATGAACCTGTGCTCTGGAGACCTCTCTAGGCAAGAAGTGGATGTCTCAAAAAGCCACCCACCCCCTTGAGAGACCAGCAGAAAGATAAAGGCAGCTCTTTGCTGGCTGAAATCAGACTGCCCCAAAGTGATGTTAGTGGGTCCCGAGAAGAAGCGTTGATGGGTGGGAGGAGGAGAAAAAAGGCAGAGAAGCTTAAGACATAACTTCTTCTGTGAGAGCATGAGATTGTTTCTATATAGCCACCACTCTGTATGTGATTATGTTTCTATATAATAGCCACCACCCTGTATGTGACCATTTTGAATAGGTAGCCGTTTGTGCAAAAAGCCTCAGCACGTACTTCACGCTTTAGTGCTTTAGTTACTAGAAAAAACCACAAAGAGTCCTAACTACCTCACACCTAACTACCTCATCGATACCCTCAAACACACTCCTTAACAACAACCAATCAGTAGATAGCACAGACATACCTTACCTAAAATAGTTAGAAATGGCAGTTAGTGGCTTCGGCCCACAAGACAGAGCCAATCAAGTAGGAACAACTAGCAACTTGGAAAATGTCAACCAATCCTGTAATTTTCTAATTAAAACTTCCTTGTTCCTGGTGAGACCCCTATATAGACCCTATTACCCCTGAGTTCGAGGCTCTCAATCCTGAACCACTGCGTCGGTGACAGTTGAGGGTCCGAGCTTGAGCTTGAATAAACAACCCCTATGCTTTTGCAGTGGAATCGGCTCCTTGGCGGTTTTTGGGGAATCAGGGTCTGGGCACAACACCTCCTTGCTGTGTGTTGGCTCTGGAGAGACAAGTCCTAAAGGTTGGGATGCAAAAGACACAGAGAAGACTGGGAAGGGGGTGCCTTAAGAGTGTCTAGACACTGTTCTAAATAACATTGAATCCCAGGTTGAGAGAGCTTAATTGGTCAAGAAAAAAGTCTCAGCTCAGTGCAAATCTGTATCTAACATCTCTCTGGTTAAGTACTCAGCTGCCACTGGAAAGGTTGGCCATTAGGACACACCCAGTAGGTCAAAGTCCTGGCAATCTGCTCTGTAAAGATTACAGCCTGCAAACTCTGTGGGAAAGTCCTACTCTGTCACATGGAGTCAGTATGAGTTGGAATCTACTGGAAGTCACCTAACAACAACTCCCCATGCTCATCTCTCCTCTTAACAAACAAAACAAACAAAAAAGCTACTCTCTGGTAACATTATTTTCTTCCTGGGGCAAAAGTATTTGTTATGATTTAAAAGCAGGGCTTCAAGCTGGTTCATTCCAGTTCAGCCCCCAGATATGGGAAGAAATTTGGATTTCCATCTCAGAAACACTGAATCAGAATCTACATTTTAACAAAATCCCCAAATGATTCTTACAAATCCCCAGGTGATTCTTATGGTTACATGAGAATCTTGTTAAAATGTAGATTCTGATTCAGTGTCTCTAGAATGGAAATGCAAATTTTCAGCAGGAGGTTGAACCAGAACGAACCAGTTTGAAGCTCTGTTTAAAATTTTGCTTTATCTTCATTAAGAGTCTTTTTGCAATTACCACCCAATGGGGGTTGCTATGAGTTAGATTAAACTCAATGGCAGTGAGTTTGGTTTTTGACGTTTTGTTTTAGTTTTAGTTTTCTATTTCTGTAAAGAGATTTTGTTGTTTCATTTAGGACAATGATATACATTCCCTTTTAAAATCAATTTATGTTTTAAAAAGTCAACTTATAGAATAATAATAATGGGACACGCAAAAACTATGGAGCAGGTAAAAAAAAAAATAATGAACTTTGGGTGCTATTGCACTGAGAGAAGGTTGTATTCTCCTCTCTACCCCTTCACCCCAAAGATGAAGAAAGCAGATCTGACTGGTCAGAATCCTGGACACCTGTGGCCTCTTATTAGACACTTTATACTGTTGGGTAGAAATATTCCTCCAAGTATAAACCCCAACTCCCTCCTCCATTGACACCAGCAGGTGTGGCTTTTCATCCCATCTAAGTTTAAGATCTGAAGTTGGAGTTTGGAAGAGAAGATGGAGCTGCCCACACTGTCAGCCCAGCTGGCCAGAGTAACGCAGGGGAGCCTAGACCAGAGCTGTGACTGAAGGCATTCTTCTGCTTTCCTTTTCCTCCTTCAGGCACCTCCCTCCAGACTTTGCAGGGAGAAGGGGGCTGGGCCAAAGCAGAGTGCAGGTCTCTGGGCTCCCTAATCCATGTACCTTCTTGATATACTCCATCCTTCAACATCATACCTTGTGTGACCAGCCCAATATTAGATGTTTTTGTGTATGTTTCAGCTAAATATATCTAAGTTCTCCTAAAATTAATTAAAATTGAATGTGGCAAGAGGAGATGGAGAAACTCAATATCTTCAGCCACAACAAGACTAGTAGCTGATTGTGAAACAGACCATTGAATGCTCACTTGCAAGTTCAAGTTCAAGTTGAAGACTATCAAAACAAATCCATGAAAGCCAAAATATGACCTTGGTAATATCCTTCCTGAATTTATAAACCATTACATAATAAATTTGATTAATTTATTGAACACTAGTGACCAAAAACCAGAGGAAGTGTGGGATGGCATCAAGAACATCATCCATGAAGAAAGCAAAAGGTCATTAAAAAGATGGGAAAGGAAAAAAAGACCAAAATGGATATCAGAAGAGACTCTGAAACTTGTCTTTGAACACAGAGTAGCTAAAGCAAATGGAAAAAAAATGACAAGATAAAAGAGCTAAACAGAATATTTCAAAGAGCAGCTCAAGAAGACAAAGTCAATTATTATATGAAATGTACAAAGACATGGAGTTGGAAATCCAAAAGGGAAGAACACACTCAGCATTTCTTAAGCTGAAAGAATTGAAGAGGAAATTTGAGCCTTGAATTGAAATATTGAAAGATTCTATGGGAAATATATTGAATGATGCAGGAAACATCAATAGAAGATGGAAGGAATACACAAAGTCACTGTGCCAAAAAGAATTGGTTGATGTTCATCCATTTCAGGAGGTGGCATATGATCAAGAACCAAAGGAACCGAAGGAAGAAGTCAAAGTTGCACTGAGGGAAGTGGCAAAAAACAAGGTTCCAGGAATTGATGGAATATCTATTGAGATGTTTCAACAAATAGATGCCATACTACAGGCACTCACTCGGCTATGCCAAGAGATTTGGAAGACAACTACCTGGCCAACTGACTGGAAGAGATCCATATTTGTACTCATTCCAAATAAAAGTGATCCCACAGACTGTGGAAATTATCAAACAATATCACTAATATAGCATACAAGTAAAAATCTTACAGAAGATAATGTGAAGATAATGTGTTACAACAGTATATTGACAGAGAACTTCCAGAAATGCAAGCTGGATTCAAAAGAGGATGTGGAATGAGGGATGTCATTGCTGATGTCAGGTGGATCTTGGCTCAAACCAAAGAATAGAAATACTTCTGCTTTATTGACTATGCAAAAGCATTCAGTTGTGTGGATCATAACAAATTACAGGTAACATTGAGAAGAATGGGTATTCCAGAACACTTAATTGTACTCACGAGGAACCTGTACATAGACCAGGAGTCTGTCATTCAAACAGAACAAGGGGACACTGCATGGTTTAAAATCAAGAAGGGAGTGTGTCGAGGTTGTATCCTTTCACCATACTTATTCAACCTGTATGCTGAACAAATTATCTGAGAAGCTGGACTATATGAAGAAGAACATGGCATCAGGATTGGAGAAAGACTCATTAACAACCTGCGTTATGCAGATGACACAACTTTTCTCGCTGAAAGGGAGGATGACTTGAAACACTTACTGATGAAGATTGAAGACTACCATCTGCAGGGTGGATTACACCTCAATATAAAGAACACAAAAAGCCTCACAATGGGACCAATAAACAGAATCACAATAAATGGAGAAAAGATTGAAGTTGTCAAAGACTTCATATTACTTGGTTCTACAATCACACCAATGGAAGCAGCAGTCAAGATATCAGATGTCGTATAGCGTTGGGCATATCTGTTGCAAAGGACCTCTTTCAAGTGCTGAAGAGCAAAGATATTTCCTTGAAGACTAAGGTGTGCTTGATGTAAGCCATGGTATTTTCAATCCCCTCTTATACATGTGAGGGCTGGACAATGAAAAGGGAAGACTGAAGAAGAGTCAATGCTTTTGAGTTGTGGTGTTGGCAAAGATTGCTGAAAGTACCATGGACTGCTAAAAGAACTAATGAATCTGTCCTGTAAGAGGTGCAGCCGTAATGCTCCTTGGAAGCGAGAATGGCCAAACTTTGTCTCACCTACTTTGGTCATATTGTAAGAAGGGATCATTCCCTGGAGAAGGATATCATGCTTGGCAAAGTGTAGGGACAACAAAAAGGGAAGGCCTTCAACGAGATGGATTGACACAGTGGCTGCAACAATGGGCTCAGGTATAGCAATGATCATGGGGTTGGCACAGGATTGGGCAGTGTTTCATTTTGTTGTACATAGGGTCGCTATGAGTTGGAGATGACTCAATGACACCTAACCACAACAACCACCACCAAAAATTATCCAGTGGCTTTGGGCTACTGTGAAAGCAATCTTTCTTTTTGGAAAATTGATGAGATAAGAAGAAAATTAAACAATACATTGCCATCATCTGCCAAAGATTTTCTTTCACCGAGTGGCCAGTATCAGCAGCAATGACATTCTTGCTTTCCCGACCCATCAGAGTCAGACTGTGTTAATTCAGAACTCTACCTGCCAAGGATGACCCACACAGAACCCCACTTACACAGAAGCCATGTTTTTAAATACCTCCTCCCTCTTTTCTAGGTAACAGCAAACCCAGAAAGCCCATGGCATATGCTCCTTTTGGAGACAGCAACATCACTCTCTCATCATATGGAGATTTTTCTATATATCCTTATGATGAATTGTTTTTAATTGCTATCGAGTTGACTCCAACTCTCTGTGAGCCCATGTACAACAGAACAAAATATTGCCCAGTCACAACAACAACAGCAACATGCCATCTTCATGGTCATTGGTATACTCAAGTCCACTGTTGTGACCACTATGTATTTTTAGTTACTTTTTGCACCATATCAGACAATATTCTGTTGTGATCCATAGGATTTCATCAGCTGATTTTTGGAAGTAGATCACCAGGCTTTTCTTCTTAGTCTATCCCAGTCCAAAAGCACCACTGAAACCTGTCCACCATGAGTAATCCTGCTGGTATTTGATATACTGGTAGCATATCTTTCAACATGAAAGTTACCACAGCATGACAAGCTGACAGAGAGGAGGTGGTTTATAATGAGTAGGAATTTCATATTAGTACAGTATTAATTAAAAAGTATTCCAAGCTTGGGAAAAGGAAATATGGTAATCTTTTCTTTCCTGATAATTTGCTAGAACATTTTCTAATAAGTTTACCTGAGCATCCTTGGGAATGTAGCTTTGTTCCCTAAACATGCACAATGTCTCAGAGCCAAGCATTGTGCACCCCTGTAAGGCTAAGGGTTTTAACCTGTAAAAATTGGTGAGGAATAATGGTTTTATAGCTCAGTGGAGAGGATAGAACCAAAGCCGAAGCTTACAGTTGCATTGCCCTTTACTAACCAGTTTTGAATCTAACTTAGTAAGCTCATTTCAGAATGCCTTTCCCAATTAACTACATAAACCCCTGTTCCTCACTTTCTCTTCAAACCAACGATTTTTTTCCTTCCCACTAGTTCATTATTTCATTCGTTATTGAATTGAATTAAATTAAATTTTAACATGTTCTCACTATCAATTTGTGTGAGAACTTTGTTTTAAGCAGCAAACATATTATGTAGACCATTACTGTAAGAAAGTTACCTTAACAATAACTAATGACAATAATAATAATAAACAAAAATCAATGCTTATTAAATGAATACTCTGTGCCAGGCAATATGCTAGAGGCTTTTTAAGCCACAAACCTAATCAAACTGATCTAATTAAAACCTCATAAAAGGCCCTATAAAATGTGTACATTTTACAGATGAAAAACTGCTACTCGGTTGTTGTCATTGGTAGTTGCCGTCTAGCCAGTTCTAACTCATGGCAACCCTGTACAACAGAAAAAAATATTGCTCAGTCCTGTGCCATCTTCAAGATTATTGGTATGCTTGAGTCCACTATTGTAGCCACTGTGTATTTTGTGTGCTTTGAACCTAGGGGTACATATGCCAGCACTGTGTGTGACCAATCCATTGTGATCCAGAGGGATTGACTAAATTTTCAAAGTAGATCTCCAGGCATTTCTTCCTAGTCTATCTCACTCTGGAAACTATATTGAAACCTGTCCACCATAGGTAGCCTTGTGTATTTGAAATGCCAATAGCAACACTTTCAGCATCGTAGCAATACACCAACCACTAGACAGGACAGATTGACTGCCAGACAAGGAGTAGATGAAAAACTAGGCCCTTCTAGCCATAGTCCTCCATCTTTTAATGCATTGCAAATCCTAACCCACCCACCAGCCACTCCTCGGAAGGAAGGTTGGGCAATCCTACTTCCGTAGTGATACTGCCTCGGAAACCCAAGGAGGGGTCACTATGAGTCAGGTGTGACTCGACGGTACACAACAACAACAACAACATACTTGCGGTTATGGTCCCATTTTGGAGTGAGTTGTTCATTATGTTAATGAGGTAGGATTAGGTTGGGATGTATCTTACTAGAGGGTGTGACTCAAGTCAACACCCTTAGTTTCTTTGAGGGTATGGTCTGCATCCAATCTATACAAATTCTCTGGCAAAGTTTAGTCTCTGCATCTGAGTTGTTGTCATCTGACTCCCAGACCTTGGGACTTGAGATAGCAACTAGTCTGACCTGTTAATTTGAGTTCATAGGCTCCTGCAACCACTTGAGTGAGGAGAATCCCCCAAACTGACACCTGATCCATGGATTTGGAACTTTCCAGCCTCGACAACTGCTTAAGCCATTTCCTTGGTGATTTGTGAGTTCTGTGAGATGTTACAGTGAAATATGGGATCCTAAGATAGTAAGGAGAGTACCGAAGGAAGGAGAAGTAGTTGATGTTAGAAATGATGGAATGGTACAGTAGTTTGGAGATGTTGGACAACTTTAACCTCTGCCTTATATGCACCAGCCTTGTGCTGATCCTTCTAAAACAAATTGTTAGAGCATTTGCCAAGTGCCACATCTGCAGGAGAAAGAGAATAGGATCTGAAGTCAGGCAATATTTCCCCCACCCCACCCCCACCAAAAAAAATGACTCAAAGATACCTTCAACATGATACAAGTAGTACAATTGTTTATTCTACAAGCTTTTAGCAATCTTGGCAAATCACAGAAGCACAACATAGGTCAGAGCAACTCCAAGTGGTAAATAATGTCTTAAGATCTGAGCAGCAGCTAAAGATGCCCCTACCAGTCTTGCCCTTCAAGAATATCTCAGAATCAGAAGAGGTTAAGGCAAGATGGCAGACTAGGTAGAAAGACTGCACAGACCCTCTTTAACAAAGAAAAGGGAAATCAATTAACACAGACACAGAAGATAATCCTGGACTCCTGAGCCTTGAAGGGAAGGATATAGAAGCCGACTAAACCCCAACTAGCAGAAGAAATTGCATGAAAATACCAAAAAAAGAGACATACGGAGCTGCGGTCTGGCAGCGATCCTGAGTGATCCTGACAGCACAGACAGCTTGGAGATTCCCGAGTGGTGGTAGGACCTAAGAATTAACCTAAAA
>NW_006921681.1:458365-473578 GCF_000298275.1 Orycteropus afer afer
GGAGAGAACAATCATGGGAGAAAAAAGGGCTGCTTATGCACAGGGAGACAGCTCAGGGGGCAGGAGTGTATGGAGGGATGGACGGTGGGAAGAGGTAACTATGGGGAAGAAGTGGGAGGGGAGCTGTTGCATTGTGGTAAACTGTGGTCAATGATATGAGACAAAGTATATGTGAACTGCTGTATAGAAAGTGAATTTTCTCTGTAAATCTTCACCCAAATCACAATTTTTAAAAATAAATAAATAAATAAGACTATCTCAGGATCAGGCAAAGGTGTCAGAGGATAATGTTCCCCTGTTCTATCCAGGTAGAAGATTAAGGCAGCATGGTATGTTGTTTATGCCATGGACACAGCCTTATCCAGGGAATTACTGGTGTGGATACTGATTTCTGGCTTTCTCAACGTCTATGCCATCTTCAAATGTACCTTCTTGAATTATGGAAGCTGGGTAGCTAAAAGTTACATTTCCCAGAAGCCATCACGGTTAGGATTCAGGGTGTGATTTAGATTCCACCAATGTACTCATGTGGGACTTACATTCAGAACCAAGCTCTGTGGTTGAGACAGTGGGTGTCAGGTTCCTGGGCAGCTTCCTGAGCTCTGATGCCAGCCCAGTTCTGTGGTGTCATTTTGGGAGTCTCTCTTGGAAGCTCAACTTCAAGTTTGTTTCTCCTGGTCTTGCAATGATTCTTTAAGCCATTTAATAACCTATAATGAACCTATAGGGAGCTCTGGTGGCATAATGCCTAAGGCATGTGACTGCTAACCAGAAAGCTGGCAGTTCAAATCCACCAGTCACTCTTGGAAGGAAGACTGTGCAATCTACTTCTGTGGAGATATCGCCTCAGAAACCCAAGGAGGGGTCGCTATGAGTCAGAATTGACTTGATGTCAGTGAATTTGGGTTTGTTTGTGTTTGGTTTTGGTTTAATGAACTCTTACACTTAAAATTAACTAGAATAGATTTTGTTCTCTGCTACTGAAACTTGAGCCTCCCAAAAATCAGTACCAGGAGTGGTTGTGGGCAACAGACAGCAGAAATGAAATCTAGGAAGATCATCTGACCTGAATAAGTCTGGAGGGAACAAAAAGTCTGCTAGCATTCTGGGATGGAACACTGAGGGCCCACAGTCTACAAAGATGAGGCAATCACCCGGGGATCTTAAAGAGGTAGTACCTACCACAGGCCAAGTTGGCATGGCCACCCCAATGGCAGCACAACTACTATGCCTTATCATTTAAAAAGAGAAACAAATACAGCAACATGGTGGAATAGCCAGACAAGCTACACAGACCCTCTGCAACAAAGAGATGTGAAACCAATTGAAACTGATATAAAAGACCATCCTGGAACCCTGAGTTTGGAAAGGAAGGATAAAGAAGTGGATTAAATACCAACCAGTAGAAGAACCTGAATGAAAACTGTGAGTAAGGAGACAAATGGAGCTGAGGACTGCCAGCTATCCTGAGAGCACGGCCATTTTGAATATTAGCAAGCAGCATCCTGGTAGCAACCTAAGAATCAGCTCTGGTCACCAAGGTCTACATGCACAAGGACTGCACTGGTGCCTGACAACCAGAAAGGAAAACAGTGAAGAAGGAGACAAACAGAGCTGTGGACTGCCAGCCATCCTGAGGGTGCAGCCATTTTGAAAATTTGCAAGTGGTGTTCTGACCTGGACAGTGACCTAAACATAAGCTTGGCTTGCTAAGGGCAATCATACTAGAGGCTGACAACTAGAAAGGTTCAATATTATAATTGTTACTCTTCTACCCCACACCATCTTGATGAACAGAGCTGTGGCCATCCCCCACCTCCACCCACCTTCTTGACCAGCAGGAATTCCATCCTAGTCTGTGCCCGGAGAGCCTGGGTGCCCTGTCCCATGACCCACAATTTTGTTTTTGCTTATTTGTTTTTAAATTATTCTTTTTATTTTCCTCTTTTCTTCTTTTTTACATATTTTTTTCTGTTTCTCTTCCCTGGTTCTTGTTTTTTTATTTTTTATTTTTTATTTTTTTTTTTTTACTTCCTTTTTCCTGGTTCCTTCTTTATTCTTTGTTTTCTTCTTTTGGTTCTTCCCATCCTTTGATTTTCTTGTTGCAGTTTTCCCATTTTTTCTTTACTATTCTTTTACTCTGGCTCTTTTCTCTCATTCCTCCATCTCCAGATAGTGTGAGTTTTTTTTTTTTTCTCTTTTACTTAATATCTTTCTTTTGTCTTTTAAAAATTATTTTATATTTTTTCTTCTCATTTGTTGCCTTTCCCTTTTGTGTGTGTAATTGCTCCTGTTTGTTTATGCAGTCTGTGTTTTTTGTTTTCTTGTTTTTATTTTTTGGTGGTTTATTTGTTTGTTTATGGGAGTCCTTCAAACAGAGAATCAACAACAGCAGACAACAATTGATTATTAACGCACATGATGATGTAACCCAAAAACCAAGCCAGTTATAGAAGTATCCAAAGTAAAATTAGCTTACAAGACTGTAAACAGAAAACCAGAGACATCAATTGGTAAATGACAACAACTACAAACCAAAAAGAGGGAATAAATAGTATAGGTATGGAACTGCAAAGTGGTGAGGAAATCAAGACAATTGCAAAATAGAACAGACTCTTCTAAATTTTGGAAGAAAACTATAAATCACAGGGTAAACTCAAAGAAAAATAATAAACCTCACAACAAAGTAAAAAAAAGGAAAGGCACAAATATTTAGCAAGTATTAACACAATAGCAACAAAGGTAATGATGATAAGATTTAAAAACAAAATGAGCTCAGCACAGAAAATTATATGGAACAAAGAAATAAACAACACCATAAGAGAAACACATAACAAAATAACAGCAATAAATTCATACTTGTCAATAATTACACTGAATGTAAATGGATTAGATGCACCACTCAACAGACTAAGAGTTGTAGACTGGATAAGAAAACAAGCTATCAATATGCTCTCTAGACAAGACAAAAATAGACTAAAAATCAAAGGTTGGAAAAAGATATACCATGAAAATGGCAATTAAAAAAAATTAAGAGTGTCAATATTAATTTCTGATAAAATAGGCTTTAAGACAAAAACCACCATAAGAGACCAAGAAGAACATTATATAATGATTAAAGGATCAATTGAACAAGAGGACATAACCATAATAAATATTTATGTACCCAATAAAAGAGCCCCAAAATACATACCTCAGACTTCACTAGAATTGAAAAGACAGATGATTACACAGTAAAAGTAGGAGGCTTTAATACACCTCTTTCAATTAAACAAAGAAGAACTGGAAAGAAACTCAACAAAAACACACAAGAATTAACAGTACAGTCAATCACCTTGACCTTATAGACATCTACAGAGCACTTCACTCAAAAACAGCTCAATATATATATTTTAAAATGCACATGCAACATTCTCCAGCATAGACCACATGTTGTTGTTGTTGTTGTTATGTGCTGTAGAGTCAGACTCAACTCACAGTGACCCCTCCTTGGGTTTCCAAGACAGTATCACCACAGAAGTAGATAGCCCAACCTTCCTTCTGAGGAGTGCCTGGTGGGTTTGAACCACCAGCCTTCTGGTTAGCAGTCATGTTAGGACATGACAAATATATTGAAATACTGCAAAGCATCTTCTCAGATCACAATGCTATAAATTAGAAATCAACATTAGGAAGACCAACAGATAAAGACCAAATGCATGGAAACTGAATAACATTCCCCTTAAAAATGACTAGCTAAAAATAGAAATTTAAAAAAATGAAATTAAAAAATTCCTTAAATCAAATGAGAATGAAAACACAACATACCAAACTCTTTGGGACACAGCAAAAGCAGCAATTAGAGGTCAATTTATAGCAATATATGCACACATCAAAAAAGAAGGAAGAGTCAAAATAAATACCTTAAGTCAACATCTCCAACAATTAGGAAAAGGACAGCAAAAATAGACTACAGTCACCAGGAGAAAAGAAATAATAAAGATTCAAGCAGAAATAAATGAAACAGAGAATAGAAAAAAATCAACAAAACTAGAAGCTGGTTCTTTGAAAAGATTAATAAAATCGACAAACCACTGTCAAACTTAACAAAGGAAAAGAAGGAGAAAATGCAAATAACACAAGTAAGAAATAAAATGGGCAAAGTCACAACAGAACTAACCAAAATAAAATGGATTATATCAGGATACTATGAAGAACTGTGCTCCAACAAATTTGAAAACCTAGAAAAAATGGATAGATTTCTAGAAATACAATACTACCTAAGCTAACACAGACTGAGGCAGAATATTTGAACAGACACGTAACAAAAGAAGAAATTGAGCATGGCATTTAAAAAAATTCCCAACAAAAGACAAGTCCTGGCCCAGATGGTTTCACTGGAGAATTCCACCAAACATTCAGAGAAGAGCTGACACCAATCCTACTCAAATTATTCCAGAACATAGAAAAGGATGGAATCCTCCCAAATTCATTTCATGAAACAAGCATAACCCTGATACCAAAACCAGGCAAAGACACCACTAGAAAGGAAAACTACAGATCAATATCCCTCATGAATATAAATGCAAAAATTTTCAACAAAATCCTAGCCAATAGACTTCAACAACATATCAAAAAAAAATAATAATACATCAGGACCAAGTGGGATTCATACCAGGGTATGCAAGCATGGTTCAACATGAAAAAAACAATCAATGTAATCCATTACATAAGTAAAGTAAAGGAAAAGAACCACGTGATCATATCAATCAATGCAGAAAAAGCATTTGATAAAATCCAACACCCATTCCTGTTCAAAATTCTCAGAAAAATAGGAATAGAAAGGAAATTCCTCAAGACAATGAAGGGCAAATATGCAAAACAAACAACCAACATTATTCTCTATGAAGAGAGATTGAAACCATTCCCCTTGTGAACAGGAACCAGAGAAGGATGCCCTCTATCTCCACTTGTATTAAACAGTGTATTTGAAGTCCTAGCCAGGGCAGTAAGACAAAAAAGGAAAATCAAAGACATTCAAATTGATAAGGAAGAAGTAAAACTATCCCTATTTGCAGATGGTGTGATACTATACCTAGAAAACCCAAGAGACTCAGCAAATAAAACCTACTGGAACTTATTGAAAGATTTGGCATAGTGGCCACATACAAGATCAACATACAAAAATCATCTGGATTCTTGTACACCAGCCAAGAGGTCTCTGAAAAGGAAATAAGAAAATCAATATAATTTACAATAGCTACCAAAAAGATAAGATACTTGGGAATAAATCTTACCAGGAACGCAAAAGATCTATACAAAGAAAATTACAAAAGACTACTTCAAGAAACTGTAAGAGATCTACATAATGAAAGAATATACCATGCTCATGGCTCAGAAGATTGAACATTGGGAAAGTGTCAGTTCTACCCAAAGCAGTCTACACATTCAATAGAATCCTGATCCAGCTTCCCCCAACCTTTTCTAAAGACATGGAAAAAGCAATCACTAATTTTACATGGAAAGGAAAGGGACTTCAGATAAGCAAAGCACTACTGAAAAAGAACAAAGTAGGAGATCTCACACTCCCAGATCTCAAAACCTACTATACAACCACAGTAGTTAAAACAGCCTGCTATTGGTACAACAACATAGACCAATGGAACAAAATTAAGAACGTAGAATTAGATCCATCCACCTATGGTCAGCTGATCTTTGACAAATGACTGAAATCCATTTAATGGGGAAGAGATAGTATTTTTAACAAATGGTGCTGATAGAACTGGATATCCGTTTTCAGAAAAAATGAAACAAGATCCATACCTCACAACATACACAAAAACAAATTCCGGATGGATCAAAGACTTAAATGTAAAACCTAAAACTATAAGTACATCAAAGAAAAAATAGGGACAAACTTAGTTATTAAAAAAAAAAAAAAAAAAAACATTGCCATCAAATAAAGTCTGACTCATAGCAACCCCATTGGGTTTCTGAGGCAGTACATCTTTACAGAAGTAGATTGCCCCATCTTCCTCATCTTCCTCCCAGTAGAGTGGCTGGTAAGTTTGAACAGCCAACCTTCTGGTTAGCAGTCAAAAGCCTTAGGCACTGTGCCACCAGAACTCCTTGCTAGGGACAAACTTAAGGACCCGAACTTATGGCATAAATAGATTATCAAGTGTAATTCAAAATGCACAAACAGCAGAAGATAAACTAGATCATTGGGACCTTCTAAAAATTAAATTCTTATGTGCATCAAAAGACTTCTCCAGAAGAGTAAAAGGAGAACATGCAGAATGGGAAAAAATATTTGCCAATGACATATCTGACAAAGGATTTATCTCTAAAATTTATAGAAAACTCCAACACCTCAACATTAAAAAGACAAACAATCCAATTGAAAAATGGGCAGAAGACATAAACAGACACTTCACCAAAGAAGATATTCAGGCAGCCAACAAACACATGAAGAAATGTTGACAATCATTAGCTATCAGAGAGATGCAAATCAAAACAACAATGAGATACCATCTCACCCCAGCACTAATAGCAAAATTCAACAAGACAGAAAATAACAAAAGCTGGCAAGGATCTGGAGAGATTGGGACTCTCATACAGTGCTGGTGGGACTGTAAAATGATACAACCACAATCAGGAAATTCATATGACAATTCCTGAAAAAGGCGAAAACAGAAATACCATTTGATCCAGCAATACCATTACTAGGTATGTATCATAAAGAAGTGAAAGCCAGGACACGAATAGATATATGCACACCCATGTACCTCGCAAGACTATTTACGATAGTAAAGATTATTAGTGGTTACCAAGGTAGGAGGGAGGTAGAAAGGGGAAGCTTTTAACTGTGGGGCATTGAGTTTATGCAAACAATGGTGAAATATTTTGGAAAAAGATAGCAATAAAGGTGGAAAAACATGAAAAATATCATGAATGTTCCTGAGCTGTAAATATGTTGTTGTTGTTAAGTGCCGTTGAGTCGTTTCCTACTCATAACAACCCCATGCACAGCAGAACGAAACACTGCCCAATCCCGCACCAGCCCCACAATCCCTGCTATACTTGAGCCCATCATTGCAGCCACCGTGTCAATCCATCTCGTTGAAGGCCTCCCCCTCTTTCGTTGACCCTCCACCAAGCATGACATCCTTCTCCAGGGAATGGTCCCTTCTGACAACATGACCAAAATAGGTGAGATGAAGTCTGGCCATTCTTGCTTCCAAGGAGCACTCTGGCTGCACTTCCTCCAGGTCAGATCTGTTAGTTCTTTTAGCAGTTCATGGTACTTTCAGCATTCTCCACCAGCACCACACTCAAAAGCATCAACTCTTCTTCGGTCTTCCTTATTCATTGTCCAGCTCTCACATGCATACAAGGCGATTGGAAATATCATGGCTTGTGTCAGGCGGCCCTTAGTCCTCAATGAGATATCCTTGCTCCTCAGCACTTGAAACAGTTCCTTCGCAGTTGACTTTCCCTATGCTACACGTCGTCTAATGTCCTGACTGCTGTTTCCGTTCCACTGTAAATATGGAAGTTGCTATTTTGGTAAATATCTTGGTGTGTATGTTTTCACCACAATAGAAGTAAACAAAAGAGAGAGAAAAAAAAATGCTTCAACTCATTTAAAAAAGTAGTCCATAGCCCTGCCTACTTTGGGTGGGTGAAGACTCTCTGGCTGATCCATGCTGCAGTGCAAGGAGCTCTCCCTCTTGGCACTTATAACCCTAAGATCCAACAATGATATGAGTGCCTGTGGAAGATGGGAATAGTGATGGAGCCCACAATACATTCCAACACAAGAATCACTGTCAGATCCCTTGGATGTTGAAGCAAAGCCACAGCCTTTTCAGCAAACACTATTTACCTTAGTTGCTACTAGACCTGGTGGAGGTTGGACATAAGAGACACCGAAGGACCAGGTGTGATTACATAGAATTGAGTTTACCAGGACAAGGACTAGGACTTGCCAAGAAGTAACTTCCACCTAAGAGTTCTATAAGAGATCAGGTTCAGACAGGTCCTGAAAACACGAGAAATTGCCTCAGGAGGTGATTTGCACTCCAACACACCTACTTCAACAGCCCCGCCACCTCTCCCTGCACTCCTACTGTCTTAGTTTCCTAGGGCTGCCATAACAAAACACCACAAAGTAGGTGGTTTAAGGACAAAAATGTCTTTTTCTCATAGTTCTAGAGTCAGTAGTCCAAATCAGGGTTTCAGTCCACCCAGAGGCACCTCAAAAGAAAGGCCTATGATCTGCTTCTGGAAAAAATTAGTATGAGAAAACCCTGTGGGGCACAGTCTACTCTGACACACATGGGGTCACCATGAATCAGAATTAACTCATCAAAAACTGATTTACCATGAACCCATCACCCAGAAGCAGTTGGCCTTCTGGAATAGTGTATCATAGATAGAGGACCTATGAAAACTTGGTTATGGTGCCAAATGGAAGTCAACAATTTGTGAGGTTGCATGCTGTCTTGTAAGATGTAATATGTACTTTGTAGAGAATCCAAAGAACCGAATGTTAACCAGGGAAATGGGCACTAAATTTATTCAGCAGATATTATTCAATGTTCTTTCTCCCATAGTCAGAACATCTAGTTTCAGGGAGTTAAGGAATGTTACACTTGTTGACCATTTGCAAAATTTTTCATTCTTATTTCTCATTCCCACAACTTTAGGGTCTCCTGGTTTTAAAGTCTTAGTGCCCAAAGGAAGACACCACTAGGAAACACAACCATGGATCTAATTAAGTGAAATTTAAGACTTTTACCTGGACATTTGGGGTTAATCAAGCTCAAGATCAAAGAGAAAAAAAATAGTTACCATGTTGATTTGGGCAATTGATTCTGGATATCAGTGGGAAATAGGGCTTCTGCCACTCATTGAGGGCAGAGAGAATGCTCTGGTACTTACATGATTTTTGGGACTACTGCCTGTTACTGTGGTATCTTGTGGTAGAGGTGATGGAAGTCTACATGAACCCAGGTAACACCACCAAGAGCTCAGGCATAAAGACACAAGTCAATCCACCAGACTAAGAACCCAAACCAGGTGAGGTTGACTGAGGACAAAAGAACATGGAATGAGCAGAAGAAGAGGAAGTTCTAAATATCAATTATGTGACCTCCTGGCCAGTTGCATAAATGAAGGATACATATTGAATTTCCTTTTTCCTCTCCCTTTCTCCTACTACTTTAACTTGGGTGTGTAATAGGTGGTTGGTTTTAGAATTTAGGTCATAATGACTTATGGGATTTTGAGTCCTTCTTTTAGGAAAGGATGAGGACAATTGTATTTGCATGAAGGAAGATTTCACTACATTATGCAAGAGAAGCTTGTTGCATATGCCATTGTTTAGAAGTTTAAGTCTGGGAAGGGGTGTGTGTATATGTGTGTGTGTGTGCGTGTACTAGCAAAGTGCCCTATGAGGGGCACTGTGCATTGGCATGCTCAGTATCTACTCCATTCTCTTTCTAGCATACCTTTTTATTCAGTAGAGGCTGGTGGTTAAACTACATCTCGCACACTTCCTTGCAGCTCAGACTCCAGATATAATATAGGGTGGTTCAAACCCACCAACCACTCCATGGAAGGAAGGCTGAACAATCTACTCTGTAAAGATTTAGTGCCTCAGAAACCCAAAAGGGGTCACTATGAGTTGGAATCAACTTGATGGCAGTGAGATTTTTTGTTGTTGCTGTTGTTTTGGGTTTTTTAGTCAGTAAAATGCATTCCTACAAGACCTGAACATGGACCTGGGCTAAGCAGGGAGGGTGGAGGCCATGAAACATCCATTTTGCTGTGTAACTCACAGCAGAGGCCTTTGTGATTCTGGAGCCTGCAACTATAGCAGTGGTTTCCCGGTTTAACAGAGGGAACTTCATGATTATTCCTGAAAGCTCACACTGGAGTTTATTTCTTCAGGCCTCTCAATAGTTTTATAAGCCATTTGACATTCTATAATAAACTCTTTTCTGTGAAACTCCCAGAGTAAAATCTGTTCTCTGCAAGAGAAACCAATAGATCTGCTGGAATCTTTCTACACTAATGTACAGCTTAGAAATCAAATAGCTAGGTTAAATTGGGGGACAATATTAGATTTAAGAATCATGAGAAAAGAAGCTATAGGAATGGATTTAGAAAATGTAGTGCCCATTTCCCTGGTTAAGATTTGATTCTTTGGATTCGCTACAAATATTTAAATAGTAAATCATCAATTTAAAAAACAAAACTTGAAGAAAGAAGTCTTGGAGTTCTTCAACCACATGTTCTTTGGGCATTGAATTTACAAGTCAGACAAAAGGATAAATTTAGAAGTAAAGGAAGTGGTCTTCCCTGCTTTGCCCCCATCCCCTGCATCCAAAGCAAGTGCCATGAGACCAGGCTTCCCTGAGCCAGGCCTCCCTCTGCATCCTCCTCACTGCCATGCTCCCCCTGGCCCTGCTCAGAGCTTCACCAGGGCTTAGCAGGAGCCTAAGTACCACAAAATTGATGGAAGAAGAAAACTGGTGCTCATGAGGCAAAAAAAAAAAAAAAAACTTTTCTGACACCTTTTGAAACCCTACAGAGAGTTCCCTCAATGCCTAGAGGCCCTTTCCTCAAAATGACAGTGATTTTCTTTGGGTGAGGGATTCTAGGACTTCACTTAATTGGGTGGAATTGCAACTCAAACTTCCTTGACCAACCAAGGGGATATTTTGGGCTCATATTATTGACAATTTCAGGACATGTCTAAGATTACTGGTCCCTGGCATTCAAACAATGTTATTGGGACTCAGTTTCTCTCTCCATTGCTCAGCTCTACCCTCCTTTTTCCTGGTTTCATCCCCAGAAAGGTTCCCTCCTGGAAGCAAAACCCTAACATGCAGGCAGACATTCTGCCAGCTCCAAGATCAAAACAAAAAGATTTTCTCTTTCCAAGTAATTGTAGCAAAAGTCCCAGTACTGAAGCTCCTTGGGTCATGCATTCAATTATTTTGAACCCACCAGTGGGAGACTATGATTTGCTAAGTCTGGATGTCATGCCTACTCCTAGGGCAGGATCATGAAGCAGGGAGAGTGCTGTCAGCACATATGACTTACAGACTTAGACTAGATGAAGAGTTCTCCCCATTTAAAAATTGGTAGAGTTATTGTTACCAGATCATCACCCATCTGTTGGTTTGTCATACTGTAGTGGCTTGTGTGTTGCTGTGATCCTGGAAGCTATTCCACCAGTATTTTAAATACCATTAGGTTCACTCATGGTGGACAGGTTTCAGTAGAGCTTCCAGACTAAGACAGACTAGAAAGAAAGGCCTGGCAATCTACTTCTGAAAATCAGCCAACATTGCCCAGCTCACTTGCTTTGGACACATCATCATGAGGGATCAGTCACTAGAGGTGGACATCATGTTTGGAGAAGTAGAAGGCCACCCAGGGTGAGAGAGACCTTTAGTGAAAGGGATTGACACAGTAGCTACAATAATGGACTTGAACATGTTGGTGATCATGAAGATGATGCACTACTGGACAACATTTTGTTCTGGTGTCCATAAGGTTATCATAAGTCATAGTTGATTTGACTGCAATTAACAACAACAATATTATCAGAAGAAGGCAAAATAGATGCTAGACCAGCAAAACCACAGACATGCACCTTACTGTCTGTGATGAGCCAGCAGTCCTTCAGAAGGGCCTGCAGGAAGCCAGAGTTCTATGAAGGTCCCGTGAAGTAGGGCAGAGTGATGAGGAGAGGGCAAGAATCCTTAAGAACAATCTAGTGGCCGCTGAGGTGGGGTTTGTTCTCTGTAGTGCAGTTCAGAGCTGAGCACTCTACATCACATGGTCCCAGCCCTTTAAGTAACTTTGGAGAAAACACTCCAATGTTTACAAGACCAAATAACTCCAGAGAGTGCAGTGTTCAGCTGCTTGAAATGAACACTGCAGAGCCCACTCAACTGTTAAAATGGCATTAAAGAAAAGTTGTACCTGGGCACCTGTTCTCATAACAAGAAGAAGAAATTTCTTAGTCCTTCCCAGGCAAAGATGACATTCCTGACCTGCTGGAATGACTTCTTTTTCCAGGAGTGGGGATGGCCAGACACTCAGTCATCCACACATGAGCTTGGGAAATGCAGCCCCAGAGTAGGCAGCACAGGCCACGTGGGAGTCTGTACAGCACTTGGTGTTGAAAGGTGGAAGAGAACTTTGTTTCACAAGCATTCCCTCAAGTCAGTTCTGGGGATAAGAGAAACTACAGTGTAAATGTATAGGTCTAACTGTTCAAAGTTCTTCAAAATCCTGGATAGAGTGGGAGAACCATGTGGAACAAAACTCAAAATCATAAAAACAAAGATCAGATTTTCTGGTCTGATAGAGCCTGGTGAGACCCTTGAGACTATGGCCCCTAGTCACCCTTCAGGTCTGGAATTGAACTCACTCCTGTGGCTTCCAGCCAAATAATAGACAGGCATATGGGGTGAGAATTTACATGAAGTAGATACACTCCTTGGAGCGATCAATCATGGCAGAACAGAAGGGCAGTGTTTGCACAGGGAGACAGCTGGTGGGGCAAGAGTGCATGGGAGGGAAGGACACAGGGAAGAAGTAACCACTGGGAGGAAGTGGGAAGAGAGGTGTTACATTGTGGGGAACTGGAGTTACTGTCATGTGTATGAACTGCTGTATGGAAAATGAATTTGTTCTGTAAACTTTCACCCAACATTACCAAGTGATATTACCTTTCATTGATTACAAAGGTCTTGTATCCACTTGAACCTCAGAGAAATCCTGATAAAAGGTGGTAGTGGTCGTAGTAGTGACAATGATGTGGTATTTTGATGAAGGTGTGGTGGATGGCAATAGTGGTAATGGCTAGACAGTAGTGTTGTTAGGTGGTGATTGTGGTGGTGGTGGCTGGTGGTGGCAGTGATGGTGGCAGCAGTGGTGGGTTATGGTGGTGGTTGTGGAGGTAATATTGTTGATAGGGAGGTCTGGAGTGTGGTGATGGTAGTGGTTTTGGTGGTGGTGATGGTGATGATGATAGTGGAGGAGATAATGGCTAGGGTAGTTATGATGATGGTGATGATAGCTGTGGTGGAGGTGGGTGATGATGGTTGTAGTGCTGGTTGTAATGGCCATGCTGGTGAAAGCTAGTGTGATAGTGAGGGTGGTGGTAATGAAGGCTATGTTGTTATTCCCATAACATAAGTTAATGAATGTGACTTGAAATTCTTTAAGGTCAAAATACAGCCTTTTCTCTTTTTTTTCCCCCAAAAGAGATCAAAAGTTTATTACCTCAACCATAAACCATTCAGCAAATATTCAGGTAGGGCTGCTCCAGTGATGTTCCAACCACAATTCATTTTAGCCATGCATTTCACAAACTCCCTGAGAGACTGACATGGGCAGGACCAAATTTTAGGAACTTCAGGGAAAGCTGAGTTGAGTGAGATAGGTATTTCAGACAGCGGAGGAGAAGGAACAAACACATCTACAAAGAACAGCCATCGAGTACAAGAGACAGGCTCTGAGAGTGACTGTGGCATGTTGTATTTTCCAAAAATGGCCAAACTAATATTTCTGGCCCCATATGCTTTTCCAGAGCCTTGCTACCACCCAGTGAGAAGTGGAGTCTATTTGCCCTCCCTTTGAAACCTGAATAGGCTGTGACTACCGTAATCTAGGTGTTTTTTAAATTTTGTGTTTGCTCTGCACTTCTAAGGAGCTCTGGTAGCGTAGTACCTAAGGCACTTGACTGCTAACCAGAAGGCTGGCAGTTCAAACCCAGCAGCTACTCCTCGGAAGGAAGGTTGAGCAATCCACTTCCATAGTGATACTACCTCAGAAACTCAAGGAGGAGTCACTATGAATCGGGTCTGACTCAACAGCACATAACAACAACAACAACATGCACTTCTGAGACCAGGTCATGTAAAGGATACAGCTTCTGCCTGACTCTCTTTTGAGACACTCATGCTTTAACACAGACACCATGCTCCAGTCCACATGGAGAAGCCACCAATAGATTTAACAGACAATGGTTCCAGGTAAAGTCTCAGCCAATGGATGTAAAATCATCATGAGTCAGAGTCAGAACCAGCTACATAATTTTCAGAACCAAATACAAAATGAAAATGTGGGTCCCCTTGCTCAAAAATTATTAAGAATTTCAAGGTGGCAACAATAGAGCATTAAACCAAGTGCAGGATTTTTCTGTACAGGGGGCCGTGTGTAACTGCACAGGTTGAAAACCCATTAGGGGACTTCCAGTAAGATGGAGGAGTAGGCAGACAAATGACACAGACCTTTTTCAACAAGGAAAAGAAAAACCAATTGACAGAGATACAGAAGATAATCCTGGAACTCTGAGCTTTGAAAGGAACTATACAGAAGTGGATTAGGCACCAATAGTGGAAAAACCTGAACAAAAACAGTGAGTACAGAGATGGTCGGAGCTGCGGACCCTCAGCTACTCTGATGAGACCAACAGCCTGAATATTGACAAGTGGTGTTGGGACCTGAAAATTGACCTAAAGATCAGTCCCAGTCACCAAGGGCTGCAGGTCAAAATAGAGCCAGGGACAACTGCTCTGGTGGCCTATGACTAGGAAGGGAAATAACAGAGAGGGAGACAACCTGAGCTGTGGCCTTTCTACTGTCTGGAGAGCATAGCCATTTTGATTGTTTACACGTGGCAGCCATTTTGGATATTTAAAGTGACCAAGGGTGTAGCCATTTTGAATGTTTACAAGTGGCAACCATTTTGGATTTTAAAGTGATAGCATTCTCATTTGGATTCCAGGGACCTAAGAACAGGCTGTTTGCCAGGGTTGGCAAGGACATATGAGAGGCCAACAAAGGAAAGGAGACAGGTGGTGAGTGTATAAGTGCTGTCAACTAGTGAATAGAGGAGCACAGCACAATACCCTCCCTGTATAGATAACATACAAACAAAACAAAGAAAACAAAAGTGTGGGCAAGTCACTCCAACATATAATCATCAATTAAATACAAACACAAAAAGATCACAATGCCTCGGAGACAACAGAGCATCACAGTTCACACAAAGAAGCAAGATAAAGCAGGAGAAATAAGGGACCAGGATACAGACTCAAAACACATCCCTTCTGCAAAACACTGCATAACGTGGATGAACTTGGAGGACATTATGCTGAGTGAAATAAGTCAATCACAAAAGGACAAATATGGTATTAGTCC
>NW_006921681.1:479603-495932 GCF_000298275.1 Orycteropus afer afer
GGGAGCTGTTGCATTGTGGTAAACTGTGGTCAATGACATGAGACAAAGTATATGTGAACTGCTGTATGGAAAGTGAATTTGCTCTGTAAATCTTCACTGCAATCACAATTAAAAAAAGTGAATCATCAAAAAAAAATGATTGGATTAAGAAAAAAAGAATCTGAGAGCAGCTTAACAAGTAGCTCTGTTTCAGGATCTCTTGGGAGGGTCTGTCATGACATCTTGACATCTTAAGATGTTATCTGGAGCTGTAGGGCTTGCCTAAAGCTTGAGGACCCAATTTCAAGATGACTCACTCATATGGCTGTTGGCAGATGGTTTCAGTTCCTTCTTGGATGTTGGCAGGAGGCCTCGATTCCTCATTCCAGGGACCTCTCTATAGGGCTGCTTGAGTGTCCTTACAACATGACAGCTGGCTTCTCCCAGAGGGAGTGATCCGAGAGAACAAAGCAGAAGCTGCATCGACTTTATGACCTAGCTTGGAAGTCACACTCCATCATTACTACGGTATTCTATTTCTTTTTTTTTTCCCACAGATCAGCCTTATTTAGTTAGGGGACTACCCAAGGATGCTAATATTAGGAGGTGAGAATTACTGGGGACCAACTGGAAGCTGGCTACTCTGGTTTCATCATTCTCAAAGAGCTCTTAAGCCCCAAAAGGGTAAGCATCGATTAGTTCCTCAAATCTCAATTTCTAGGAGTCAGTTGCTGCCGATGACTCCCTCTGCTTCACGTGGAAATGGAACCAGTAGTGAAAGTGATGGTAATCCCTCATGACTTACCTCATCCCCAAGTGAGAAGAGTGTGGAAGGGGATGGATATAGGTCTCTCTCTCTCTCTTTCTCTCTCTCTTTTCTTGTGATTTGGGTGAAAGTTTACAGAGAAATTGTTTTCCATTCAACAGTTCATACACATTCTGTTTCATGATACTGATTATATCCCCACAACGTAATAGCTCTCCTCCCACTTCCTCCTTGTGCTTAACTTTTCCCTGTGTCCTTCTTGGCTGTACATTCTTGCCTCCCTAGATTTCTACCTGTGCAAATGCTGTCCTTCTGATCTCCTATGTTTAATTGTTCTAAGGAGTGCATCTCCCTGGTGTAACTGTTCAGCTCATAGGCCTGTCTATTGTTTGGCTAAGAGGTAAGCCACAGGTGTGAGTCCAATTCCAGACACAATGGGTAGCTAGGGGCCATAGTCTAGGGGCCAAACCTCTTTTATGGTTTTTTTTTTTTTTTTAGTTTTGTTCCACATTTTTTCTCCCCCTCTATCCAGGATCTCTAATCTTGATCCCTTTGTGAGAGACTGGCATTGGTAGCCAGGCACTATCTAGTTCTGGCTTCAGGATTGTGTATGCTGAGGTCCACATGGTCCACTAGTCCCTTTGACTAATTGTCTCCATGTGTCTTTGATTTTCTTGACTCTTCTCTGCTCTGGGTGAGGAAAGACCAATAGTTGCATCTTAGATGGTCACTCACAGGCTTTTTAGACCCATTTTGTTACTTACTATAGTGCAATGGTAGCATAGTGGCTAAAGCACTTGACTGCTAACCAGAAGGCTGGCAGTTCAAACCCACCAGCCACTCCTCGAAAGGAAGGTTGGGCAATCCTACTTCCGTAGTGATACTGCCTCGGAAACCCAAGGAGGGGTCGCTATGAGTCGGGGCCGACTCTACGGCACATAACAACAACAACAATAGTGCGATGGACAATGTTTTTATGTACTATGTTATGCCAGTTGAGGTGGATTGATGTCAGTCTCTTGCATTACCATCTCTCCCACCAGCCCTATCACTGCCTCCAAAACAAGCCACTGATACACTCTCCCTTGAGCCAGCCATTCCCAGAGAGATTCGACAGCCCTTTGTCTCATCAGTACATCTCTGCTGCTTCAGAACATGAGGATTTGATGCAAAGAGGTAAGAGAGTTTGTCTCCAGCACCTAGAGCATAAGTCCCTGGAGGAAGGTGGTGAGCTCCGTGATGACACACATGGCCTTGGAGGCTAATAGACCTAAGTTAAGACCCCAGTTCCAACGCTTATGACGGTATGTCCAGGGACTAATGTCTCAGCCTTCATGAGCCACTGGGTCTTCACAGCATCACTGAGGATGATTTTAATAAGAAGAATTAACTAAGTACTCTCTTCTGTAGACATACCGCCTTGGAAATCCAAAGAGGTGTCGCTATGAGTCTAATCCACTCAACAGCAGTAAGTTGGGTTTTCTTTGTTTGTTTTAAGTTCTCAATACTTATCCCCAGCATTTTACAAAAGAGAAAAAAGTGAAGAGAGGCAGGACCATCATATTCACAAATGGCAGAAACAAAACACAGGAAAATCTGAATCTAGAACCTTAGACTTTAACCACTGTGCAAGTTCAGAGCCTGGAGCCTGTGTGATGATCATGATAATAGTGGTGATGATGGTGATGGTGATGGTGATGATGGTGGTGATGATGGTAATGACCACAATGATGATGTAGACAATGAAACTGGAAAGGAGACAAAACCCAAAGACAGGGACTGTATCAGGAGGAGTTAGAGGAGATTTAAGGCAGGAGTCCCAGGTGACAAGTGAGATCAGGGAACCAACATAGGGAACAGAAGGCTAAACCTGGGGCTGAAAGGGACATCTCCCCAGAACCAGGGTAGAAAGGATTCAAATCTTGCCCAACTCCCCAGTTTCCTAGATGATGAGACAAAAGCCTGGAAAGAAAAGTAGCTGATCCAAGGTCACTAGGGAATATCAGAGCATAGGCTCACAGCCCCATCTCCTGGCTCAGAATCCAGGTCAGAGAAAAGGACCTTCTCCAAAAATGGCTCAGTGCCAGTACAGTGCTGGGCCCATGGGAAAGATCCCATTAGCATTTGTTGAATTTCTGTCAACTCACAAAAGTTTCACAGACTGAAAAGAGGGCAGGCATGTTGCCAGCACAGCACCTGGTTGACCCTTCTTCTAGAGAAGGCCGAGGTTCCCCTAGGGCTTAGCGAAGGTTAGCCTGGCAGGAGATGGGACAGCCTGATCAGAGCCTTTCCACTGCTGCAGAGGGAAGCCACAGAGAAACTCCAACCACCCCAGCCTGTTCTAGATCAACAACCAGATTGTGTCTGACCTTATGGGCTGCTACAAAGAATCAGTGTCAGCTGCTGGCTGCAGAACCCCTTCCTGGGGACCAAGAGGTCCTAAAGTGTCCCAGGTGCCAGGCAGCCAGCAGCAGTAGTACTCCAAGGCTAAAGAGGAGCATCCAGCCCTTGTGAGCATGGAGGTTGGGGGACTGGCAAAATCAAGGCTGCTATTTCCCCAGGCCTAGCACACCCAACTCTGGTAGCATACTGCCTAAGGCACTTGACTGCTAACCAGAAGGCTGGCAGTTCAAACCCACCAGCCACTCCTCGGAAGGAAGGTTGGGCAATCTACTTCCATAGTGATACTGCTTTGGAAACCCAAAGAGGGGTCGCTATGAGTTGGCTCCGACTCGATGGCACATAACAACAACAACAACAACAACCAACAGCTCCATCCTTGCCCCCTCAAGCCTTGCCTTTACTCCTGGTCTCCCAGTCCTCTGTCCACTGCCCAGCCACTGCCCCCTCTGCCACTAGGGAAGGCTGGGCACCTCAAGGAGTTTGGGTGGTGGACTTGAGCCAAGAACCCTGCAGGGGTGGCTGGAAGGGAGAGAACCTCCAAACCCCCTCTCCTCCCCTCCACCTCTCGCTGGATGGCGGATGTTGCAGTGCCTGCTGCTATTGCTGGTGCCTGTGTGAACCAACAGCACCACCATCAGCTGCAGGTGTGGAAGTCCTTCCTGCTGCTGCACCACATGCTCTGAACAGGGGCTGAGGAAGCAAGTTGTTCCTGCCTCTGCAAACCACAGACTTGACAGACAGAACTTTCCAGAATGTGTCTGCAGGTACAAGCAGGAGTGGTTCTCAGCTGGAGAGGGGGTGCTGAGGCTGGTAGTAAAAGTTCCTTCACCTAACATCGACACCTTCTAGGTCCAAGCCATCTCTAGGCATTGTAGACCCTGCAGGGAACAAGGCAGACAGATGCCCCTACCCCATGGAGCTGTCATTCCAGGCAACAATGATCATCAAAGTAATAAACAGCATGAACTGAACTCAGCCAGGCACTGGGATGAGTGCTTGAAATTATGATATTCCTCCATCCTCTGCACCCATGTCCCAGGTGGATGTTCACTTTGTCCCTGCAGAGGAGGCTGCTGAGACTCAGAGGGGTCCAAGGACACTTCAGGGACATGTCAGGCATCCTGCAGCTGGCAAAGCCAGGTGCTAGGAGAGCAGAGGAGATGCCTTGACAGGGTTTCTCTACTACCTAGGCACCAGTTGCAGCAGTGTCTGGATTGGCAGCCACCACTTGGGGAGAAGAAACATGAGAATCATCCCCTGCCATGGCCTTCAGATTGTTTCCTTGAGTAGATCTTGATGATCCCATGGATTCCCAAAGGGGACCAGGGATCCTCACCCCTGGGAGAAATGAGCTGATCTTACACAGACCCTTCCAGGTAATATTGAACAAATTGGTTTTAAGATGGATAAGCGCTACTCATGATGACAAAAGTCCTCGCTGCCCTCAGAGACAGGGGTAGCAGGGAAGTGGTACCCAGCATGATGCCTGGCTGTTAAAGTTCTCTAGAGAAACAGAGCCAATTAAATATAGATAGATAGATGATAGATAGTTGGATGGATAGAGAGAGAGAGAGATGAGTGATGATAGATAGATAGATAGATAGATAGATAGATAGATAGATAGATGAGAGAGAGATGATAGATAAAGAAAGATTAAGAGAAGGAGTGACTTAGTTCAAGGAATTTGCTGACATGATTGTGGGGTCTGGCAAGTCTATCTCCCATGTGGGAGACCTGAGTTCGAGTCCCCGCCAAATGCACCTCATACACAGACACCACGTCTGTCAGTGGAGGCTTCTGTGTTGCTATGATGCTGAACAGATTTCAGTGGGGCTTCCAGACTAAGATGGCCCAGGAAGGAATCTATAGCAGTCTACTTCCAAAATTCAGCCAGTGAAAACCCTATGGGTCCCAGTGATCCAATCTGTAACTAATATAGGGATGGTGCAGGATCAGGCAGCTATTTGTTCCATTGTTCATGGGTCACCACAAGTTGGGGGCTAACTTCATGGCAGTTAACTACATTAACAATCCATAACTCCAACCAAACCCCACCTTGAGAATAAAAGCAGCTGGGACAGATGGAGAGAGGAGGGGTGGGACCCCCAGACCATATGCCAAACCAAGTCAGTGCTGAGGCAGAGGGTTAGTCCCCTCCAGAACAATAAGGTTTAATGCTACTGGACAGTGACCACTTTCTAATCTGCAGAATGGAAGACTCTGAAGGTACACCCATCTGGAATTTTGCCGGGAAGCCCACGTTTAGGTGTGATTGCCCCTCCTTCCAGCCCCATCCTCTGGTTTCTTCTCTGCCTTGGGTAATCTGACTATGAGTTGGCAGTGATGGGTCGGCAAGCTGAGCAATAGACACAGGTGTGTCTGCTCAGGGAGAGTCACCACCACCACATTTGGTGAAGTTAGGAAGCCCATGGTAATCACCACAGTATAAGCTCCTTGTGTAGCTTTTGTCTGGCAATTCCCATGCTGGAGTGGGGCCTGGAACATAGGAAGCCTCCATCATCATCCAGGCAATGAATGAAGGGACCAGACAGTCACTCTGGGAAATGTGGAAGGAGTTAAGTGGTACAGGGAAAGACAGTGTCTGGCTCAGACAGAAGGACACATCAGTTTGATGTTGCTGCTGGGAGTAGCGGCCACCTGGCCCATCTGCTGCATGGAAAGGTCTCAGGAATTGTCAAATTTGATTTCCCACTAGAACAGTAGTGTCTCTGCTTCGTGCCTGCTCAGAAACTAAATGGCCTATCCCTGTGTGGTCTGTCAAGGCATAGCTGACCTCGTTGGGAGGAAAACACGGAGGAGGGGAGATGGGGGCAAAGTGATCTGCCCCAGCCGGTAAGTATCCAGATTTCTAAAAGGTGCCACTCAAGAAGACAGGTGTGTGTGCCTGGGGAACCTTGAGAATATGGCTGCAGGAGGCTTTGTAAGGAGAAACCAGGAGGTTTCTGTAGATAACAACATTCCTCAGGAGAGGGAGCCCAATCCACAAGGAGGCAAGATTCAGATTTGCCCCTCCCATTTTCTCCCAGACACTCAGCCCCTCCTCTGGCTGAAGGGCCTGAGGGTGTGTGTCTTCCCCACAGGAGTGGGCACACCCTCCTCCCTCGGCACTTGGAGCTGGGTACTCACTCAGGCTCTCTGGTGATCACTGTCATAGGTAACAAGCCCAAGCCTTACAACCTTTTAAGCCATGTCATGCCCAGCTAGGATCAAGGTCCCCTCTCCATGACATTCACCACTTCTTCCAGCCCCACCATCTTCCTACTATTTCAGGATTGGAGCAAGGGTTGGAGCAAGACTGGCCCATCCAGGGAAAGTAAGAGGTAGAGCCAAGGAAAGAAGGATTCCCTGCAAATGGTTAATACTCTTGGCTGATAACTGAAAGGGTTATCTGTTAGGTTTGAACCTACCCAGAGGCTCCTTGGAAGAAAGGCCTGGTGATCTACTTCCAAAAAATCAGCCACTGAAAACCCCATGGAGGAGAGTTCTTTACTGACACACATGGGGTCACCATGAATCGGAATCAATTCAATGGCAACTGGTTACTTGTTGCCAAGGACAGAAAGAGCCCTTGTAGCTGTCCTCACATTGGCCCTGCATGATCCTGGGATGTCATCCATCATGGGGTTCCTTCCCCCTTCTGACATTCTGTTCACCCGTTTATAAATGGCCCCATAGCGAACCACACTGTCCCAATCAGCCCTATCCCCCAGTGCCTATTTCAAGTCCAACATGTCCTTTGCTTCCTGTCCTTTGAATCCTCCCAATGTTTTTGAAGCAATGTCTTAGCATACTTCTGGGATGGGAATCTTGAAGCAAGCCGCTCCAAAGCTTTCCTTTCAGTTTATAAAAAGCCTCTAAGGTATTGGAGCATGTGGCAGCCTGATGCTGTGCACTTTGGGCTGTGTTTTGAAGTTTCCTTATATTAAAACCCCCTCCCCAGAGGATCTGTTAGTTCCCTCTATCCACCCACTTAAGAGAGAATCTCTAACCGTCTTTTCCTCGTTCCTCAGGCAGCAGGAGCGGAGGAGACCTCAGGAGACGATGCAATATTGATAAAGCCCATTGTTGCTGGGAAGTTCAGATGGATGCATCTAGAGCCAGCGCATCTGGGCACTGTTTCTTGGTAAAAACAGAGCTTGAGATACCCACCTACAGCCTGGCTGAAAGCTTGGCCCAGGGGAAACTAAGTTCTTCTTTGAGCCAACACTTGCTCCAATTTTTTTTTTTTCCCTTGGGCTACAGCCTGCCTGGGGCCAGAAGGCTAGGTCTGGCTCCATGCCTTCCAAATATTAGGTCAGAAAACCAGCTAAAACCTCAGGGGAAATCAATTAGTTTTCTGAGCTAAGGCTGGGCAACTCTGTTCTTCCCCTGTCTCCATCCCACAGAACTCCTAGTGGGACCATAGCTTTCAGGCCTCCTCCTCCCTCCTCATTCTGCCAACTGGACCAGGGAGGGTGGAGAAAAAGGCACCCCAGGGCAGCGACAGCCTGTAGGCCTTTTCTGGCCAGCCTTGCCCAGATGGGAACAGGAAGAGCTCTGGACTCCTGGCTTAGCTTCACCCCAGCCTCCATCAGTCCTCCCTCCTTCTTGCCTTCCAGGCCCTACCAAGAGCCACCCATCATGAGCAGAGCCTCAGGGCCTCCCCTTTCATCCCAGTACCAGGACCAGTTGCTATCAAGTCAACTCTAACTCATGGTAGCCCACAAGTGTCAGAGTAGAACTATGCTCCATGGGGATATCCATAGCCAATTATTTTTGGAAATAGGTCCCCAAACCTTCCTTCTGAGCCACCTCTGGGTGGATTTGAACCTCCAACCTTTCAGTTGTCAGCCAAGCCCATTGACTGTTTGCACCATCCACCAAGAAATGGAGAGACAGGAGCCATGGAGAACAGTATTCCTCTTAGACCAATTTATTCACTTTAAAGAATCATGCTTTATTCTGAATGTGTCCTTCTTAAACTTGAAGGGTGATATTTAATATAAAGTTTATGTATGCAACAACTTTTTGGAATCCTATCACTAAAGAAGGACATTTCCTTCGTGTCCTAAATTACCCAAGACAGCACATCAGCAATTTTGAGTGTAGTCTATTTTCTGCTGTTATCTTTATAAACTTAATATTATCTTTATTACTTAATGACATATAATGTCAAAGATTGCAGAAAGCTAAGAAGAAATTTTGGTGGTATAACATCCTACACAAAAACATTGTTCTACATCCTACTTTGATGAGTAGTGACTGGGGCCTTAAAAGCTTGCAAGTGGCCATCTAGATGCAACAATGGGTCTCTCCTCATCCAGAGCAAAGAATGAAGGAAATCAAAGATGCATGCAAACAATTAGTCCAAGGGACTAGTAGACCATGTGATCTTCAGCCCACATGGCCATGAGACCAGAAGAACTAGATGGTGCCCGGCTACCACTGTCAACCACTAGGAGGGGAATCAGTGCAGGAGATCATGGACAGAGTGGGAGAACAATGTGGAACAAAACTCAAAATCATTAAAAAAAAAAAAAAAAGAAGAAGAAGAAGAAGAAGACTAGGTTTGCTGGCCTGATAGAACCTAGTAAGTCCTCTGAGACTATGGCTCCTATTTACTCTTCAGGCCTGGAATTGAACTCACTCCTGTGGCTTCCAGCCAAACAATAGACAGGCATATGGAGTGAACATTTACATCAAGTAGATACACTCTTTGGAACAATCAAGGGAGAACAGAAGGGCATAGGGAGACAGCTGGTGGAGGGTGGGGGTGAGAGTGCATAGAAGGGAAGGACACAGGGAAGAGGTAACCACAGGGGAGGAAGTGGGAAGAAAGCTTTTACATTGTGAGGAATTGCAGTTAATTTCATGAAACAAAATGTATATGAATTGCTGTATGGAAAATAATTTGCTCTGCAAACTTTCACCAAATCACAATAAAAGTTTAAAACAAACAAAACTTGAAGGGTGAGATGGTCCTCTTTTTATGAGACGTAGGGGCAGGGGTAGTTCAGGTTTGGAGGCAATTTTTTTTTAATGTCCTTCCTTGGCAAATCAAAACTTGGCTATTTTAACTTGTTCTCCAGTTTTATTGTTTTTTATTTTATTTTATTGGCCCATGAAATCCAAACATTACAAGTTCAGAGGGTGACACTTCTCACCTCGAGAAATTACTCAACAAGGAGCCCTTCTCTACCATTTACCTTGTTAACATGGTTAATAGTTGGCTAATAAAATGCAGAGGAGTTGAGCAGGGATCAGGATCCATGCCCACTAATACCATCCCACATGGTAACATAGGTTGGTGGTAAGAAAGCAATGGAAGCTATCAATTATAATTCTGATAAGCCAAGTACACCTTAAAACAATAAAAATAAAATTAGCTCAACTCATAGAGACCCCTCCTCAGGTTTCCGAGGTGGTATCTCTACAGAAGTAGATTGCCCAATCTTCCTTCCAAGGAATGGCTGGTGGGTTTGAACCACCAGCTTTCTGATAAGCAGTCAAATGCCTTAAGCACTATGCCACTAGTGCTCCCTTTAGAAGCAAGGAAGAGTTAAATTCACCATTATACTTTAGTAAGTCTGAGCTGTGAATGTGCCCTGCTCCAGGACTGTGCTGAGAGAAGCCAGACCCTGGCATTGCCAGCAGGACACGTTAGGGTTCCAAGGAATGGCTGGGACCCCTGCCCCCAGGGCCACAGCACTGGGCAGAAGCCTCCAGGTTACTTGACTCTACCCTTGGGGACCCCAATATAGCCTCCCCTCCCAATCCATCCCTCGCAGGAAATGGAGGTGGATACCCTATCTGTGAATTCATTTCATCATTACCAGAACCCAATTTTCCTCCTGACGTGGAGAAAATAGCAGAGAATAAGGAGCAAGGTGAGCAGGCAGCTTGGAGTGATAGCCACTTGGTGTCATTACTGGGAACAACTTCATTAACCAGCTGGAGGAGAATAAAAATCTTACTCCTTCCAGCACAGCACTTCAGAGTCACCAGCACTGAAGGGAGATTCATTTCTCCTGGGCTAGTTGGCTAAGTGGGTGTCTCTGTGGGTGTGGCCTCAGCATGAGGGAAAAGGGAACACCACAGGTCTCCGGCCCTGCCCCCTGCCTGGAATCTCTCTGCACTGCAACTGAGTCCAGCAGCTGCACTCAGCTGAGCATTCAGACCCCAAAGCTTCACTACGTAAGGTGTCTACTGATAAACTGCCCCTTGACTGAGACACATGGCCAGCCTCCCCCAGCCTTTGATTCCTGGCCTCCAGTACACAACTCAGAAAGCCCAGCCCATAAAGTAAAGAAAGGGTCTTGTAGAAATATGCCAAGCCCCTGAGGCCCAGAACAGAGTTAGCACTGGCTCCCTCTCTCCTGGAACACTGACCCCATTCAACACCAGTGTGATCTTTATTCTGTCACTCCAGGCCATACAGGATTTTAGAGACGGGGCCCAGCTAGGACCTGGGTCTCCTAAAACTCAGCTCATCCTTCATTCCACCACACTACCAGACTCCCCCTAACATGAAACCTTAGTGATTATTATAATACTGCAAAACCAACTTCATTGCCCTTAGCACTCTATGATTGAGATGTTTAATATAAAGTGTGCACACATGCACACACACATCAATTGTCCATTGCTCTTATTCACGCTGTCTTCCCTGTGTGGCCCTGGAAAAGTCACTTGATCTTTCTGGGCCTTGGTTTCTTCATCTGTAAAATGGGTTTATGGGGAGGCTTAATCCAGGTGTCCTCCAAAGTCCCTTTGGGGTCTACAATCTGCCTCAGGGAGCCGTCAGCCCAGAACTTAGATCCCAACCCACCAAGACATGCATTCTAAGGACCTATGGCACATGAGTGCAGTGTGGCATTCTGGAGGCAGGGAGTAGCAAAAGCATACACCCACTGGAGGTTTTACTCAATCAGGGCAAGGAGACAAGCTCACACTGAGCAAAGATGGATGTGGCAAACCGCCGGTCTCCAGGTGGGAGAGAACAGGAAAGGAGGGAAGGGAGTCATCACTGGGAGCTGGGCAGGGGAGGAGAGAAGGGAGGCACCTGGAGGTGAGGGGAATGGGAGAGGACATGTACCCCTATGACAGACATATAGAGGGTTATGTTAGCCTCCTAGGGCCTCCATAACCAAAAAAAAAAAAAAAAAAACAAAGTAGGGAGCTCTGGTGGCATAGTGCCTAAGACATTCGACTGCTAACCAGAAGGCTGGTGGTTCAAACCCACCAGCCACTTCCCAGAAGGAAGGTTGGACAATCTACGTCCGTAGTAATACCACCTCAAAAACCCAAGGAGGGTTCGCTATGGGTTGTATCCAACTCAACAGCAGTGAGTTTGTTGTTGTTGGTTTTCGGTAGGGCCTCATAAGAACAGAGGTTTTTTCTGTCATGGTTCTGAAGGTTGCGAGTCAGGATGTCAGTGGTTAACACCCTCCAAAGGCTCTAGAGGAAGATCCTTCCTTGTCTCTCCTGGTGTCGGGTAGCCTTGCATGTTCTTGGCTTGCAGCTATAGCATAGCTCCCTGGTCACATGGCCATCTTCCTTCTGTTTCTCTCTATGTATCCTCTCCTCTTGCTATAAGAACACTAATATGATTGCATTAGGGCCCACTCTGCTCTATATGACCTCATGTTAACTTGACTGATATTTTTCAAAGATCCTGTTCCCAAACAAGGTCACATTCACAGATTAGAACTTCAACATAAATTTGGGAGGACACAATTCAGCCCACAACAGGGTTTGTCAGGAGAAGACGGGGGTTACTACTCTGGGCTCAGTAGTGGTGCCCTTCCAGGCTGGAACATCTCTGCCCTCACCACCTGGACTCTGCACTGTACAGTCCCTTGGGTTTTGGACAGAGCTGGGACTCACTGCTCATTGTGACACACCCACATGCCATCACCACCCAGGCACCCTGGGCAGTCCTTCCCTCCCATTTTTTTTCAAGCACTCCCATCCCTGCCTCATTCCCAGCAAGAACATAGCCCCCCACCAGGCAACATTGCTTCTCCTGGAAGGAGAGAGAGAGAGAGAGTGATGAGACACTAGCCCCACAGACCCTTCCAGAGAGGGGGTGAGAAGAAAGCAGCTCCCCATGCCCATCACTAGCCAATGCAGACCAGCCATCTCACACTCCATGTGTGCTGTGGGGTTAGGATGCCCCCATCCCACCTGCTCAGACCCTGCCCAGTCAGCCCAGAACACCAGCATCAAATCCCTAAACCCCCTCCTTCTCAGCCCTGCTCCTCTAGACCCAGGCCCACATCAGCAGACAAAAGCAGGGTCCTTCTACCAGCAAACCAGTTGCCGTTAAGGCAATTCCAACTCATGGCAACCCCATGTGTGTCAAAGTAGAACTGTGCTCCATACAGTTTTCAGTAGCTGCTTTTTCAGAAGTAGATCTGAACCAGGCCTTTCTTCCAAGACACCTCTGGGCAGACTCAAACCACCAACTTTTCTGTTAGCAGCCAAGTGCATTCACCATTTGCACCACTGGCTGTAGGTAATAACAATCTTGACTGAGAGCCTCCTCTGTGCCAGGGGCTGGGCCTCACTGCAGGTTTGGCTCATTCATCTTCCTACCTCCCACAGAGGCAGGAACCCAAATAAAAACAATACAGGACAGAGAAGTTGAGTCCTGCAAGTAGACCACCACATACCTAGCCCACAGCCACATAAGTAGGAGAGCCCGGATTCCAATCCAAGTCCCCTGGCTCCAGAGTCCACAATGTGGATTCCCACTGGGCAGAAGTAAAATGTGATGGAGTCATCTGGTGGGAAAGAAGAGACAATGCTTTTACATATAACCATAAAGAGCCTACTGGATTCCAGTGGACATTCCAAAGGGCAGTTGGAAGACCAGACTTAGGATTTGCAGCAGAAGTCAGTCCCAAGGACAGAGAACTGGAGACTGTTCCCATACACCACAATACTAGCATGATGGAGGAAGTTATCAGAGTGAGTAGATGTGTAAGTCTGCCAGGGACTAAGAGAGAAGAAACCTACAAAGTGACTCCTGAGGGATGGACACTCATGCAGGTCCCAGGACCCACAAGGTCCAGGCATACAGGGATGGAGGCAGGGTTTCAGGGACCCATCAGCAACACCAAGCAGAACAAAGTGGTCAGGGCAGGGCAGGAGAGAGGAAAGGCCATGGGATTTGGCTCTGGCAGGCTCTGGGTTTAACACTCAGATTTATCTTTGCTCATTGAAGGGAGAGCATGGTCAAAACCACCAAGAAGTCAGTCTCTGCACCCTTTCTGCTCCACCTGGCCATGGGATGAGCAGCTCACCCCTTTATGTTCCTCAAGTCCCCCACCTGTGCTACAGGGGCACCAACACCTGCTTACCACTCCGAAAAGATATTGAGAGAGGAAGACAAGGTGAATAAAGGAAATTAAGACTTTGAAAAGTTGGCAACCAGATAAGCTGAAGGCTCTCTCCAACATAAACCAGATGCCTTCGAGTCAACTCCAACAGTGAGCCCATGTGTGTCAGAATAGAACTGTGCTCCGTGGGATTTTCAATGGCTGATTTTTCAGGAATAGATTGGCAAGTCTTTCTCCCAAGGCATCTCTGAGTGGACTTGAACCATCAATCTTTCAATTAGTTCCTGAGCCCATTCACTATTTGCACTACCTAGGGATTCCCTTTCCCACATTTTCTTGTTGCTAGGTACTGTTACGTTGGTTCCACTCATAGTAACCCTATGTACAACAGAATGAAACACTGCCTGCTGGTGTGTCCTCCTCACAGTCATTTGCTGTGCTTGAGCCCATTTCCATAGCCACGGTGTCAATCCAGCTCTTTGAGGGTCTTCCCCTTTTTTGCTGACCCTCTACCAAGCATGATATCCTTCTCCAGGGACTGATCCCTTCTTCAAAGTACAGAGCTGAAGTCTGGCCACTCTCACTTCTAAGGAGCATTCCAGTTGTACTTCCTCCAAGGCATACTTGGTCATTCTTCTAGCAGTCCATGGTACATTCAATATTCTTCCCCAAAACCAAAACTCAAATGCATCAGTTCAGCAGTCTTCCTTATGCATTGTCCAGCTCTTACATGCATATGAGGCGAGTGAAAATATCATGGCTTGGGTCAGGCTCACCTTAGTCTTCAAAGCGATATCTTTGTTCTTTAGCACTTTAAAGAGGTCTTTTGCAGCAGATTTCTCCAATACAATATGTCATTTAATTTCTTAACTGCTGCTTCCATGGGTGTTGATTGTGAATCCAAGTAAAATGAAATCCTTGAAAATTTCTCTCTCTTCTCCATTTATCATGTTGCTTATTGGTCCAGTTGTGAGGATTTTTTTTAATGTTGAGGTATAATACATACTGATGGCTGTAGTCTTTGACCTTCATCAGTTAAGTGCTTCAAGTCTTCTCCACTTTCAGTGAGCAAGGTTTTTACATTTGCATATCACAGGTTGTTAATGAGTCTTCCTCCAATCATGATGCTGCATTCTTCTTCATATAGTTCAGCTTCTTGGATTATTTTCTCAGCAAGGATTGAATAAGTATGGTGAAAGGATACAACCCTAACACACACTTTTCCTGATTTGAAACCATAGAATATCACCTTTTTCTGTTTGAATGACAACCTCTTGGTCTATGTGCAGGTTCCTCATGAGCACAATTAAATGTTCTGGGATTTCCGTTCTTCACAATGTTATCCATAACTTGTTATCCACATAGTTGAATGTCTTTGTGTAGTCAATAAAACATCAAACATCTCTCTGTTATTATTTGCTTTCAGCCAAGATCCATCTGACATCAGCAATGATATCCCTCCTCCCACATCCTCTTATGAATCCAGCTTGAATTTCTGGCAGTTTCCTGTGAATATACTCCTGCAATCTTTTTTTTTTTTTTTTTTTTTTCAATTTTTATTGTGATTTAGGTGAAAGTTTGCAGAGAAAATTCATTTTCCATACAGCAGCTCACATACACTTTGTCTCAGGACATTGACTGCAGGTTCCCACAATGTAACAGCTCCCTTCCCACTCCCTCCCCATAGTTACCACTTCCCTGTGTCATTCCCTCCCATGCACTACTGACACCTGAGCTATCTCCCTGTGCGTACACAGCCCTTCTATTCTCCCATGATTGATCTCTCCAAGGAGTGCTTTTACCTAATGTAAATGTTCAGCTCATACGCCTGTCTTTGGTTTGGCTGGAAACTAAAGGAGTGCATTCAATTCCAGACCTGAAGGGCAGCTAGGGGTGATAGTCTCAGAGGTTCCATCAGGCTCTATCAGACAAGCAAACCTCATCTCTCTCTCTCTCTCTCTTTTTTTTTTTTTTTTTTTAATGATTTTGAGTTTTATTCCACATTGTTCTCTCCTACATAGATCCCCCTCCAAGTGGTTGACACTGGTAGCTGGGCACCATCTAGTTCTTATGGTATCATAGTCATATAGGCTGAGGATCGCATGGTGTACCAGTCCTTTGGACTAATTATTTCCATGCATCTTTGGTTTTCTTCATTCTTCTTTGCTCTGGATGAGGAGAGACCCATTGTCCTGCAACCATTTTTGAATTATCATCAGCAAAATTTTACCTGTGTATGATATTAATGATATTATTCAATAATTTCCACATTCTGTTGGATCTCTTTCTTTGGAATGGGCACAAATTTATCTCTTCCATTCAATTGGCCAAGTAGCCATCTTCCAAATTTCTTAGCATAAAACAGTAAGCACCTCCAGCATTGCACCCATTCATTGAAATACCTCAGTGGGTATTCATTCTGTCAATTTCTGGAGCCTTGTTTTTCACTTTTAGTGCAGCTTGAACTTCCTTCATTACCATTGGTTCTTGATCATATGCTACCTCCTGAAGTAGTTGAACATTGACCACTTCTTTTTGCTACAGTGACTCTGCATATTACCTTTATCTTCTTTTGATGCTTCCTCCATCATTCAATATTTTGCCCATACCCACTGCCATTGAGTAGATTTTGACTCATAGCAACCCCATAGGACATAGTAGATCTGGCCCACAGGGTTTCCAGGGCTGTAAATATTCAAAGAAACAAACTGTCTCATATTTCTCCTGTGAAGCAGCTGGTGGGTTCAAACTACCAATCTCTTGGTTCACAGTCAAATGCATTAACCACTGCACTACCAGAGATCCTATTTTGTCCATAGAATCCTTCAGTATTACAAC